>NC_056745.1:1088354244-1088441744 GCF_019279795.1 Protopterus annectens
AGGTGACATCTGTGTTGCTTGTAGCATGTCTGATGGCATTAATTCCTGAAAGAAAAACAGCCTGCAAATGGCCAAGGTATATCCTTATCATGATCCTCTATATCACATTGGGTGACATTAATATGAATGCCACAGGTGAACCCAAATTTCAGTTAAGACAATGCTTCAACCACTGAGGTCTTGGGAAACGTGTAAGGTACATAAGGAAATGTTAACCTGCCACAAAGAAACACTTACTTCCAGATCTATCATAACAAATATGAGACAAATATATATATATATATATATATATATATATATATATATATATATATATATAAAAATCAGTGAATATATTACACAACATCCTCAGTGTTTGCTGTGCTGTTATTTCCACTTTGTCACTGAAGACTTAAAAGAAATCACCACAAATAGCCATAGGTAGAAATATAAGGAACATTGCTACTAGACTTTTAGATTCCGTTGTCTTGGCCTATTATACATTCAGAACAATTCAAACCAAGCTGTGGTCTATTCCACATACCAGCTCACATGCATTTAAGACTCTATGATCCTGGTAAGATAAATGGCAATGCTGCCTTGTCTAATCACAAAGTTCGAGCATTTAATAAAACAGAGAGACAAAACCTGGAAATCCATGAAAGTTAGACTACCTAACAACTTATTGTTCCAGGAATACCTCAACATTAGAAAGGCACATAGATTAGCCACAAACTGCAGAAGCTACATGTATTAGTAATAGGCAAGCCGCTATTAGTGCTAGCACTTCTTGTTCTTATCACTGGTAAAATACCCCCAACATTCTTAACTGAAAATATCAGTTTTGCTTTTTGCTATAAATATTTCCTGGTAACATCTACGAATGGCATTATTAATGAGAAAACTTTTACTGCTACTTCAGCCAAAGAAACACTACATATCAAGGAAATCTACCCTCGACAAAGGATAAGCCCAAGGTTTCACTTTGAGGAAATCTCATGCAAGGACACCAAAAATTGCCGAACAAGTTATACAGCAAGAACCTGATTCAACAAATTCCACCCAGCATTCCTGAGAATGGCCTCATAAAAATAATGAAACTTCTTATTTTTAATCTTTTCCTGACTTCTAGAATTACTCCAACATCGTTGAAACACATCACTGTTATATCTCTTCCCAATGTCACTTATACAACCACACTGAAGGAATAAAGACCGGGTGCTAAGTTCTGCCTCCCTCAGACATAATTTGCAAAAAAATAGTTTACAAACAAATATTCAAACATAAATAACTGCAGAGTCCTCCATGACAAATAATATGTCTTGTAATGACTTCAGCACTATCACTACAATACAGACAGTTGCCATCCTCATATATAACAACAATGAATGAAGCCATACTAACAGCAGGCATTTTCATAGACATGAAGATGATCAGTTCAGACTGTTAGACATACACTACTGTTAAGTAAACTAGCTAGATGTTAATTTGGACAAACCAAAATGTAATGGCTAAAAATTGTTTATTGTAGAGAATCTTCCATGTGCTGAGAAATTCTCATCTCTTACATGTAGGAACACTCACCTGCGGTGTCTTCAAGGGTCAGTTTTAGTGTAAATTCTATTCCCTTTATATCTCTTTCTAAATGTCCTCACATAAGATCTCCCATCTCTAAAACTAGTTCTTTATGCAGATGGCATCGTCTTGCTACAGCATGACAATTCTGTCATTAAGCTTTCACATAAATTACAACAAGACCTCAAACTACTAGCTGCATGGACTAATTCTAATTAACTTAGCATCAAAACCTCTAAGGAATTATGCTATTTGGAATATAACAAATACAGCACAACAACTACAAGCAAAATCAGCTCCTCTCATGGCCAAAAACCTTCAAGGAATCCATCTACCCATAATAGCCCACCAGAAATATTTAGGAATAATTTTGGCCATAGCCTAACCTTTAAATAGCATACAGAGTTAGCTATGAGATGAGTAATGCACTGTCTCAACTCAAATGCTACTACAAACTCTCACATGCTCTCACTAGCTGCAGGGCAAGCAAAATCAGGAAATATGTTGATCCCAAAATCAGAGGAATCCTCATTACCGGTCTCCTTTTATATATCCATCAACTTTGTATTCTTAGTTAGTACTTACGTCCACCATTATGAGCTATTAAAAGATCTAAATGTCTGTTTGGCAAACTTTTATTCAAAATTGTTAATGTACAATACTGTACACCTCTCAAATCTCTATTAGCTGTTAAACAACATTTATACAAATTGAAAGGCTTACATTCAAATGCAATATCTTTAATATGAAAAGTATTTGGAAAGGCAAATAAAGTGCACTTAGTAAAATGCACTTAGTAAACTAGCCCCAGCCACACAGAATCACCTAAATATTGACATTAGAAAACAAATTCCAGTAAATGGTTTGAAAAACAAACTTTAATAACACATAATGATTACTTACTCTTGTACTTGCTTGAAAGTCTCTGGATTAGCAGGTGAAACATTCATCTGTCATTGTGCATATGCACAGCTGCTATTGTTTTAAGTTTTTAGTTTATCAGCTACGACTAAATTCTCTAGCTTATATCAACATTGCTTGACTCCTGTTTGCATTTTATATATGCTCATCTATTTTTTTTCTTGGTTATGCATTCATTTGCTTTTATTTATACCTATTACTTATACAATTTACTGTTTATATGGTAAAATTACTGGATACAATTTTATATATTTTTTTTAATTTGACTATCATTTTATTGAATCGACCTGTCTAATGTATTCAGTTCTGAACTATCACTCTTCATGGAGCCTGGGTCATGGCTGAAAAAGGTCAGACTGAGCAGTCCACCTTCACAATTAACAAACTGAAATTAAAAAATAAAATAAATGAAGTACAGTTAAGAGAAGCTGAAGGTGCCATGATGCCAAAACCTATTACAAAGAATGTTGTAAGCAGCCAGTTTGCTCAGAAGAATATGCTACTGTACCAGCTGAAATGAAGAAATGGGTGGGGTAGTCCTTAAGGCAGTACTAATATCCTTGGTAAGAATAAAATGAAACAAGATATTTATGTAAATAGATAATTTGCTTGGCACACATTCATGGAACCTTTACATTTTAGGGCTCAATAAGACTCCAGAAATATATTTTCCTTGGCAATCACATCAAATTGTCCTAATCCACTCTATTCCAGCCTTCTCTAAACTAAAGAAAAACTTGACTGGAAATCTTCTGTCTTATCCTATGCTGTAGTATCTAGCTGACCGCGTATACTGTACCAAACTGTCATCAGCCATAACTCTCAAACTCTTAGCCCAAGAAATCTGGACAAATGCCTGAAAATAGGGACAGATTTTAAATATTGTTGTTATAAATTTAGAAAATTGACAGAATAGAAGGTTTTGTATTAGCATGCATTTTCTGAAAGATATGAAGTTTGAAACTCAAATATCTGTCATTATTTAATGACTTTGATCCTCAGTTTTTTTGCCAGAAAACCACAATTTTTATGAGGAAGAGAGCAAAAGTATCAGGCAAAAATCTAGACATCCTGTGAAAATCGGGACAATTGAGAGGTATGTCCTCAACGATTCTACTATTGTAAAATAATATGGATCTAAGCATCCATTCTGATCTGAGAATAAATGATTTATTGAATCTTTGTGCTATCTGTATCATGACTATAATATGTTTGTATGCTGGGTATTTATGTATATGTATCTTGTCAGTGTTTTTGTTTTCTCACTGTTGTACGCTCAGCTATTTATTTTTCATTATTCTATGCTTAAATGATCCATTACACTATGTATGCATGTATCTTACTTTCTCTCTGTAGCTTGTGGAGATTTACTTCCGTGGCCTCTGTTGAAAAGGAGTTTTCAACCCAGTTAGCCTTTTCTGGTCAACATAGCCAATAAATAAACAAATAATTCACCTAGGTAAAGAAGGTATTTGTTATGTCACTTCTCTGTCTTTCCAGTTGTTGGAAGGATTGTTGTTTTTTCACATGGAATAAATATATATGTGTTTATTTGTTAAAATATGCAAACAAGAAAACAATACTTGTGCAATTTAAAGTTTATGAGGTAATATAAAGTGAAATTATATTGCTCTTCAAAACTTTATGTTCAAATATTGAGACTGCTGCAAGGAGGAATTATGAGAACATTTTTTTTGGGGGGGTGGCTAGGGCTAATAATGAATTTTGTAGAAAACAAGATCCACCTTATACCTTGTGTAATTATGATGAATGGGGAAAGGAGGACAGTATGGTATGCTGGATGGTTGAAAATGTGTTACTTTTGAGGATTGGAATTATATCTTATTACTGGAGACTGTGATAAAAGTAGATGTAATCCATGTGGGGAAAGGGGACATACTCTTAAACTTTAAGCTAAAATTTGCAAAATGCATTAAAGAAGGACATCTTTGATTTGAAGAGATAGAAGATAAAGACAATATTATTGGTAATAAAGAAAGTTAATCATAGATTATTTCAGAAAATGTCTGAATGTTGTATTATTTATTCATTTCTGTTTACTTCTTTGCTGAAAGCAACAGTTACATGCTCTATGTACCCTTTTAGTGACAATGTTTCACTTTAAGTTCTAGCTAAATTAAATTGAATAATTGAATAAGTGAACTATTGATATATTTTAATTAAACCTTGACTAGCTATATAAGCTGCCATATGGAATGTTAGTTTGAAACCTGAGGAAGTGTATTTGGATATACGTGAAAGCGCTTGTCTTTATCTTAATAAATCCAGTTTGATTTCATTGTGGTGGTCTCTACTTGTTGTTGCTTCGTGGATACTACTAATTTTCTAGTGGAGTCCTTTGGATGGTAGCTTTCCTGTTGTTTCTAATAATTGTCTTTCTCTTGGAATTTTGCTACCAACACACGATGGAATCTTCCATAGTGGAACTTGACTATAATCCAGGAATGAAGAGCCCTGCTAATAAGTGGAATAACATTCTCTGTCAGCGTGATAACCCCTTGTTAACTTTGGATTTACATCTTCCTGTTACCTCGAATACTACAGGTACCGTAGAAGATCTTAAAGAATTTTACAACTGTCTTAGAGAACTCGAAAATGACCTATACAAGTTACATAGATTAATATAGCAAAGAAGGCACCTGGAAGCATGCCTTCATTTTCCTGTAATACCTCAAGGCATGCGGGTTCTCTGTATGCCCACATATGGTGATAGCTATACCAAATTGTTAAAAAAGTGGCAACAGTTAAATATAGACTTCAGTAATCAATATATAAGACTTCTAATTGACTATTTTACTCCAATTGAGAATGCATTGATTTCCAAAGTAGAGACTTTGCATAAAGATCTACTTAGTCGCTACAAAGGTGAAGTCTATGATAAGAAAATAGATGCCATGTATATACAAGTTACCACCTATAGCGATAGGCTACAACAGTTGAAATATAAGAAATTACAAAGGGATTATCAAGATTTTTTATCTGGCCAAATTTTTCTTTGGCCAAAGAACTATTCCCAATCCAATGATCGTGTAAATCATAATAACACTTCAAATAATGAACATGATGCCTTTGGCATTGCTGCTTTAAATTTAACATCTATAGATGAACCTTTGACCTCAACCAACACGGAAATGATGTCAGCAGGAGGAAGCAGGGAGATAGATGTTAGACCTGCGATGGGTATGCTACTTCCTAATCAACAAGCCCTAAGAGACCAAGACTCTTCCAATAAAAATGGAGCCAGACCAAAAACTGCATCGGGACTAATTCATGTTTTTTTACCACTTCCCGTGCAATATCGTACAAAGATACAAGCGAGATCAACCAGTCGAGGAAGACGGAAGAGAAAGTTCTCGGATGAGATAATGGAGGTAAGAAGAAGGCAGAGGAACTGAAAGAACTTGTTTTTAACCTCTCAAGCCATGAACTAAGTGTAAGTGAAAGAAATCTTTTGAATAAAGGACTTTCCTTTATTCCATCGCAAAACAGCAATCTCGCTGAAGTTTTAGTTGATTTACGTGTTTTTGCAAGAGCAATATCCTTGAAATTGTATTTTAAGGACATGAATAAGACTGACTCTAGTACAAGTGATCAATTTAGATGCAAAAGTATGTTTGTTCCTGTTTTTTCTTCTAACGTTGAATGTTTTTTCACAGTTATGTGAACAGGATTTATATAAATATTTTTCAGACTCTTCACACAAAAATCTATATTATAATTTCGATACCAGTGAGCAAAACTCCCTTTTAGCTCTATCACAAGACCCAGGTTTAGTAATTAAACCAGCAGATAAAGGAGGGGGAATGGTATTAATGGATGCTACCCTTTATACTGAATTGATGTTAAATATGTTGAATGATACAACTATATATGCGCCTATAGATTATAATAAACTTATTAATACCATTAGGACAGTTCATGATACTTTGTATGATTTCCTTATGTGCAGACAAATAACTAAGGAACTTTATGACTACTTTTTAGTAGAGTCTCCTTTAATTCCACTTATAAAGGGTCTCCCAAAGTTACATAAAGGTATTTTTCCCCCTCCTATATGCCCTATAGTGGCAGGTGAAAAATGGGTCACAGAAAATATTTCTCGCTATTTGGAATCAAAGTTAGGACCATTAGCTAGGAGTATACCCACGATTGCAAAAGATACTTATCAGCTAATAAATGATTTGCAAGATTTAGTGAAAAGAAATATTCCTTCATCTTCTTTATTAATAACTCTTGATGTTAATAATCTTTTCACAGCAATTCCTAATGATTATGGAATTGAAGCCATCAAGGAACTACTACACCAGAATGAAACTTTTGATAATAATTCACAATTACTTATATGTGCTCTTTTAGATCTGGTATTGAATAATAAAATGTTTTTGTTTCAAGACACCCTATATGCACAAACTTGGGGGGTTTCCATGGGCACCCCTGTGCTAATTCATATGCAAATTTGGTTATGCATTGATGGGAATATCTATTTTTGTTTGAAACTGCATTTTTCCAGCACATTCTACTGTACAGACGTTTTGTGGATGATATTCTTATTGTTTGGAATGGTGACCATGATTTGTTAGAACAGTTAGTTCTGTGCTTAGAATCTACAACTGATTTTTTAAGGTTCACCATGGATGGAATCCTCAGCTCTTAAGATAGATTTTTTGGATATTACTATATTTAAAGATGCTGAGGGTTTGCTCTCCACAACACTGTACAGGAAGCCATGCTGGAGGAATGCACTACTACATTTTAACAGAATGCACCCACGCTTTATATTCCCTAATATTGTAAAAAAAAATTTACAAGAATCTCAAATTTGTGTAGGAATGGTGTAGATAGGAGTTTTCAATTAGATGTTATGGATGAACTATTTCAGGACAGGGGTTATCCTGTTTCTGTAATAAAAAGTATGAAACAATCCTTATTAAATACCAAGAATGTTAACTTAAATAATTCTAATGACTTTCAGACTGCAGCGGTGATACATCAGAAGGTTAAATTTACCCCTAAGGCTAACTTCAATAATACCAAGGTTGCATTCATGACTAGGTATACTAATGACAATAAATATATTACTAATATCATAAGGAGAAATTGGAATATATTACTTATAGACCCACAGATTGGTGAATTAGTAGGTAAAAAAACAAGTTTTAGATATAGAAATAGCAAAAATTTAAAGAGATTGTTATGCCCTGAAAAGATTAACACAGGAATAGTTACGAGAAGCAAACAAATATTAAGATATGGTACATTCCCTTGTAATAAGTGTAATATGTGCAGGTTTATTGCCAGTGACCATCAGTTTATTGTTCCCGATTTAAATTATGTATTTGTACTGAGTTTTTATGCTACTTGTGAAACTAATTTAATATATTTGGCTACCTGCATTGAATGTAGGGCATATTATGTAGGTTTAACTTCCAGAAGATTGAAAGATCATGTGTATAATCATATTTATGACATAAGGAAAATGAATCTAACAAATGCTCTAGCCAAGCATGTAGCCATACATTCTGACCATACTTTCAAGTTTAGAGTTTTGCAGATTGTAAATCTTAATAAATGAGGGGGTGATAACCTGAATTATTTAGAAACAGTGGAGTTAAACTGGATTTTAAGGCTGAGAGCCCATGTTGAACCAGGGCTTAACCAGACTATCAGTATAAAACCCGTGCTAGCCACACACAGGTGAAAAATTTTGCATAACTTTTGTATATGTTTCTTATTTATTTACATATAACTATATGCATATACGTATATATTTTTTACTTATACAGTTTTAGTATTTTTTAGTACTTTTAGTACTTAGCTTTAGTATTTAGTACTAACCTCATATGTAATACTATTAGTGAATAATATTACCATTGCTTGACTGATAGGTTTTCATATATGTTTGGAATTGGTTTTAATCGTAACAGTAGTTTTAGTTATAATTTAATTTAATATTATTTAACAGAGTTAGTCTTGATGCAATATTTATACATGAATGTTTTGAGCATGTCTGAATGTTGTATTATTTATTCATTTCTGTTTACTTCTTTGCTGAAAGCAACGGTTACATGCTCTATGCACCCTTTTAGTGACAATGTTTCACTTTAAGTTCTAGCTAAATTAAATTGAATAATTGAATAAGTGAACTATTGATATATTTTAATTAAACCTTGACTAGCTATATAAGCTGCCATATGGAATGTTAGTTTGAAACCTGAGGAAGCGTATTTGGATATACGTGAAAGCACTTGCCTTTATCTTAATAAATCCAGTTTGATTTCATTGTGGTGGTCTCTACTTGTTGTTGCTTCGTGGATACTATTGTAAAATAATATGGATCTAAGCATCCATTCTGATCTGAGAATAAATGATTTATTGAATCTTTGTGCTATCTGTATCATGACTATAATAAGTTTGTATGCTGGGTATTTACGTATATGTATCTTGTCAGTGTTTTTGTTTTCTCATTGCTGTAGGTGGTCTCTACTTGTTGTTGCTTCGTGGATACTATTGTAAAATAATATGGATCTAAGCATCCATTCTGATCTGAGAATAAATGATTTTTGAATCTTTGTGCTATCTGTATCATGACTATAATACGTTTGTATGCTGGGTATTTACGTATATGTATCTTGTCAGTGTTTTTGTTTTCTCACTTTTGTACGCTCAGCTATTTTTTTTTCATTGTTCTATGCTTAAATGATCCATTACACTATGTATGCATGTATCTTACTTTCTCTCTGTATCTTGTGGAGATTTTCTTCCCTGGCCTCTGTTGAAAAGGAGTTCATAGGTTCATAGGTTCATACTAGGCTATCTGCCCAAGGGCATTTATAAGCCTAGCCCATAGTTATGTGGCTTTCGCCACCCCTTTAGTTTGAATAAAAACTATGCCTATCATTTTGCTGTGCCTCTGTCAAGCAGTGACACTGAAGTAATCCCTGGGGTATATCTGCGATCTTCCATCCATTGGTCAAGATTCCTCTTGAACAAGGCCAGAGAGGTGCTCTGCCTCACATGTACTGGGATTTTGTTCCACAGCATAGGGAGTCTCTGGGTGATAAATCTGTCCCTCCAGCACATTCTATTTATAACCGTGTCAAGGTTTAAGTCTCCCGCCCTTGTGGTTCTGAGGGATCTAGATTTTTTGAGGTGAAGCATATTCATCAAATCTGGGTTTGACATGGCCTTATATGTCAGGCACAGGTCACCTCTGAGCAAGCGGTATGAGATTGAATAGAGCTGGAGTTCTTTCAGTCGGGCAGCATAAGACATATTTTTGAGACCCTTTATCCTTTTGGTGAGGAACTTTTGGGGCCTTTCAAGCTGCAGCAGGTGTCTGGTCAGATACATTCCGAACGGGGCATTGTACTCAATCATAGGTCTAATGAGTGATGAGTACAGGGGGACGATGACCTCCCTTGATCTAGATGTGAATCCCTTCATGATCAGGTGGGCGATATAGAAGGTTTTCCTAACTACTTTAGCAACATGAGTGTCAAACGAAAGGCTACTGTCAACCTGGGTCCCCAGATCCCTGATGACTTCTTCTGTGCTCAGTGGATTGTCACCTATATGGTAGCTAGGGGTAACCTTGTTTTTCCTGAAGGGTATGACTATGCATTTTTTGGCGTTTAACTTCAGGCCATGGCTCTGGCACCAGTTATCCATTTCTGTGAGGCCCTTCTGGAGGATATCTGTGTCAGATGTGTTTTCGACTATGGCGCCCAGTTTGCAGTCATCTGCAAACTTTGTCAGCCATAACCCTCCTGTGTTTGCTTGTACTTCAGAAAAGTAGATGCTGAACAAGAGTGGACCCAGGACTGAGCCCTGTGGGACACCACTTGTGACAGGCTTTGAGTCTGACATGGCTCCAGCAACTCTGACCCTGTGGGTTCTGTCACTTAGCCAGTTTGCAACCCATCTTGTGATGTATGGGTTTACATTCAAGCTGATGAGTTTTTCGATGATACCTGAGTGGGGTATTGTGTCGAAGGCCTTTGCCAGGTCGAGGTAGGCTGTATGGACTGCCATTCCTTCATCAATGGCCTTGGTGACTGTCTCGAAAAAGTCAACCAAGTCTAAGAGGCAGGATCTGCCTTTGACAAAGCCAAACTGGGTTGGATCCAAAGTCTGCAAGTTCCCTATGTCTTTATTTATGAGTTCCATTATGATCCTCTCCATGGCTTTGCAGATAAGGCTTGTCAAGCTAATGGGGCAGTAATTTCCAGGGTCTGTGGAGGCACCGCCCTTATGAAGTGGGACCACAGTCACCGTGCGCCACTCCTTGGGTACGTATCCTGAGGTGAGGCTAAGATTAAACAGCTGTCCTAACTGTGGGTTTAATTCCTCGTTGAGTTCATGAAGCACACAGCCGGGGACACCATCTGGTCCCATGGATGCTGTGTTTTTTGCCTTAGTGAGGGCAGTTCTCACCTGGGAGTTGGAGATATTTGGGGGGCTACAATCCTCTGGAATAGATATCTCTCCTTTTGGGGGGGGGAGTTTGCACTGAACCTGTCAGCCAGTATGTTGGCAATGTGTGTAGGTTCAGTAATTTTCACATCATTTTGAACTAATTCTGAGCATATCTGGGAGTTTCCTCCTAGGTTTCTAACATAGCTAAAGAAGGCCTTATGATTGTCTTTAGAGTCCTTGGTGATTTTTCTCTCAAAATTTGCCTTGGATGATTTTATGAGAGCTCTTAGTTTTTTACTTATAATGATCAAAGGTGTCTTACCTTTCAAGGATTTTGCTCTATCTTGTAGTAGCTTCCTCCTTTTGTTGTAGAGCTTGTTTATGGCTGGGGCCCACCAGACTGGATGCTTGCCTTTGGTACAGAGAGTCTTAGTTTTGTTTGGGATTGCCTGATCCATGCAGTCCTGTAGGTGCCGGTAGAAGGCATTTGTAAGTGATTCAGAGGTTTGAGTAATGTTTACCACTGGCTCAGGGGCCTTAAAGGAGACCACACTAGTTTTTAGAAGTGTGAAATCAGCTTTTGAGAAGTTTTTCACTGTGGTCTTTTTTGTTTCAGGTGGGGGCGGGATGAGGACCTCCAGCGAGATTTGTTTATGATCTGATCTCTCCAGTGAGGGGTATACTTCCGGTGTTGAACATTTTGATCCCATGTTCGTGATGATGAGATCAAGTATGTTTTCTCCTCTTGTGGGGATGGTGACTAGTTGCTCCATGGCATTTGAGTTTATGAACTCCAGAAATCTTTGGGTTAGAGTGTTCGGGCTTGAGTAGTGTTCCCAGTGTATATTAGGGTAGTTGAAGTCACCTAGTATGATGGTGTTTGGAGATACATTTATCCCCTCCAATGTTTTCAGGAAGGCCATGTGAGGTTCCTGAGTTTGAGAGGGTGGCCTGTAACATGCTATAAATTGCAGAGCAATCTTGCCTATGGTTAATTGCACCTGGATGGTCTTCGATGCATCGTGCGTTGCCACCAACCTTGAGGTGTGGGTGTCCTTTATGAATATGGACACCCTCCTTTCTTGGTGTTGTCCGGATTTTGGGGCCGGAACGCATGATATGAGGTGAAACCTGTTAGTGCTGGGGTGCTCTCAGGAGCCTTGAACCAGGTTTCTGTCACAGCACAGACATCGATGTTCTCCATATTGAGAAGGGCCTCGAGTGCGTGCATCTTGAGATTGAGACTTCTGGCATTGAGCAGCATTACCCTTAGTTTTTTTCCTTTTTGGTGTTCTAGGGTGGTAGGTTTACAATTTGAGCCTTGCCTAAAAAAGGCACTATGGGGGTGGCAAGAGCCTTTGCCAATATCCGGAAGCCCAGGGGTGACAGGTGCAAGCCGTCCCTTGCGAAGCAGCGTGGCTTGTCCTGCATGTCATCCCAGGCAGACAGACATTGGATCCCCTTTGAATGACACCAGAAAACAACCCAGTTAGCCTTTTCTGGTCAACATAGCCAATAAATAGACAAATAATTCACCTAGGTAAAGAAGGTGTTTGTTATGTTACTTCTCTGTCTTTCCAGTTGTTGGAAGGATTGTTGTTTTTTCACATGGAATAAATATATATGTGTTTATTTGTTAAAATATGCAAACAAGAAAACAGTACTTGTGCAATTTAAAGTTTATGAGGTAATATAAAGTGAAATTATATTGCTCTTCAAAACATTATGTTCAAATATTGAGACTGTTGCAAGGAGGAATTATGAGAACATTTTTTTGGGGGGGGTGGCTAGGGCTAATAATGAATTTTGTAGAAAACAAGATCCACCTTATACCTTGTGTAATTATGATGAACGGGGAAAGGAGGACAGTATGGTATGCTGGATGGTTGAAAATGTGTTACTTTTGAGGATCGGAAGCATATCTTATTACTGGAGACTGTGATAAAAGTAGATGCAATCCATGTGTGGAAAGGAGACATACTCTTAAACTTTAAGCTAAAATTTGCAAAATGCATTAAAGAAGGTCATCATTGATTTGAAGAGATGGAAGATAAAGACAATATTATTGGTAATAAAGAAAGTTAATCATAGATTCTTTCAGGAAATGAAACATTATCAGTAGATTTTTTTTTCAGGTGAAGAATATACTGAAGATAAAAAGAATGATGTTGAGTAAGTTAAAGAAATATAATGAGTGGATGGTGTTGTAACAAAAAATAAATGTGAAGCATTTAACAGATGAAAACTTAAGAAAAGAAAATGAAGATAGCAAAGAAGGAAACAACTAACTTAAAAAAGTATGTAGGAGCCAGAGTAAGAAGAAAAAGAAACACGACGTAGGAAGAGAAAAAATACAGGAAAGGGAATGAATGTTTCAATGTTATCTATTAATATTTATTTATTTATTGACATTTGATTACTGGGAAAATCTGGTTTGATAAGTGCCCATTTTCAGCAGAGGCCCAGGGATAAATGCTCCAAATAGTAGAAAACATTTTAAGAACAATATTTTTTACAGTCTTCAAAAATAATTCAGTGATATCTCCATTTTAAATAATTATACCAAGTTAGCTATATAACAATATTGATTACAAATAGATATAATTTATGTGGCAGGGATTAATATTTAGAGAAATTTTACTAGGATTATAGAAATTAAAGTTAAGTTATATTATACAAACAGGATTTGTAATATAAAGTGAGAGTGAGAAAAACAATGGGATTATGGTAAATTTAGATAAGAGAGTCAGGGAAGAGAAATTGACTGAAGTTAGGAAATCAGTGAAGTAGAAGGAGTAAGCAGGTGCAACTTATGAAAAGGTACTCTTTCATATTTAGGGATACAGTCTATCCTGGGGTAGAGTAAAACCAGAACCGGATTTTGACCAGTAAGTCTTTCAGAATGGTTTTAAAGGACTGGTGGGAGGATACTTACCTAATGGGTATATATATAAGGGGTTTCAGGCCTTAGTAACATGGTATGAGTACTGACTATGCTCAGCAGATTTGACAGGTTTGTGGACAGACAGAGACGTTCTTGGTCATTGTATTGTAAAGACTGAGTGGGAACAGTTGTATAGAATGATATTTAGTTCTGGACAAGCAGAAGGATGGTGGATAATTTTATGGGTAGTAAAAAGCTCTGTATTTGTTAATTGATGGGGTAGTTCTAAGCAATTTTCGCTTTTTAGTGCTATATAATGGTACATGCCAAAAGTGGCATTTGCAGCAAATTCATCCACTTTATTATAGCATTGTTTATGTTTTGCTTTTTGTGATGCCTGGAGGTTAGTAAAGGTGGGAGCACCATAAAATAGTGAGGGAGGAGGTAAGTAGTGACAAAATTAGTTTTTGGCTCTATAAACATCAATAGTTTTTTATGATTTTTTAATGCAATTTTGTATATGTAGGTCCAGTTTTAAGATTATCATCCACTATCATCCCTATTAGTTTGCTATAAGAAGCAACTTAATTTGTTGCATTATTAAGGAAGAAGATTTAAAATTTAGTTTTTAATTGAGAGAGGGATTTTGGGGTAAATAATGGGGGGGGTTGGGTGTGCTTTGTGAGTTACAGAGCCATGTTTCAGTGGCTGTTAAATCTTCCTGAGTACTTTTGCGAATTGTGCCAGATTTTCTGCTATCCATATAAGTGTGTAGTCTTCTCCATATTGTATTAGAGAGGTCCTTGGTGCAGATGTGTGGAGAGTATTAGTGTGAATTTTAAAAGGGTGGGGGGCTCAAGGATACAGCCTTGTGGTACAATGCTGGTGACTGGAAGTTGCAGACAAATGGAAGAAATCCTATTAGAATGGTAGTTTTTGAACCATAGAAGGGTGGGCTGAGATAGATCTAGTGAGGACATTTGAAGTGAATGTTTTCTGTGACAAACTGTGTTAAAGGCTTTAGACAAGTCTAGAAATAAGGAGGAGACTAGTTTACAGTTATCTCTAGCTTTATTGACAGTATCTGTAAAGGTTAAAAGTACAGTGCTGTACTCTAGGAGGGCCGGAAGCCAAGTTGTATGGGGGATAGGAGTTCTTCATGCAGGAGATAGTTAAGGAATTGTTTATTGAATACATTCTTCAAGTATTTTGGAGAGGAGAGATAAGATTGCTATAGGTCAAAAGTTAGTAATGTGTGTTGAATTTCCTCCTTTGTATAGAGGGATAATTTGCATTTTTTTCCAGAGAAAGGGAATGTGGATTCCCTGGAGTGACCTATTTATCAGGATTAAGACAAGACAGGTACTGCTACTGGCTGCTGTTTTAAGGTACTTGGTTGAAAGACCATCAGGTGAAGAAGTGCACAGTTTGAGTTTACTTAAGAGCAGTTTTTATGCACAGGTTTGAAGGTGAAAGGGGATGTGATGATGTGGCTGTTGGGCAATGTTGTGATTAGATGTTGGGGAAGCCTTGGTTAGGAAAAGTATACTATGAAATAAAAGTCGAATTCTATTGCAGTTTCAAGTGGTGAGTTATTAGGACAAAGGTCAGGGTTAAATTTATGGTCAAGATAGAATATTTCTTTAATAGTTGACCAGACTTTTTTAGGGTTGGGTATACAATTGTTCTGAATGTTGTTATAGCATAGTTTTTTGTCTTCATTTCTTTGCTTTTTAGTATAATTGCAGAGCATTCTGAAGTTTTCAAGATATGGTGTTTTAGATTTTTGCTATTCTTTCCACACCTTTTTTCTAACCAGCATTAGCAATATGCTCTTTGTGGATAGCCAAATTGCATTATTTGTTTTTAGTATCTCCATTCTAGAAGGTGCAAGGCTATGTAGGATATTTAGGAAAGTTGTATTAAATCCATATACATTATCGTCTAAGTGAGGATTTTTGGGCAGCCACGGTGGTGCAGTGGTTAGCATTGTCACCTCACAGCAAGAAGTTCTCTGGTTCGATCCTTGGCTGGAGTGCCTTCTGTGCGGAGTCCGCATGTCCTCCCTGTGGTCGTGTGGGTTTCTTCTGGGTGCTCCAGTTTCCTCCCACAGACATACTACAGGTGGATTGGACACTCTAAATTGGGCCTAGATGTGAGTGGATGTTTGCCTTCTGTGAAAGGTTGGGTGCCAGGCTGGCAACTCAACACTGTAAAACTCCACTGCCAGTCATGAGTGGACAGGTGATCCGCTGTGGCAACCCCTAACCAGGAAAAAGCCAGAAGAAGAAGATCATCTAAGGGAGGATTTTCAGGATGTTCTATTTAATAGATGATAGGGTAATAATGAGTGTTTTGGGGTTAAAATTGGACAGGTTACATCCTGTTTTATAAACATGTTATTGAAATGGATGTGTGATTTTGTAGCTTAGGAAGCAACAACTGAGAGAACCTGACATTGTTCCTGTGGTGGTGGATTTACTAGGGTCTGATACTAGGATCCAGTCTAATAAGGAGCGTTACGTCATGTCATAATATAATATAATATGTGGGGCTACTTGTGTGAAATCCTATCAATTCATGTTAGATTTAGGGAAGTAAGCACTTATATCCATTCAATTGATATTGACATCACCTAGCAGTATTTTTTTCTTGTGAATTCTTATGGATATCTAATGTTGGCTATCTTCCAGTGTAGCTTTATTGTCACCAGTGGGGATGTAAAGGACGAGAAATAATACTCGTTTATATTTTATTTAATTTCAAGAAAGTAATAAGAAGCTCTGCTGATTTTAATTTTGGTATTGGTTTGTTTTAGAGGAACTGTTGTAGTTGTTGGGAAATATTAAAGTAATACTATCAACTTTCCTCTTCATACATTGATTACAGATGATATTATAGTTGGGAGGGGTTAATTTCAGAGTAATTTATGTTGGGTTTAAGCCAAGTTTCAGGTATAGCGAGAATATCAGGATTGTGTTGGATATTCCAGGCATTTAGTTTAGTAGTTTTATTTCTTATACTTCTAATATTTATGGTGGCAAATGTTAAATCAGTAGGGTGGGATGTTGACTGCTGTGGGGATAAAGTAGTATGTGGAAGGAAATTGCCTTGATGTTGATTGTGATAGGTGGGACCGAGGTTAGGGTTAATATATCCTCCTAGGAGGATTTTATTACCTTTTTTTAGAAATACCTCAGGTTAACCTCCCCAATACTCAACTTAAATTCCACCCACCCTATACTCAACTTAAGTTCCACCATCAAAGTTACACTGTCTTTACTTAATCTTTATGTACCTTAATCTTACTCATGAAACTTTATATCTCTGTCACTAAGAAATCTCACTGTATAGTCTCTCACAACTGTCATTTACACTATTCTTCTACATACTGCTGCTCCAAACTCTACCTGTTTCCTGTCCTACAAAACTTCCATTTCATATATAATTACCACTGCCTCTATTTTCTTTAGTAAACGTCTGTACAAAGTTTATGCTATACTGGGTGGCCGCAGTGGTGCAGCAGTTAGCGTTTTCACCTCACAGCAAGAGGTTCTCCAGTTTTGATCTCAGCTGGGGTGCCTTCTGTGCAGAGACTGCATGTCTTCCCTGCTGTCAAGTTGGTTTCTTCTGGGTGCTTCGGTTTCCTTCCACATTAAAAAGACATGCAGTAGGTGTATTGGACACTCTAAATGGGCATAGGTGCAAGAGTGTGTGTGTGATTGGGTGGTACGAATGAACTATTGTGGCAGGGCTAGCCACCAGATGATGTAAACCCTGGCTCAAGATGATTATCACTGTTTAAGTGCCACCCCAACCCCATGTGCAAAATAGGAAAAATGGGTGGAAGATGGATGAATGGATGGATGGATGGATGGATGGATGGATGGATGGATGGATGTCTATTCATATTCTCTTCCTCAGTCTCCCTAATATTTCAGATAACAACTTGTCCTCTTAAGTTCTTTCTCCTGCTAAATCCCTTGCTGCCTTTGCTACCCTTCTCTGTACTTCTATCTGATAAGTACATTACATAATACATCCACTGTCTATCTGCGCAATGTCTCTGTAACCAACTACTAAATGAAAAAATGTAGTTCCTTAAAATCATAGGCTACTGTATATTAAATAACATGCTCTCTAGATGTATTGATAAAACTGTGTTTTCAAGTAAATGCAATATATTTTCCAAAAAGACATTTTTTTTGTCCTTAAATGTACTTGCCTAATATGTGGATCTTTTCTCCCCAGGCCTCCATGGAAAATGGGATAAACCCCAGTCAAAACTTCTAGGTAAAAAAGAGAAATAAATGAATAAATAAATATTGGGGTATTACTGATTGTTGGTTTTTGGAGAGTATTTTTGCACTTAATTTTATTTTGATTTGCATCGAAATGGAGTTAGTCTATATTTTGCGTAAAGGTAAGGCATCGTTAAATAGGTTTGATACAATGTGTTGAGAATATAAGGAGGAAGTATGGATAGGTGGCTGAGACAGAGCTGAAGAGATGTTGAGAGCTATTATTGACTCACGGTAGGATGATAGATGGCACAGTAGGAGGAGAAGAATAGAGGATAAGTTGAGGAGTATCATGACTAAGTAAAATGATGTGTATTTTATTGATGGCAGGTAGTGGAAAGTAGGAATCAAGAAGGGAGTGAGATGTTGCAGAGCTGTACGATATTTAGTGGTGGTGGTGGATTCTAAAAACTGGTAAAGGTAGATAGGAGGGAAGTATTTTCTTTGAAGAAGAGTTTGGTTGTCATGGTATCTTCTCTTATGTTTTTGAAATTTAAGAAATAGAGGGGTTTGAAAGGAGACCATATGAGGATACAGTTAAGAAACAGTGAGGGGATATTTGAGGTGTCTGAAGTAAAGCATTTTAAACTGTGTGGCTGGGGTAGAAGTATAAAACAAGATTAGATGTGAGATTTCCAAATGACAGACAGAAATTACATTTTCACATTTCCTGGGGGAAGGAAAGTGGTATGCATCAACTGAAAGGAAACATATCTGGGGATTGGCACATTAATGAATAGTAATTGCATGGGAAATGATCACAATGTATTGTTATATCAGTAAAGGTTGGTAAGTATGGAGAACATGATAAAAGTATAAATATGTTTGATTAGATGAAAAAATATGTTGTGTCAAATATAGACAAAATCATTTTGGTGGGTTTTAACAGTGACCTCAGAGAAAGAAAGAAGAAAATGAACAGGATGTAAAAAAAAATAAGAGAAATGATACATTGTGATATGAGATTTGCAAAGCAAAATAGATTTTATTATGTTTTTGAAGGAATTACCTGAAGTTAACGGACAAGTAAAAAAAGATGTTTTCAGATAATGGGGCAGTGTTCTCAAAATTTGAGTTGATAGTCAAATTATTAAGGAAGGGAATACAAAATACCCAGGATTATGTAATTCACTGAATGTAATAGTAGGAATAGAAGGTACTTATATAAAGAAATACCACTATGAAACCTTTTTACAAAAAAATAGATTGAATGGTGGAAATTTAGAAAGAAAAGCATAAAATGCTGTATATAAAGACAGAATGGTATAGACGTGGAAAATAAATGATATGGGAATTATATAAAATTAGAAAAGAGTACTGAAGAGATATAGCATTGATTGTTTAAAAAGGGAGAATATCTAAGTTAAACAGGTGAAGACGAAAGTGAATAAGGGAAGTAAGGAACAGTGAAAGTAGTAATAGAAGAAGTCAGCAAGGAATAATGAAAAGTTTTGCTCAATATTTAAAATAAAGGTATGATAACAAAAATAATAATATGAAGAAGGTTATTAAAAAACAACAAAGTAGGAAGACATAACCCACCCATTACATGTGGGAAACCAAAGTTCTAGTGTTTCTGTAGCCAGGTATGCTATTATACACTGCAACACTGTTTAGAATTTCTGAAGTTTCAGATCTTACACAAAAATACTAACTCTGATTATTGAAGTATATATACCATGAGATCCACAAAGCCAAAAATATAGTACAAAAGTTCCTTTGTAATCTATAGACATAACAGGACTGAGGTCATTCTGTATTGCAGGTGTATGACATCACCAACTAAGTCCAGTAAAACAAAATCTATAAAGGGCTGCAACTGTATGAATAATATCATACTCGGGTTGTTCTAGTTAATTAAGATAGCATTATGCAGCAATTGAAAGATACATGAGATTATTTACCCTACTGCCAGCTGATTCATCTATATTGCACCATACTAAAGAATTTTTATTTGTATTTATAGCTACTTCTGTATTTGCATTTATGATTGTATTCAAAACATTGTATACTCTGAAGTATTATTTGTATCTTCAGTATGTTCTGTTTGTAGAACTTTTCTCCCTGAGCCTCCACTGAAAAAGGGCTCATACTCAGTCAGACACACCCAGTCAACAAATGTCAAAATAAATAAGACAAATAAAATAAAATAAAATCACACAGATGCATACTCAGAAGGGTTAACCATGTTGAAACATAGGTTTTTGCAAATGCCGAGTCATAGCCAAAAAGTGAAATGTCTGGCACACTATTTCACTTTTCCCATAAGAGTTTTTCACAAGCATTATAAGTATTCCTGTTAAGGGGAATCATAAATAATCTGCATCCAAATGGACTTCTGAAATGGAGAGGGGTAGAAAAACAACATTTCTTATATTTGCATTTTTTCTGGTAAAAAATAACCAAAAATATATATAGCAAAAAATAAATAAATAAATAAAACTAGGATAGGGCTATATATATAATTGTGTTTCTTACATTCAGTACAATGTACATTAGCAGAATTTTTAGAAGAAGAGAATATTTGCTACATGTACAGCTTCACAGACTGTAAGTTATTCAGTTCAGATCTGATAGACAAAGCATATTATGCTATGTCACTTTCTGCATAACCCTATTTAGCTTTGGGATAGAAATTTCATAGCTGTCAGTTAAAAGATTTGTTTTGGATTATTACTTGCTTCTTCCAGTATCACTCACCACCATATGCAGAGCCAGCTATGCCTTGTGCTTG
Organism: Protopterus annectens; assembly: GCF_019279795.1. Taxonomy (NCBI): domain Eukaryota; kingdom Metazoa; phylum Chordata; order Ceratodontiformes; family Protopteridae; genus Protopterus; species Protopterus annectens. Next base: position 1,088,375,075 of record NC_056745.1, read on the forward strand.
CGTTTAAAAGACTAAGCAACCAGTTATGATCCAGAACACATTATCATCTCATATTACACCAGACGGCAGCAATATTATCTTGTAGATGACAAACTAATGGCACATTTATAGCTAAATGATGCATTAGCTATGAATGTACTAGTCCCTTCATGAACAAAGAAACATAAGGGGGAATTAGTAACAATACCACAGCTCTAAGCATCTAAGCATCTCATTAAACAGCTGTTACAAATGTCATGTGGGAGTGCAGGTGTGCTAAAGAGCTGTATACAGGCAAAGGAGCAGATTATGTCTGAGAAAGTATGTGTGTGCGTGTGTGTGTGTGTGTGTGTGTGTGTGTGTGTGTGTGTGTGTGTGTGTGTGTGAGAGTGTGTGTGTGTGTGTGTGTGTGTGTGTGTGTTCTACTTTTTTACAGACTGATGAGTCAGAAAAAAAATATATTCTAATGACACAGTAGATGTGACAGCGTGCCTAGTGTCTCCTGTCTTGCATACAACTGAAAACTTTCGTAACAATAATGCTTTGGTAGGTTTAGGTATTTCATGGGCAAAAAATATTTCTAAACAAATAAGAAATGTTCTCTGGGGTATAGGTGTACTAGTGTACCAGTCTATATTTCTAACATGACAAAGCTGCAGGAGTGGATGTGATCTGGCAGGAAATACTGAAGGCATTGTTTTCTTTCATGGGATGATGTGGCTAAATTGTCTTTTCAGTTTTGTACAGAAGGCAGAAACAGTACTTCTGGACTGGGAAACATGTTTGGCAATCATCTTTTCAAATAAAATAGGACAGTAAATTGTGTTCAAGTTTTAAGAAATCATGCATTATTGGTCTCCCTGGGAAATTTTATACCAAGGTAGTATTAGCAGATTTCCTCCAATAGTTGAGCCTTGATTCTGAAGTAACAAAGTATACTCTGCCCTGGCAGTGAAGGAGTGGATTAAATCTTTGTATTTGCACAATGTTATAAATGTCATGAAAGGGCTGTAGTACAATCTGCATGTGACCTTTTGCATTTTAGGAAGACATATGGCCACATGTTCTAGAATATCTCCCCTGGGATAATATAATAATTTTATGCAACAGTGTAGTGTCTTGGGGACATCATTATATTCCATTGAGCATATATTTTTGGAGCAAGAGTTGTACCTGCATTTTCTGCTCTGTCAGATACATTTAAGGTGGCTTTTCTATTTGTGATTTTTTATGGATGTGATATCTAGGTACAGTTGTGGATTCTAGTGAAAATGACAGTTTCATCATTTTTGTCTGATGATGTTGCTCTCTTGGAATTAACTGATTGTGATTTGTGGTGCAAAGAGGAGCAGTTTACTGTGAAATGTGACATTGTTAGGATGAAAAGCAGCACCTCCAAATTAGACTCTGTGGTTCTGTTCTGGTGAGAAATTAATTGATTTCTGCAGGTGAGCACATAGCAGCTCCAGCAAGTAAAATGGGTTTAATCTCTTTACTGCTGACCATTTTTAAGCAGACAGTCCACCGACTGTTGAGAGTTTTAAGCCATTTTTGCCCTGTGTATACATTGTCATACATCCAAAATGATTAGGGTATATTAATATGATTTTTTTTGAAAATGACACTAAAATAATTACCAACACCATTTTATTAGACTATGCTACTGCCTTCAAAAACAAAGGACTTTCTGTCTTTTAAACTTTAGTAAAAAAAATATTTTTTATGCTACAACATTTAAAAAGAATGAGAATATCACTTTTTGCTTAAACATACAGAGTTGTTTCAGGCCTGAAGTCACAACACTATACTAATGCTTTTGATATTTTTTTATATTTATTAGTCTGAAAAGAACTGACATGTACACTTCTGTGTTGTGACTGTTTTTGATGATATTGCAGTTTATCAGTTCAAATGCCCATTCTGACCTTAATTTGAATCTGCCCATACATGTCCACAATGCCCTACTGAGATATTGTGAGCCTAGAATGTCAGCCTTGAAATTCTGAAAAATTATGTGCAGTCCAATGAAATTAATATTGAAGTTTGAATGTGGATCCATTCTTCACACTTGCATTACTGATAGCCTTGTGGATTCAACATCCTCTTCATCATGGCAGCCTTTAATTTCAGTTACACATGCAGACAGATCCTTAAGAGCTCAGTGTTGGGATTGCCTTCTAAAAGGGTTTAGGGAAGAATCCAAAGGTCCTATGAAGTTTAGGGCTAGAGAGTTAATAGCACATTGGCACTATTGTGGAGCCTTGAAACCTTTACATGGATTGGTAATTCATTTCTAGTTCTGGCTACTTTTTGAGTGATGATGCCATTTTCAATCAAGTTGAAGGGGGGGGGGGTGTCAGACATAGGGTCACATGGCATACAATACCCATAATCTTTAGCTCCATTAAAGACACGCAGACTAACATTTCACATTTCACTGTATCTGGCATTTCACTTATTAAAAAAAAAAGATTTATATTCTATATTTTAAATTTACGAGCACTGATTCAAAGAGTACCACATTGTCACTATGTAATGTCATATGAAACACATAAAATACATTCCATAAACAAAAGCTAAGAACTACAATTTTCAAAATACATATTTTTGAAACATGCTTGCACTGTGAAGTCAATATATCTCAATGGTTTCATTATCAGTTTCCAAAACTTAGGAATAGGGGTTTACATAGAACATTTTTGAGAATATATGTCACTTTTAGTAGCTTTAATCTTATGTGAAGGTTTATATTAATTATTAGATTCATTAGGAACAAAGTCAGTCAGAAATGCAGATTCTAGATAAGGCTCATTGTTATACATATGAACAGTTTCACTCAGAGAGGATGGTACTGACTTCTCCAGCTCTGGCAGACAGCAAATATTCCTTGTTATGATTTACCCTGTCCTGTCTAGGGTCAGCTGAAGAGTTGTTTGATCCAGATGACAGATATTTCCTGTTTTTCCTGCACAGTTGTTTATCAGGACCTTGTATAAGGCATGAGTTACCTTGAACAGAAAATTTGTCCATAAAAAATAACTTTGAGTCTGGCCTGGCTTCATCCACACTTTTTTCCTTTATGTAGAATTGAAAAATACCTTGCTGACCTTTTGAAATACAGTTTCTACACATGCTGAATGTCATGCAGTAACACTATAGCTGTTTGTTTAGTGTATAACAGTATGAAAATGAGGCAGCTAATTTAGATTTTATTATTATACCAATTAAAATAGTGCTAGAGATAAACCGCTTGATTAAATTATCCATTTTTGCAAAGAAAGATAGTTTGATGATTCAGTATACACATATGTTTGATGCAATTTTTAGGTTGTCTGTACAATGCATTCCACCTATGGATTGTTTTGAGGATAACTGGGACTTTTGTTCATGTGCTTGATTTCCCATTGTTTCAAAGATGCAAATTTCCTGGAAAACAAATTAAGGCCCATTATCTGATATCACTTCTTCAATAAAGCAACATTATTACAATTTGTAGCATTAACTAAGTGCATGCTGTCTGGAAATTCTGAGTAGCAATCTGCAAAGAGGAGAAGCAGTTCACCTAAAAAGGACCTGACATCATGGACATGCACTTTCCCAATTTCCCTATCACCAGTATGATTGATAGGGATAATACAGACTTTATCTCATGTTCTCTGACAACCAACCAATCCTTAGAGAAACTGATATAGTATGTGAGAAATACAGTGTCACTGGAGACAAGACTCTGTCATACAAGCACTCAAAATAACAATCAGTTTGTCAATAATACACATATTACACCCACCATACATAGAATGCACCTGACACATAGACCAGCATGAGCTGAAACACATAAACGCAACCTTTCTAAAACCCAGAGATGTCCTAGTTATTCTACCTTCAAAAAAGTATCCTCAGCAAACCAAACAAGCACTCTACCACAGCAATGCCCAGCAGTCCACATACAGCCATACCCATGAAGCCTTAACTACAAAGCCCATAAGACTAACCAATGCATTACCCAGTATTCTTGTCATAGGAGATTCCATTGTCAGACATACAGATGCCCACTCACCAAGATTAACAAGGAAAAAATCATGGTCAGTTGCCTATTAGGGACTGGGATCACCCAGGTCACACACAAACTCAGGTCTTTAGACCACAAGTACCAGTATGACTCATTCATAGTCCTTGTGGGTGTGAATGACCTGATATATATCCCCCTGGACTGTGTGAAGAGAGACATTATGGAGCTTTCACAGCTCTGTATAACCTAGTCCACAACCTACAGTAGTTCACCTAAATACAGGTCTGAACAGCAAGGGCATGCAATTTCCAAATGTGTCCATAGCCAGCTTGGTAGATATGGGCATCCTGACACTATGTAGTAATTGTCTTATGTTCACAGACAACCATTTGATCCTAAAAGGAACAAACATAGTATGGAAGAGATGGACATTCAGTTTCATTGCAGACAAAAATCTAGCACACATACAAAGTTGTTAAGAACACACACTACATCCATCACATATAGTGTCCACTACACACAAAGAATGCAGATTATGCTGAGGCACTGATAAGCAATCTTCCCAAACCTGAAAGACCTGCTAACACTATAAACAGCAATGCTTATCCTCAGGAATCTTTAATGAACTCACCAAAAGCAACAACAATTACTGCACATATGCCTACACCCAGTGCAGCCACAAGAGCAAATCCCATAAGGCAAGCAAACACATTACCAAGGACTCTTGTCATAAGGGACTCCACTGTATGATACACGGATACCACGCTTACCAGACTGAAAAAGGATAAGATAATGGTTAGCTGCTTATCTGTAGCCAGGATCCATCAAGTTACACACACATTCAAGTCACTACACCACAGGTATGGGTATGATTCTATCAGCTCATGTGGATATTAATGACCTGAGACATACTTCCCTGGACCATTTGAAGGGAAACATTATTGATCTCTCGGAATATGTACCTCAGGCAGGTATGAGCCTTGCATTGAGCAGCATTTTATCATCACCAAGGATAATGACACATTAAGAACAAAAGATAATTGACTTCAATAATTAGTTTAGTTTCTGGTGTCTTTACAGGGGAATTCAGTATTAGTCAGTATGGGAAAACATGGTTAAAGAAACACATTGTTTTGCAAAGCATGGTATGCATTTCCCCTAGGCTTCCAATTATTGGTTAAAACTTTATCCATCCCTTTAGAGCCTTTTTAGGCAATGCCAAATTGATAAACCTACTGACATAGCAAATAAAGCCCAAAGAAACCTAAAGTTGTTACTGCTCAATGCTAGGTGAGGAAGATTTGGGACAGACAAGAAGAAGGTAAGAGGAAGCAAGGACATCCAGCAAACAAGTGGATAGATTGTATGAAAGAAGATCTGCAACAGTCAGACATAAGTGTTGAAGAAGGCAGGAGTGTGGCACTGAATCAATAGAGTTGGCAATAGTTAACACGATACTTTGACCCCATGTAGAAAAATGGGAAAAAGGGGGGGTGATGATGATCTACACCCTACAATCTCTCCTCACTCTAGCTAATATAGTCATCTGTGCCATTACTGAGATGTGGTTTAAATCTGCAGAAAGTACTCCAACAGTGCAAGGCTCCAGTTCTTTCCACACATTTAGACCATCAGCTGTACAGACAGGGGCAAAAGGGGGAGAAGTCTCAGTCTGTATTAGCAACACGTTCATCTCTGGGGTGGTTTAACAGGATGATACCCCGAAATGTATCCATGTGCAAATCACCATAAACAAAGTCCCATACCACATCCTAACAAGCTATAGGTCAACCTATATTTCCCTAAAATCCCATAGCTCATATCTAGACCTACTGAAGACACTCACCAATAAACCAAATACCCTGTTCATATCCCTCTATAGACTTGGAAACATGCACTGCCTCAAACATGTAGAAACAACGATTCTTGAACTTTATTAACATAAATACTCTTGACCAGAGTAAGGGAGACTGCTAGGAAGGTGCTTGGTGTGACATCTGGACAGAGGAAGGAGGACAAGGAGACATGGTGGTGGAATGAGGAAGTACAGGAGAGTATACAGAGGAAGAGGCTGGTGAAGAAGAAGTGGGATTGTCAAAGAGATGAAAAAAGTAGACATGAGTATAAGGAGATGAGGCGCATGGCAAAAAGAGAGGTGGCGAAGGCTAAGGATAAGGCATATAGAGAGTTGTATGAGAGATTGGACACAAAAGAGGGAGAAAAGGACCTGTACTGGCTAGACAGAGGGACAGAGCTGGGAAAGATGTGCAGCAGGTAAGGGTGATAAAGGAGAGTGAGGGAAACGTACTCACAAGTGAGGAGATTGTGTTGAGTAGATGGAAAGAGTACTTTGAAGGGCTGATGAATGAAGAGAATGAGAGAGAGAGAGAGAGAAGGTTGGATGATGTGGGGATAGTGAATCAGGAAGTGAAGCAGATTAGCAAGGAGGAAGTAAGGACAGCTATGAAGAGGATGAAGAATGGAAAGGCTGTTGGCCCAGATGACATGCCAGTGGAAGCATGCAGGTGCTTAGGAGAAATGGCAGTGGAATTGTTAACCAGATTGTTTAATGAAATTTTGGAAAGTCAGAGGATGCCTGAGGAGTGGAGAAAAAGTGTTTTGGTACCTATCTTTAACAATAAGGGTGATGTGCAGAGCTGCAGTAACTACAGAGGGATAAAACTGATCAGTCACAGCTTGAAGTTATAGGAAAGAGTAGCGGAAGCTAGGTTAAGAAGGGAGGTGATGATTAGTGATCAGCAGTATGGTTTCATGCCATGAAAGAGCACTACAGATGCAATATTTGCTCTGAGAGTGCTGTTGGAGAAATACAGAGAAGGTCAGAAGGAGTTGCATTGTGTCTTTGTGGACTTAGAGAAAGCAAATGACAGGGTGCCTAGAGAGGAGTTGTGGTATTGTATGAGGAAGTTGGGAGTGGCAGAGAAGTATGTGCAAATCACCATAAACAAAGTCCCATACCACATCCTAACAAGCTATAGGTCAACCTATATTGACAGGATATGTACAAGGGTAGTGTGACATTGATGAGGACTGCGGTGGGAGTGACAGATACGTTTAAGGTGGAGGTGGGATTACATCAAGGATCAGCTCTGAGCCCTTTCTTATTTGCAGTGGTGATGGACAGGTTGACAGATGAGATTAGACAGGAGGCCCCGTGGACTATGATGTTTGCAGATGACATTGTGATATGTAGTGAGAGTAGGGACCAGGTTGAGGAGATCCTGGAGAGGTAGAGATATGCTTCAGAGAGTAGAGGAATGAAGGTCAGCAGGGCTAAAACATAATATATGTGTGTAAATGAGAGGGAGGGTAGAGGAATGGTGAGGATGCAGGGAGTAGAGTTGGTAAAGGTGGATGAGTTTAAGTACTTTGGATCAACAGTTCAGAGTAATGGTGAGTGTAGAAGAGAGGTGAAGAAGAAAGTACAGGCAGGGTGGAATGGGTGGAGAAGAGTGTTAGAAGTGATTTGTGATAGACGGGTACCAATAAGATTGAAAGGGAATGTCTACAAGAGGTTAGTGAGACCAGCTATGTTATATGGTTTGGAGACGGTAGCATTGTTCAAAAGGCAGGAGTCAGAGCTAGATGTGGCAGAGTTAAAGATGTTAAGATTTGTACTGGGTGTGACTAGGATGGACAGGATTAGGAATCAGTATAATAGAGGGTCAGCTCAGGTTGGACAGTTTGGAGACAAAGCAAGAGAGGCGAGATTGCATTGGTTTGGACATGTGCTGAGGAGGGATTCTGGGTATATTGGGAAAAGGATGCTAAGGATGGAGCTGCCAGGTAAGAGGAAAAGAGGAAGGCCTAAGATGAGGTTTATGGATGTGGTGAGAGAGGACATGCAGGTGGTTGGTGTGAAAGACCATGATGCTTAGGACAGGAAGAAATGGAAACAGATGATCCACTGTGGCGACCCCTAATGGGAACAGCCGAAAGAAGATGATGATGACTCTTAACCAGAAAGTTGGCATATCCACTGGAGGTTCAAACACACTGGACTTACTCCCAATATGGGGGAATGTTCCCTCCCCCCAGTGTCATGTCTTCACTGGTGAGGTCAGGCCACAAAGCTGTCTCCTTTTAAATAAAAATCAGCTCTGCAACCTCAACAAACCTTGTAAGACTTTTGAACTATTCCAAAACAAACTATATCCTATTAAACAGTAGTTTGCCAAAATGCAATGCCCCTCCCAACATCGAGTTCACAGCTGCCTATATGGAATTTTTCATTGAAGCCTGGTACAACCATGTAAATGGCCATATAGAGTCTGCTGTACCTACTATAAGTAAGCACAAAATAAACTCTAAAAACACCACATGGGTTAATTACTCCATTAGACAAGAAACTCTTAAGAATTTAACCAGTAGTCAAGGATCTGGGAACACATGTAAAAAGTAATCTGGCCTTTGATCAACATAACAAGGTACTAAGAAAACCATTCTATGTTGCCCAACTTATATGTAATGGCATTGAATCCAGGTCCAGGAAATTCACAGTGCCACTTTATTCAGCCCTATTCAGGCCCATCATAGACTATAATGCCCCCTTCAGCATGTACCTGACCTTACATATGCAACAGTTAAAACTAATGTTCCACACTAGGAGAATCCAGAGTATAAACAAATAGTCCTATACAGATCACTTTAAAGCCCTATATCTATACTCTGTCTCTTACAGGTTACTGAGAGGCAATCTATATCTGGCATACATTGCATCCTAGGACCCAACTCTGATGGACCTTTTGCACATCTGCAAAACAGACAGCATCAGAACAACCAGATCCAAGGATTTAAATATTGCTTGTGACATAAATAACACATGTTGGTGAGACAGATATGTGTCTTAGAGGATCCCCATGCTCTGGAAGAGTCTCCCTGTCCATGTGAAGCAGAGTACATCCCTAACCCTATTTAAGTGTAACCTTGACCATTGGATGGGAATAATCAGAAATTCAACCCAGGTCTGCCCCCCATGTCTCTGACAGAGGCAGACAATAGTGTCTAAATTAACATTCCCCCACAAAACCACAAGAAACTTCTAAGCTAAAATACCCCTCCTAATAACTGCCCATGATACATATTGGTTAGGCCAAAAAAAGTCCCGCTGATTGTTAGCCTAGTAAATATCGATTTCTTAAATGGTACATACTGCCTATCTTTACCTGGCTAAGGCATTTGATACAATCAACAAAGTCATGGAATTAGGTATAAACCCTTATATTATTTGCTGGATAGCCAGCTGGCTCTCAGATAGGACTCAAGAAGTTATGATAGGGAGACCACCTGCACAAAGAGGCCAGTTGCTATTGAAGCCACCAGGACTCTGTGTTGGGTCCTCTCCTTTTTGTCATTTAATTCTCAGAAGTAAAGGCTCTGATAAGAGCCTTTGGCTCACCATGTTTGCAGATGACTGCAAACTAGGGGAAGTCATAGAATCCCTCCCAGATGCCATACATCCTAAGGAAGGACTAACACATGCCAAAGCCACAGTTTAAAACTCAATGCCAAGAAATGCATAATAATATAATTTGGGTAGTTGGCCACCAAAGGAAACTACCTCATTGACAGCACACACCTAAGAGTAGACCCACTAGTCAGGGATGCGATAGTAACTTGGCTTTTGACCAAAATGTATCCAAGGTAGCAAAGAAATCATTCTATGTTGCTCAACTTCTAAACAAGGCATGGTATCTAGATCCAAATATGTCATTATTCCTCTGTATTCAGTCCTCATCTGTCCTATCACTCAGTACAATTTCCCCTTTGGTATGTATCTGATCAGTCACGTGCAGTAACTGGAAAATCCACAGAGGTTCCTCAGAAAAACAATACAGGGTGTTAAAGATATGCCCTATGCTGATTGCTTCAAAGCCCTGACTCTGTACTCTGTATCCTACAGACTGTTGAGAGGTGATCTATGCCTGGTACAGAAGCCATCCCTGTATCCCACTGTGATGGAGCTTCTTCATATCTGCAAAACCAATAGCATCAGAGCTATGTGATCTAGGGACTTAAACTTTGCTTGTGACATAAATAGGACATGTTGGAGAGACAACTATTTGTCTCAAAGAAATTCATCCCTGATCTAGCACCTATGTCTCTAATGGACAGAGGCAGCCTGTAAATCATGCCTAAGGCTTTATATATCCTACCAAATTACCTCTGAGGCACAAAACTTCACGGTACTTTTCAGATGTATGGCTAGACTTAGGCTTCAGTTGTTGTACACTTATGAACCTATGAGAAATGTACACCTTTGTACAGAAATAAAGCATCTCATAAATTTATGTGTTCTACAGAATCAGTGGCTTTAGAAAACTCAGTAAAACAGAAATAAATATTTTTTCTTATGCTCCCTTTGATTTCTGTCTTATTTAGTGGCTGTCGGAAATGTGATTTATAGTGCTTTTGCTCATCTAAAAACTGCCTGTATCTCTGGAAGTTCTTAGTCCGCATTTTCCTGGAGAATAGCTTGCAGAGATTTCAGTATTAAATTGCTAACATCTGAAACAAGTAAGTTTATTCAATACTATGAACACTTTTTAACATTGTCCTTTTTGAGAATGAAATCTGAATTGACATTTTCTAATCCAGTGGCCACTGGTGTATTTCCCAAATGTGCCAGCAATTTCTAGGCAACATTGGGACAGCACAGTTTTGGAAGAGTTTAAATAATTCAGCTAGAATTCTATCAGTTCCTCCAGTCTTGTTATTAGTAAGGATTTCTAAACCCATATAACTTTCTGTAGATTAAATAACACACCATTGTATGCATCAATGATGTTAAGGTTCTTCTTATATAAAGTGTTGCTCGTCCAGACAGGATAAAACAGATGAACAGTTGTGGGTTCAGTTCAAGCAGCTTTATTATACACAAACACATTAGGACTAAGACTTTATAACTTAAACTTAAATAAACTTATAAACAGACTGACTACCACAGTCATACATGTTAACACTCTGGCTGTTCTCTCAAAACTGCACTGCTGCCGGCACATGCTCACTATTTATATGCACATGCCTACATCTGGAAATGTGTCTTAAAGGCACAACACATGCTCTGTTCTACATCCCCCCTCTTTGAGAAATAGATCATACATAAAATAAAAGTACTCAATGACATGCAATTATACAGAAATGATCTTTTGACATTCGATTATAAAAAAATAATTCTTTGACATGCAATCATACAAAATCAGACACATATAAAGCAATCATGTCCAGGTTGTTGTGTATTTCACACTAGGTCTAGAAATACGACCTGATCATGTAACATAAAAGTCAGAATTGGATCTAGTGATGGGGACTGACTTCAAGGAATGCTCAACTTTTGGACAATTGGGACAGCATCAGCAACAGGAATGGATACTAAGATATGTTCTTCGGTACGAACATTGTCAGGGTTGTTCTGAGATTTAGTGTCTGTATCACAGGTACAATGCTGCAATATCATTTCTGACACAGGAAGAAGATGCCTGTGGTTCCTCCTGTATTCTATCCCCTGATAATTCACTAAGTAGGATCTTGGCTCGGCACATATATCTCTCACTTGACCAGTTCGATCAAAGCCTTTTGCCGTTTGCATCCTCACTATTTCTCCTTCTTTTAATGGACAAAAAAATCTGCTTGTTTTATCATAACTGGACTTCCGAAAGGAACACTACTTAAAAAGTTGGACTTTGATTGCTCTGGTGTTTTTAGCATTAGGCACCAACAAACTAGAACTGATAGGCAAGGTTGTTCTGGTTTGTCTAGACAGAAGTCTTTGAGCAGATGAGCCAAGTAGGTTGTCACTAGGTATATTTCTGAGATTAAGTAAATTCAAGAAGATATTGGGATTGTCATGCTTTGACCTCTCTAGTAATTGCTTTGCACTCTGTACTGCACGTTCAGCAAGGCCAATTGACTGTGGGTATTCAGGACTACTAGTAACATGGATAAAGTCCCACTCTTTTGCAAATCTCTGAAACAATTGACTGTTAAACTGGGTACTGTTGTCAGAAATAACTTTGTGTGGACTACCATGGACTGAGAAATTGAGTTTCATTTTAGTAATAACAGCACTGGATGTTAGGATAGGTAGCAGATTAATCTTAAACCAGTTCGAATAAGAGTCTACCAACACTAAGTAATGATGATTGTTCCACTCAAATATGTCAGTGGCTACTGTTGACCAAGATAGGTCAGGAATCTGGCTTAGCTGAAGTGGTTCTTTTGGCAAATGCAGTTTAGTACTATTGCATACTGAACAAGATGAAACCATTCTTTTGACAGAGAAGGCCAAAATACTAGTCCTCTCACCCTTCTTTTAGTAGAATCAGAACCTGGGTGGCCACAATGTAAAATCTTAATGTATTCATGTTGTAAGGAAGTAGGAACAATAACTTTGGGGCCTTTGAAAATGATACCATCTTTCATCAGCGTCTCATCTCTGCATGGAAAATAAAGCTGCACTTATGTCAGTACATAGGTTTGCTTTGACAGCCATCCAACATTGATGAAGTGGTTTACCTTTTGCAAAATTGGATCAGTTTTTGTATGATCTCTCAGCTCATCAAGTCTTGAGATAGAAAAATTATGCACTTCCACTTTGCATCAAGCTGTTCAGAGGTATTTCTGGGCAATCTGGATAAGGTATCAGACAGATACAGAAGTTTGCCTTTTGTATAGATAATTTTGATATTGTACTTTTGTAATCTAAGCATCATTTTTTGTAGTCTTGCTGGAGTTGAATGCATAGGTTTCTTTAAAACAGGAACTAGAGGCTGATGATCAGTTTTGATCTGGATAGCTAGGCCATAAATATAATCATGGAACTTTGAACATGCAAACACAATTCCCAAAAGTTCCTTCTCAGTTTGAGCATACTGCATCTCAGTTTGGGTAAGAGTTCTAGATGCACAGGCAACAGGTCTGCTCTCTTTAAGAATAACTGCACCAAGACCGAACTTTGAAGCATCACACCAAACAACTACTGGTTTGTGGACATCTCAATGTAGGCAGGTTGGCAATTTGCTGTTTGAGGTTATCAAATGCTGTTCAGTATTGTTCCAACCATGACCGGGCAACATTTTTGCATGTTAGCTCTCTTAAAGGTGCTGATAACTCACTAAAGTCAGGGATGAATTTGCCCAAATAGTTAACCAAACCCAGGAAATTCTGTAGGGCTTGGACATTGTCTGGAGCTGGCACCTCAAGAATGGCTGTTTGGTTGGAAGGGTCTGGTTACAAGCCTGTACTGGTAAATAAATTACCTATATAAATAACTTCTGGTAGTCTGAATTTGCATTCCAGAGGACTGAGCTTTACATTCACTTTACATGCTCTGTCCAGGACTTTCCTGAACTTTCTGTCATGCTCTGCTTCTCCATTGCCTCCAACCAGTAAATCATCCATTATTATAGCACACAGATTGCCTGAAAAAAATTGCTCCATTGCACTCTGAAAGACTTCACTGGCAGAATTTATTCCAAAAGGCATTCTGAGGAATCTGTATCTACCAAATGGGGTACTGAATGTAGTCAGTAGTGAAGATTTGCGATCAGGCATTACTTGCCAAAATGAACTCTTTGCATCTAAGATAGAAAAAAAACAGTGGCATTTGGCATGAGGGCTACAATCTCTTTGACTGTATGCATAGGATGATGAGGTCTCTTTAATGCCTTGTTCAAGTCTCTTGGGTCAGTGCATATTCTGATTTCATCTGAAATTTTTTTTATGAGCAGCTGCCATGGAAGACACCCACTCAGTTGGTTCTGTGACTGGACAAATCACATCTTGCTGCACCATCTTGTCTAACTGGACTTTGAATTTGTCCTGCATAGCTATTGGAACTCTTCTTGCTGGTCTGACCACTGGACTGACCTCTGGATCTACTTTCATGGAGTACACAACTGGAAGTTCGCCTAGCTTGTCATCAAAGACATCAGCATACTCTGAGAAAATAGCATCAGTGAAGCTGGAACTTGGACATGTGCTTACATGTTGGACTTCTTTAGTAAAAGAAAGCAGTTTCATTCTTAAACTGTCTCTGAGGCCTAATAATGACTGCACGGGTCTTCTGACTACATAAAATTGCAAGCTGTAACTATTCCCAGCCAAATAGCATGAAAGCACTACTGAGCCTTTGGCTTGAATATCTTTACCTCCATAAGCAACAATCTTTGCACAATTAGCCAAATTAAATTGCTCATCAGCTCTCACTCTAGCAAATGTTTCTGCTGACATAACATTGCACTTTGAACCAATGTCTAGCTCTGTGAGTTTACCATTGATCAGGACAGTACAAAATACTTCATTCTTTGCCAGCAAATCTACTGCATTAACCTTTTCACTGACCACTGATACACCATCTACACAGAAAGTATGGTTGCAGTTTTCTACATGATCAACTTGCTTTTTTGAGTGACCTTTCTTAATAACTGAATGAGGCTTGCTTGATTTACAAAACTTTTGGAAGTGGTTCCATTTTTTACACATGTGGCATTGCTGACCAAATGCTAAGCACTTCTCTCTTTTAGACTCAGGATTGGCACCACAATTACAACAGTTAACAATAAGACTTGACTTGGGTTTTGCTGACTCACCCTTATACTGCACTGAGCATGTCCATTTTGCTGAGCTATTCCTGGAACTTGCTAGAAAGTTATTGGACTTCCCAGACAATCCTGCAGGGGTTGCAGTTGCCATGTGCTTAGGCCTGCTTCTGCTTGCCATGTGCTGCATGCTGTCTACGCTTGCTCTAGATGCTGCTGAAACTGTGCTTTTATCACTTGCAAGCATACTTGTGCGCCTTTCTGTGAGTTTATAGATTTGACAAATCTCTATAGCTTTTCTCAATATTAAATCACTGTCATAAAACAAACTGTTTCACTGCAGCATTATTAACACCACACACAAGCCTGTCCTTCATTAACTTATCTTTCAGATCACCAAATCTGCTCATTTTAGGCTTATTTCTCAAGTCAGTGATATAAGCTGCAAAAGTTTTACCTGGCTTTTGGACTCTTGTATAAAATAAGTTCCCCTCTAATGTAACATTTGTCTGAGGGGTTCCACATTTCTCTAAATTTACATTTCAAGCACACAGGATCCTCTCTTGATTTAGCGGGTACAACAATATGGTGGTGTCTCTCTCTCCTGCATATACTGCTGGCGTATACACATAGAACACTCTCTTTCAATGGCCTCTGACCCAACTAAGTTAAGCAAAATGAATGCCCTTGTACATGCATCTTTGTCAGAAAAAGCTGCTTGTATGAAAATATCATATTCCTGCTAAAATACCCTTCAATTCTCTGCAATATTATGATCTAACACAAGTGGACTGGGTCTGCCAAATGCCTCTGTCATATCAACACATAATAGTGAAGATGCTTGGAATTATGTATGAACATACACACATATAACAATGCCAGAACTTTATGCCAGAAGTGGTAATTATACCTAGTAACACAACAGACTCTTTGAAATAACTGCACTTTGCCAAATAAGTCTCTGTAGCACAAGAACACTTTATAATCACTGTACTTTATGAAACTACTCCTTATCAATGTAAGAAATTACAGTTAGTAATTCTTTCCAATTTGCAGAATAATTTGGACTTATCCAATCTGAAATTGTTTTAGATATTGATGCTTTTATATATGTTTCTATATCTGGAAAGTTTAATCCTACCTGTTTCCATCATCTGATATGATGTATTAAAGCTATGCTGTTTCTTTTGGGAAACCATAAAAAATTTAATAGGCATGAGTTTATTTATTTCAGTATATTCCTTTCTGGTACAGTTGTATTGCCAAAGCTATATATAGAATCTTGGGTAGTAAAACCCTTTTTATTTATTTATTTTATTTTACATTTGTTGACCGGGACAGTCCGACTGGATGTATGTCCATTTTCAGCAGTGGCCCGGGAAGAAAAGCTCCACATTAAGACAATTTACAAGATAAAAATCTTGACCATATACAATACAGACAGGTAAAACATTTCAAATACAGGAACATTTATATAGTACTATTACAGTAACATACCAACATACCTGACTAAATAAGTTAAACATTTTGAGTTAAAGGATTAATAAAACTTTTTTTTTACATTGTTTATAAAGTTTACCAAAGCTTAGGAGGTGAGCTACTACAGTAGAAATTAATAGAGAATATCAGAGCACCTGAAATAGCATGCTAAAGATAGATAGTAAAGAATGGTCCTGCTAAAGGAGAAAGTGTCAGTCAGAATTTATGCATGGGCAAAGCCATTAGGCTTTAAGGAAGATGCTTAATTGTTTCTTGAAAAGTGGGGTGGAAGAAAGGGCTGTTAGTTCAGCTGGAAGAGTGTTCCAAGTTTTACCAATAGAGTCTGAGAACAAGCTATCTCCAGATTTGTTGTTGGACTTTAGGGTAGTTACTAGTACCTTATTAGCTGATTGAAAGGTTGTTAGATTTTTATATGAGCAGATAAGGGTAGAGAGTATAGGTGTATCTGTGGGATAGTGTAAGATCTTGTGTATAGTAGTAAGTTGCTAGAAAAGAATCTGGCTTTGCAATTCCAGCCGTCCTAGCCATTTAAGATTTTCGCAGTGGTGAGTTCGAAAAGGAGCACCAGTAGCAAATCTAGCTATGTTATTATAGGATGTTTCCAACTTATGAAGATTATTTTTGGATAAGTTGGTATAGATTGGGGATGCATATAGAAGGGTGGAGATTAAGTGAGTTTGGGCAATAGCAGTCCTAGCTAGAGGTGTGAGATAGGGTTTAAGACTGTAGAGGAAACCAAGTTTTTTATTTACTGATTTAATGGTTGGGTTGATATGTGTTTCGAAGTTTAGATTATGATCAATTGTTACACCTAAAAGTTTGGTGGTTGTGTCCGGAGTTATTACAGTACCATTATTAGATGTACTTGTGAAGTTGATAGCAGGAGACTTCTGAGTGGGAGAGAATAGTACCATTTTAGTTTATTTGGGGTTAAGGAGGAGGCAGCATTGATGGAACCAGTTTTCAACTAAGGTAAATGCTGCTTGGGTACTCAAATGAAGTCCAGCAGGCGAGGAGGCTGAACATATTAATGTCGACTTGTCGGCATATTGTATGCAGGTGGTTTGTAGAAGGGAGATTTTTAGATCATTTATGAAAATAGTGAAGAGGAGGGGTCCCAGAATAGAGCCTTGTTGGGACTCCAAGAGTAATAGGGAGAAGAGTAGATAGTTTATTTTCCCAGAGGACAGCTTGTTGTCTATTTCCTAGATAGGACTTATTTATTTATTTATTTTACATTTGTTGACCGGGATAGTCCAACTGGATACATGTCCATTTTCAGCGGTGGCCCGGGAAGAAAAGCTCCAAGATAATAATACACATTGAACATTTAGTAAATGCTAGTTTCAAGCAGATTACAGTTCTAAGCAATACCAACATTTAGCACATATAGTACTTATTATAAAACACTTTACAAAACATAACATTATTTTCAAAGTTAAACATACATAACATTCCATTCAGGTTTACTGTCTGGGTATCTAGTGAAAATTATTTGAGTGAGTTTTACAGTAATTGTTGATTAACCATATCAAATGCTTTTGAGAGGTCAATAAAGAGGGCTGAGGACAATAAGCTGTTGTTACGATTTTTATTAATGCAGTCAGAAAAGGATAGTAGAGCATTTGTAGTACTATGGAAAGGCCTAAAACCATGCTGGCAGTCAACTATCAGGTGGTTTTGGAGGAGATGATCAAGTAGCTGATGGTGAATACATCTCTACATAATTTTTGCTAAGGGGGAAAGTAGGGCTATGGGGCGGAAGTTTGAGAGTTCATTTGAGTTCCCACCCTTATGCAGTGGGATAATATATGAGACTTTCCAAAGGGATGGGATGGAACTTCCTGTAATGGTTCTGTTAATTAAGATGTAAACAGGGTAGGCAAGCACTCCAGCTGCCATTTGAAGGTATTCGGCTGGGAGGAGATCAGCTAATGGAGTGCATGGTTTAAGCTTAAGAAGTAGGAAGTGTATGAGAGATGTTGGGACAGGCTGCAGTTGTAATACTTGGGGTGGGGTGGTTGGCAAGGATGAGTCAGTGGTTGGCATGGATGAGTCAGTGGTGGTAACAGGTGGTAAGGTATTTGCTAAAGATTGATCAGTTTCTTAAAAACATTTGTTAAACATATCAGCAATTTGGTTGGGAGAATTATGAGTCAAGTTAGAGGGGGTAGGTGTTTTGGCTTGTCCAGGATGGAGTAATTTAATTAATCCTGACCAGAATTTATGTGGGTTTAGATATTGAGTTTGTTGGAATTTAAGGTAATAGCTTTTTTATCAAAGAATATTGATTTTTTAGTGGCATTCCAGAGCTGTCTAAAGTTTAAATGATCACTAAGGTCTTTGGTACTTCTCCATATATTCCAGATTTTATTTCTCATTCTCATTTTTTGCCTTGTCTCGTTTGAGAGCCAGGGAGCAGGTCTGTTCCTAATTTTAATGGTACGAGAGGGGGCATGGTGCTCAAGGATTTTTAGGAATGTATTGTTAAAAAAAGAGACTGCTTCATTGAGAGGTAGATATTTTAGGGGTGACCAATTGCAGGCTTTTAGCTCTGCTTGAAAGTTACCTAGGTTCAGGTTTTTTTTGTTCCGGGTGGTTCTAAAGTTTAGTTGAGTGGGAATGGTGATCTTTTGTCTAGTTATAAAGGTAAGAGGGTGGTCACTAATATCATCAGGAAGTATGCCTATTTTGTAAGATCGGGGGTTATTGTTGACTAGTATCCATGATGTGGAATGCCAGTTAAGGATATTTTCAAGAGTACTTATGTTGTTGCCTGGGGGGATGTAAGAGCAAATGATGTATATAGATTTATTAGCATTAATTTGGAGCTTAGGTATTAAGATTTCAGCATTACTAGGTGAGGGAGGTTGAGTGTTTAGTGAGGTTACCTGCAGTTCAGATTTAAACAATATTGCTACCCCCTCACCCTTTTTGTTAGGATGGTCAATTCTAAGGATGTTATAACCTGGAGGGATGATATCATTGTCTTTAGTAACTGGTTTGAGTCAGGTTTCTGTGAGACATAGGATGTCAAAGGAATGTAAGTCTAGTAGGGCATGAAGTCTGGTAATTTTGTTATGTAAACTATGAATATTGAGGTGGACAATGAGAAGAAAGTTTGAGGAAGAAGAGGGGGTAAGGGAAATAGAGGTGAAGGAAGAATGGGAGTCAGGAAAGGTATTACCAGGCCCTGGGTTTGGGTGAATGTCGCCGTTTAGTAGTAGGTACTGAGGATTGTGTGGAAGTTTTGCTAGTTTACATAAAATAGGGTATATTCTTCTGGTTTGGAAATACTTAATATGGTTTAATCTGTAAAACTGTGGGAGAAGGTTGGCTGATGAGAATGTAATGTTACTGTGGGTTTGTGGGGCTGATAAATAGAAAGGGGGAGTTTGTTTAAAGGAGTTTTGAAATTGAAAGGAGCTTAGGAATTCATAGCCTGTAAGGCTATGAGATAGAAGTAGAATGGAAAGAATTATGGGCAAGAGGAGGAAATTAGAGAGTTTTAGTAAGCCAGGGGTTGACATAATGAGAGAATGTGGGAATGTAAGTAATGACAAAATAAGGGGTTATAGAAGGGCAAATATGAGGTGGGTTTGTTTAATGAGAAATGTATAGATAGTGGAAGGTGTGAGTAAATTAGTAACAGATATTTGAGTATGAAACAAGATATGTTGAGCTATTGGTTGATGTGGGGTGGGGGTGTGGCTTCTAGCAGTATAAGGATAGATGCCCTGGGAGTGGGTGGGAATTGGGGGTAGGGTATGGGGAGCAGAGTGAGCCCACAGGCTGAACGGAGTGGGCAAGAGCAGTAAGGTAAGTTCAGCCAAAAGACAATCAGCTGTCTTTTGTGTTTGGCATAATACAGAAGTAACTAAAGTGAAAACTGAGGAGCAGAGTATATAAGCTTATCAGATATGTGTAGATGATTTAGTAAAGCAAGAGTGAGGTTCTCACGTGCAGAGAAGGGGATTAGAATTTTACTGAAATGCCAAAAAATGGGTGTAGGACCTAAGGGGATAGTTAGTTTTAAAGCTAGAATATAGTGTATGCAAAGACTGCCACCTAGTGGTCAGGGGAGTAATAACAGCTGGGGAAGGTAGGCAAGAAGCTATTCCAAAGGGATAAGATATAGGATGAGGGGACAAAAGGGTGGAGGGAGGAAGTGGCTTTAGGTTTGCAGTAGGCTACTAAATCTCACACTGGAGGGTTAACAAGCAGTTATATACACTACAGAAAGGTAGTAAAATGTATTTTGCAACATACAAGTACAAAAACTTTAGGAGTACAAGCTTTATGAAGCCAGGCAAGGAGTCAGCTTCAGGGGCATCTTCTGGTTAGCAGGAGGTTATTCTTTAACTTTGCAGCAAGGAGGGAAATACCCAGATGCACTTAAATGTAAAAAAACTTTAGGAGTATGATGGTGCCTTTCTACATCAGGCTTTTTGATATCTCTGTAATTAAGCAAAACTGGGTGGAGAGGTGTACAGTTTCAAGGTGGGGGAAGGGATAGACACAAAGTAATGCAAAGTTGAGAGTCAGAAAAACTGGACTAAGCCAGCTGCTAAAAAGAAAACAGGAAAACCAAAATAAGTTAATTGCAGGTCAGTGTGGTGCAGTATTTATCTAATAACTACAAATGTTATACTACTAATCTAGTACAGAGTGGTGAAAAAGGCCACCACTTCTGCAGGGAAAAACAAAAGAAGTATGAGCTGCAGGTACATAGGTAAATTTTTTCCAAGAGAAACTAGTTGTTAAGTAATTGACCTAGCAGTACTATAGGAAGAGAGAAATGGGGGGCAGTAGTGTGCACACGTACAGTGAAAGGGGAAACAGTCTTCAGTTTGGAGGACAGATTAAATACAACTCTAACATACACTAGTGTAGCTGAAAGCACTATAGTGTTCCTCCGATGCGGGGTCTCACAGTGCAGGGCAACGAGACAGCCTTGGGTTGATTGGAGGTTGGCCAAAAAACAGGATGTAACTTTTGCTGGAGGGAATCCGAGCACACTATTGGTATTTTTATTAACTGTAGTCTATCTTCAAATGTTAATATTATTTTGTTCCAAAAAACCACTGCAATACAAAATCCAAAACTTAGAAACCACCACGGGTGACAGGACTTGGTTCGAAGGATCCAAAATTTGTCCAACTGAAGAAAATCACGAGCAAAATAGCTGAGAGATATTCAACAACTTTTATTCTTTAAGAAATATAAAAAGGTAAAAAATCAGTCAAGCGCTTTCGCCTGGTTCCTACCAGGCTTTTTCAAGATGTAGAATCATTACCAAACTAGATTGTTATATACTACTTGAAGTTAACAACTAATTAGTTCAACTTCAATTACAGTTGTTCTAATTACAGATTTAAAGCACCAGTGACATCCATAATATCAAATCTAGCAGCAAGCTAGTGAAATTCATTGCACAAATAAATGTTTATAAAAATGCTTTAAAAATTTGCAATATTGCATCTATACGAGCTCTTATAGGTATTAAACATGCAGATAAATAAATAAATAAATAGATAAATAGATACAGTCGCTTGTCATATTAAAAACATGTAGCAAATAATAATTCATGAATTTCATTCATATACATCTTCTGCAGCACCAATCTATATTGTTGTTTGCTAGACTATAAGGCCCAATTTAATTATAAAAATTAAGTGTACCATTAATTACCAAAACAATAAAATACAGTAGGGACTTCCCACTCTAGAAAAATAAAAATGAAAATAAAACCTAAAAAGTAATGTGTGACCAACTCATAATTTTTCTCTATTTAATTTTAGAACGCTGGCTATACTATTATTATGTTTTGTTCCACTTTTCCATAGAGATTTTAATTGCATTGATGATATTATTGTATTTTTTTAGACTAATTCATTATTATCCTTGCATAACTCAATTCCTAGATATTTTAAGGTAAATTCTTATTTCCCTATAATGTGATTCCCCTTCGTCTGCAATTCTTTTTTTTTATTTAAAAATACAAATTTTGACTTTAATTTATTGAAATGGAGTCCTGAAGTCCTGTAAAATGTGTCAATTAAAATATCTAATTTTTCTAATGTCTGTTTTGTATTGAATAATGTTAATAATATGTCATCAGCAAAGAGCATTACTTTAGAATTGTATTGTTCATAAACATCTGCTCCTTTGATTTTTGTATTTTGTATTAAATCTGCCAATATTTCAATAGCCAAAGCAAATCAAATCAGTGACATGGGACATCCTTGTTTACTACCCTTTGTTGTATATATAGATTCAGAGGTGAAAGGACCTAGCTTAACATACACTAAATTAATCGTATATAAATTATTTAGTAGATGAACAAAGGAAGGAGGAAATTCAAATAACACCAGAATTTTGAATAAATAGTTACAATTTAGGGAATCCAAGGCTTTCTCTATATCTAAGTAAATTATGAGTGTTTCTTTATTTTCTTTATTAACATAATCTATAAGAGAAATTATCCTTTTAATATTGTCATGTGTGTGTCTATGATATATAAATCCAGTTTGACCATTATTTATTGTTTTGGATAGTGGTATTTTTATTCTGTTAGTTAATATTGTCATACATAGCTTATAATCATTATTTCATAATGATATAGGTCTATATGCAGTACAAAGGTTTGGGGATTTGTTATCCTTTAGGATTGGTGTGATTATGGAATATCTCTAAGAGGGTGGTATTAAACTTGTGACTGAATTTCTAATAGAGTTTTATGGAAGAGGGATAGTATCTTTGAAGGAAAAAGTTTATATATTTCCATAATTATGCCATCTACATCTGGAGTTTATTAGTTTTACCCTCTTTTATTGTATCTGTAATTTCTTTGTAGGATATGGGTGCTTGCAGATCTAGTTTTAATTTTTCTGGTATTTTTTATATTAGAACATTTTTCATCTACATTTAATTGATAGCTATGTATATTTTCTTTTTGGAAATGTTCCATATATTGATTTCTATAAGCATCAAGAATGTCACCTATATCCAAGACATTGTTTCCTTTCTTTTCATGGAAGATATTTTTAATGTTATTAGCTTTTGATTGTATTTTGACTCTTGTGGATAAATTATGTAGATATTTGGGAGAAGTGGCCAAGGTATTAATTTTAGGTTTTTCTAAAGCTAAACTATGTTTATGTGTTAGAATGTATTGTATTTATTTTTTAATACTTCTACTTTCTTTTTCATCTCCAAATGAGTTTAATTTTTTTCAGCTTTTACTGAAAAAAGTTTGGATTATAGATCTAATAATTCAGAATCCCATTCTCTGATTTTTTATGCCAAGTTACGGTTTTACCATATATGTAAGCTTTTAATGAGTCCCATATCATTATTTTATTTATCTTTGTGGTGTAATTAATATCTAAGAATAACTGTAATTCAGATAATAACCAGGGTTAGAACTCTTAGTTATATATGCTGGAATTCTGGAGTTAAAGATTAATGGTTTGTACCCATTTTGAAGTTTTGGTACCAATGAATTGTGTTCTGAAAAGGGGCAGGGAGTGATTGAGAAATTAATGATTTTAGACAGTAAGTCATGGGCAGCAAATATTTTATCTATTTTAGTTTTGGTACCAAATGTGTGATCTTAATGGGAGAACAACAAACATTTATCTTCTTCAAATCTGAAAGTATCTACAAGATGAAATGATTCTAAAAAAACAAAAAACTCAGCAAAAACTCAGGTGGGGATGCCCTTTATGCAAATTCCATTGGCAAGCAGTGGAACTCCCTGCCAAACAACCTTAGACTTACTTCTTCGCTCTATCATTTCAAAGCTAACCTTAAAGAATATCTCTCCACACAATGGACATGCCCATGTCGAGAACCTGACTAACTACATATCTCTTTACTTCTAGGTCCACTTCCCTAGCCCATTTCCCTAATTGCAGATCTCTAAAATTTCTCTTTCCTTTTAGTAATAAGGAAAATCTCTGATTTCAGTCTATTTTTCAGTATCTTTAATGAAATCAATGTTCTGTGTATAATTTCCTGTCTGTCCTTTAGTCTTATATAACATCTATGTAAATTTTCATTCCTGCATATGTAAGCTGTATTCTCTTGTTGTAACAATACTTTGAATCTTGCAATTTAAATATGTACTTCTATTGTGTATTGGAGCTTTTCTCCTCGGGCCTCTACTGAAAACGGATATGTATCCAGTTAGACCAGCCCGGTTAACAAATGTAAAATAAATAAAATAAATAAAATAATTCTACCCACTTTTTTAAGGCTTTTGATACAGCAGATGCACAGAGTGATCTTTTATTTGTAGTTTCAGAAATATCAAATATACAGTGAAAATCTCCTCCTAATATTAAGTTGCCTTTATAATTATTGGAAATGAAATCCAAATGTTTTTTAACAGTTCCTGATCCAATGCCTGGGAACCAGTATAGATTGGCTAGTGTCCATATTCTGTTATTATATTTAACTATTACTAATGCCATAAGACCTTCTTTATCTTTATACTTATAATTGATTTTTGGGTTAATCACATTTGTTTTCCATAAAATTGTTACCCCTTTTGTCTTTGTCTTTTAAGTGGATTGCACCAATATCATATATTTCTTAGGATTCCATTTGTAATTGTCATTTGTTTTGAAATCAGTTTCTTGGTGGAAGACAATTTGGGCTTTGTTCAGTTTTAAATATTTCAGTAGATTTGATCTCTTGCTAGGATTTTTTAAGCCATTGGTATTTAAAGATAATAAAGTTAAATCCATCTTAGATTATTTAGACTATGTATTTTTTGTTTTATTGTGACTATTAAACATTTTCATCTGATAACTACAAAGTATATGTTTGAGATTTTAAAGGAAATTATCACTTTTATACTTTGAGTGTTTACCAATAAAGTAATGTTTTGGTCAGGCATACTAACATGTTTTTGTATAATAAATTTAAATTAATAAATGTTAACAAAACTAAGATTGGCACTAGCCATGGAATGAAAATCATTCATAATCTGATGGATAAACCTAAGTCCATCAGATTATCACTCATACCTTGACAATCCAGAACATCTGAGCACGATAAATTGAATTATCATATGGAGAATATTTGTAATAGGAATAAGCAATATTTATATTATTTTGAACAGATATAGTACTATTGTAGATTAGACAGAATTCTAATACAATATAAATGTCTACTTATTGTATAAGTAATTAATATTTATATGAAAGATAGATAACAAGCAATTCAATCATAGTAAAGTAGGATGTATCATATATAAAATCTCAGTAAAAGATTATAGCACACAGTTATTTACCATATTTATGCTTATTGATGAAGTCTTTCAAAACTTATTACTTAATATAAATAAATGGTAATAATATTTATACCTAATGTTTATAAAAGAGTGTATTTTGTTGGATATATCAGAAGTTATATTTCATTGTTTGTCAATATTTAAGTAATCACTTTATTTGTTACTAATTTACTTAAAGCATCAAGTGTGTTTTATGTACACATTGATGAAAGTTAGTGCATTTTAATTATCAGTGAATCCATCTTCACCCCCCCCATTTCCTACACATAAGGATTTTCATATCTGTCATTTCATATTATAAAATGAGTGAAATTATAGGTTAAAACAGCAAATTCATTTATTGTGATTAATGATTACCATTTCCCTTTCCATATTCATAAAATTACCATTTTATGGCATATACTGAACATTTTTAGATTTAAATGGACATTCTATTTTATATAGTCAGCAAATGTTAAACTGAGTGATTATTGTCAATTTAATACTATTTGTTTAGAATATGATTGTTATATTCTGTGATATTCCTAGTTCAGGCTCCTATTGTTTCCCTTGAACAACTTTGTCAGTTTGATGTCATGTATAAAACATCAGTTACATTGGTAACAATTTAAGTATTATGTACGGTGAAAATGTGTTACAAAACCACAGTTCAAGTTAAAGCAATTTTATGACTTGTTATGCACATTTATTGATATGAGAAAATCATCATGCTTCCCCTTGATGTTCAATATAGTATATGTCATTTATGACAAGTTAAAATAGTAGTGTTATTATACTTAAACCCTTGTTATTAAACTGAGTGTCTATTGTTGATTTAATTCTATTTGTTCAAAATATGATTGTTACATTCTGTGACATTTCAAGTTTAGGCTTCTATTGTTTCTCTTGAACAACTTTGTCAGTTTGATGTCATGTATAAAACATTAGTTACCTTGGTAACTGCTTAAGTATTATTATATATGGTCAAGATGGGTTACAAAAACTACAATTCAAGTTAAAGTAATTACATGACTTGTTATGCATATTTACTTATATAAGAAAATCATCATGCCTCCTCTTGATGTTTAATGTAGTGTATGTCATTTATGACAAGTTAAGACAGCAGTGTTATTATACACAAGCCCATGTTATTAAATCATGTGTTTAATATCTAAATTCAGCAGACTGCTTCATCTTATATGAGACGATTATATATTTTATGTCTAGATTTACTAAACTCATACATTACATAACTATTGTGTGTGTTTTTTCCCCTGGCTGTTGCTTAGTTATTTGAGAGACCACAAGCTGTAATGTGTAATCTTATTATTAGCTCCTTCCAAGCATGTTTATAAAGTCCATAGACTTTAAATTTTGAGACCCTTCTAGTTTCTTATTTGTTATAAGTATATTTCCTTCCTTACATACACACATATCAGTACTTCATGCACTGGCAACAATGCCTATCCAGTTTTGCCAGAATACCATTCACTAGTTCATGTGGTGTGTTTCCAGGCTTTCTTAAAATGTCCGACCCAATATTTGTCCTGTTCCATTTTACCAGCCTGTTCCGTGCAGTGGCCACTGTGCCAGTGAACCACTCAACACACCTTCTATTCCCACAGATATTTTCATGAAGGAAATCTGATGACTCTCTAGCACTTCCTGGCAACCCCAAACACCCCTAGAATCAGCTATGCCAATATACCCAACACATCTGAGCAAGCTCACCTCCCAGACCACTGTAAAGGGTACTGCACAAGACAAAGTGCTCTTAGTCTTTCACAATAACTCAGACTTCCACTCTTATGTAAGTCCTTAATGTGTTTGGACTAAAATACATTTTAAATATAAAATTGCAGTTATTATTATTTTTTTATCAAGAATCAACTTAATGAGCTAAACAAAGTGTTGGGAGACCATCAATATGTGTACATGTAGTTTAAAACAGCCCTGTTATTTTATATATATATATATATATATATATATATATATATATATATATATATATTTTTTTTTTTTTATTTATTTTAAACCAAAAACGTCATTGCAGAGAATCATCTCGGAGGCTCCTCAGAGCCATTAAGCATTATTGTCACTCTGTCTCTGTTACCATAGCAACTCAAGAGTGTCTGTTTCTGTTAGTGTGTCTGTGTACTGCATACCAGAGACTCAAAATGCACCTGAAGCAAAGCTTCACTTCACTACAACTTCAAGCCTAAATTCCCTCCCTTTCCAGTGAGGCAGGAGCTAGGAGCCAGGAAAAGAACAGAGAGCAAACAGATTAAAAAAAAAAATAAAAATCCTCCCAACAATCCACAACAACAAGAGACAACACACTCCTGCAGCCCTCCCACCTCTCACTCAGCAGAAGTACAAACAAACCATTCTCTACCAAAATATACCAAATCACAGTTCTATCCACCCCTTTCCCCTGGATCCAGGCTAAAATGCCAAATGTTTCTTCCTAATACACAAGCATCAGTAAACCTTGATCACAAGCCACAACCCACAGCTTCCCAGAGTTGAAAATGACAACATATAGCAGCTGACAGACATAGCTGCATCCAAATACACCATGTCAGGCATCATCAAACAGCACTCAAAGCTATGATACCTGCCATAATTGATATTAATTATGTTTAGAAAGAATAATAATGACATTTGTACTAGTTGCCAGACACAGCTGAATCCACGCACACAATATCAGGCTTGATCAAACAGCACTCGTAGCTGTGATACCTGCCATTACTGGTTTTAACTATATTTACACAGAATAATAATGACATTTGTATTACGAGCTTGCTACTATTATTTAACCAGGATATACATGACATTTCTAAATCATACTTTAACTGAAGAAGGCATTAGTCTCCATGACAGCATTTTTTTTCAAAACACTGTAGTGTTACTGCTATTATATATAATGTTAATTTGTTATATTTGAGTCTGAACTCTGACGAATAGCACCTTGTTGAATTAGTTAATTCATTACTTAAATTATTATAAGTAACATCAATGAAAAATGAACAAGATAAGTATTCATTGAGTTCAAGCAGGGGAATAGAAACTTCTATGTTTGTACTATAAGTTGCTTTGTTTTGCTTTATATATAATGTAAATAGTAACCCATCTTGACTTACCTTTGTTTGTGAAGAATTACTGGACTCTTTGAACATTCTGAATAAATCATTACTGTTTCTCGGTTGTTTAAGAACCCCTCCTTTTTTAAATAAAATCAGATGACAAGTGATGTACCATATCAGTTGATACTTTGAGAGATGTAGTTGTAAGATTTATTTTTTTATGACAGCTATCTTGGAATCCATTTTTTGGTTCTTCTTTCTAGCATCAGTTCAATGATTTGTTTATTTTATTCTTTTAGGAGTAGGGCTATCTATTTCATTTCTTCTGGGATAGACACTATGTTGTTGTTTTTGATGAATATAGTAGCTTCTCCTTCTAAGTCATTAAAGGTTCTCATCTCACTGGCAAAAAGTATTTTTGTCCTGGCTAGAAAGGCCAGCTATGCTTTAATGTTGTTTTGTTTCAACAGGTTATTATTGGCCAGACTTTATTCCTTTGTTCTAGTATTCTGAAAGAATAATCATTGTCAAACCTTATCGGGCTTTGATTGCATTTTAAGGGTGATTTTCTCCAAGCATATTTTAATATTAGTTCCTTGTCCAGAAAGGAAAGAAATTTTATAACTATGTTTCTAGGTGGAGTATTTGTTGAGTTAGAAGCAAGTTTCCTCAGTGCTCTATGCGCCCTTTCATTTTCAAATGAAAGTCCCTCTTTCAAGTCTAAAAATTCAGGAATCCAGGTTGTTACGAATGAAATCATGTCTTCTCCTTCAGTGTTTTCTGGCATACCAAAGATCCTTATGTGGTTTCTCCTTTCCCTGTTTTCTAAGTAATCTATTTTGTTAAGCAGCCATGCATTCTGTTTAAGCAGAAATTCTTTTTGGAATTCTTCCTCTTTGAGTCTCCCTTCAATATCATTTAGAATAGACCCTATATTTGTTATTTTTGTATGGTGTTGCTGTAATAGTCCCTTAAGAGTATCAGTCTTTTTTTTTGAGAATTTAATTTGAGCTTTTTTTAAGTTATTTTTAAAGCCATCCATCTTCAAAGATAGTTCCTGTAAGGTAGATGTCATCAATTGCAGTTCTCTTTTCAAAGCAACATCTGGATGAGAATTCCTTGAGTTGTTCATATTCAGTGACTCAATATATCTCCAAGCTACTTGACAGGAACATTTTTGTATATCCACCAAAATTGATATTTATGTAGTTTAATAGTTTATCTATAGGTTTCTGATGTTTGAAACTTGAAAATAATACAAGTTTCCTATATTATTATACTAGTTTATGGAGCTCTCAAAATTCACTGCTCTCAGTTGGCCATCTAGGCTCCACCCCCTATTTTGCCCTTCTTATTGTACGTTATGCCCATTTAATCTCTTATCATGCTCATTATACTTTTCTTGTGCTCGTTTTACTTTAAACATGCTCGTTATGCAAATCAAAGATAATTCTGAGCCCCCATATGAATATTTCTGCTAGTTTTATCAAATATCATAGTTTTGAACATTTCACTTAATTAACAATGTATATCATACACTTTGCATTCTGATGCATCAGAAGTAGGTTTGCAAGCTGTATTATCCCAGGATACTTAAGCTGAGGAGCATTCAGTGTATTGCATTAGTCAAATGTTGAGCAATGTGGAAAAAAGGTATTCAGACAGCCATGAAAAAAATGCTTTGCTGGGAAGGGCACCTTTTATTCATTAAAGTACTATTTGTTCGATGGACAATTTAACACAGTGACACATGATACACTCTTACAATGGCTGAATATAACAGAAAGATCGCAAAACAGAATTGCATTATGAAACTACCTCAAAGAAAGACATTCATAACATTCAATAAGTCAATTAACTGATCCCTTTATCCAACCATAAACAGGAAGGCATCCATCCTTTCCAATACTTTGTGCCTGTAAATATGGATGCCTGTAATTATGTAATAGTTGATGGGAATATTAATAGGTACTCTAGGTTGTAAAATCCATCTGCACCAGCCCCAAACCAATGGTTATATGCTGAGAAGAGTGAAGCTGTTACTGTCTAAACAATGGCAAAAATAAAATATAAAAATAAACCAAATGATTTAGAAATGCCAAAAGAAAAATAATCAGCTAGTTAGCACTAAACAAATGTATTAACCTAACTTCTTGGTTCTAAAGTCTTCTAGGAGTTATGAAACTACCTCAAAGAAAGACATTCATAACATTCAATAAGTCAATTAACTGATCCCTTTATCCAACCATAAACAGGAAGACATCTTATACATTGCTTTCATCTACAGTTTTTTTCCAACATTTTGATGAGTTAATCAGTGAAAAAAGGCATTTGCTCCGAAGTGATCCTAACATCTGGAATGTCTTACCCAACAAAGTATTTTTTTTTTCATTTTGGGAGGCAAGAAGTCTACTTATTAATTTAAATTTGTCAACTAGGGTAGACCACAAATTACAAATGATCAAATTCAGTCTCAGCCTGTAAACTTGACATGATTTACTGGTTGTAAATAATGTGTTGCCACACCAGGGATCTTCAAATGCAAGAATATTCATTTATGGTCACTGTTAAGCTTGTAAATACTTGGGTACAAGAAAAACATGGTCTATTAATGATCATAGAAAGTGTTTGTGGCATAGGCACATTTGTCCAGACAATATGATAGTGCAGTATGACAATGATTTATCACAGGGACAGGTTCATAACCCAGAGACTGCCCATGCTCTAGAATAGACTTCACATACATGTCAAGCAGAGCACCTCACTGGCCCTCTTCATGAGAAATCTTGATGAGTGGATGGGAAATAAAAAATTCACCTCAGAGATATTTCCAGTGGCTCTACTCAACAGAGGCACTGGGAACTAAGGTCTGATGGCACAATGCCAGGGTAATCCTATGGGCTAGGCTTGTAAAGGCTCCAGGGCCATTAGCCTAGTACACACCTATGAACCTATATGTAGGTGCTGTTTTCAGAGGCATACACCATCACTTTGATGTAGCAGCAAAGAACACTCCATATTTAGCTGCACACCTTACAGCCTGTCCTAACAGGTGAGTGTGTTTCTTTAAAAATATATAGAAGATGAATTTTAGTTATAAAATTTGACAACAAGTATTTTAATTATGATATTTTTCTGGACTAGTTCATCAGGGTAAGGTTATGTTGGCTTGGCACAGAAGTTTTACACTGTCACAACACACTTACCATCTTTGGCAAATAATTTATCAGAATGTGGTTTTGTGGACTTATTTTTTGGAATTCTTATTATTTCTTTTGTCCATTCCTCATGTTTGTGTTAATGTTGTCTTGATAACTTTTGGTAACTTGTTTGCCTTTCTTTCAGGAAAAGCACTTTTATTATGTTTGTTAAGTATTTCATTGGTTTTACTGCAGCTGTTTTTTGCCTTTAGTCCCACAGGTGCAGTTACGGTTAGGGAGAGCAGAAGTCTTTGCTTTCTGACCAGCTGTTGGTCATGGTATTGAAGATCTAGGCTTCTCTGCTATATGTTTGCAACTTTTCCTGTGGTCATGTACTGCTGAAGAAGATTTTTTTTTTTGTGTTTGAAGCTTGAGATCTTTTGTGGTATTGTGGCAGTGCTTGACAAGGTTCAGATGCTAGCTGGCTTACGTTCCCTACAGTGTTTTGGGCAATATTCTGAATTTGCTGCTACCTTTACCCTGCACTTCCCCAATGTGGATTTTAGATGATCATGGTTGCTGGCTGCTGGTTGGCTGGTCAGAAGCCAGGGGTTTATATATTTTACACCTGGAAGAGTATTCATTGAGAGATGTGTTACAATTATGCTAACATAAATTAAAGTAATATTTAAATGTCTCCCTCCCAATCCTTATCTTTTGGTTACTGACTGTCATTTTCTTCTTCTATATTTGACTCTGTCAGTGTACACTGTCTTGTATCTAATAAAATTTAAAGAAGACTCATTAGATTGAAATGTTACCTTACTTATCCTAAGTACATTGCAGTACTTTGTGTGTGTGTGTGTGTGTGTGTGTGTGTGTGTGTGTGTGTGTGTGTGTGTGTGTATGCGTGTGTGTGCGTGTGTGTGTGTGTGTGTGTGTGTGTGTGTGTGTGTGTGTGTGTGTGTGTGTGTATCTGGGTATGAATAAATGGGCTTTTTAACTGTTTAGGACATAGGGGTAGGGCTTTCTCAGCCATTTGTTGGTGTGGTTCACATTATGGAGAATTCCTACACTTCAGCTCCTTCAGTAAAAATTAGGTAATCCATATTTGTAAATATTTTATCTGTAAAATACAGAACACTACCTCAAAATGTAAGATAAACATGAAAACGAGGAAAACTTACCATTTTATTTTATTTTACATTTGTTGACCAGGATAGTCTAACTGGATCTATGTCCATTTTCAGTATAGTCCTGGGAAGATAAGCTCCAAGAGATTACTAGACTACTTATGTACAGGTTCTAGTTGTTATACAGTTAAATATTATAAATTTTAAACAGTTCTGGAATCAAACATGTTACAAGCATTAGATAAGATATTTTAGACTATATGTAGAAGACTTCATTAGTAACTAGAATGTAATTGTTAAACAAATGCCTACTTCAAGTTTCAACAGTTCAGCAATACTCACAGTTTAAACAATACTTGTTGCATGCCTTAGGTAGGATGCTTTAGAATTATATGCAGAAGAATTCAACTAGGTATTTAAATCATCTCTATTAGGACAAGATATGTTTTTGCCAAGGATAGGCCTTGATCTAAAAGACAGAGCAGGAATTAAGTCTTAAGAGATGGTATTTGGGATATAGTATGAGATTAGTCTGGATTTGTACAGGGACATCACCAATAGGTTTTAAGATAGAGTTTCAGATTGTGTTTAAAAAGTGTAAATGAAGACAGTGATGTAAGTGCATAGGGGAGGTGGTTCCAATACTTTCCAACCTCATTCGACAACAGAGCATTTCCTGCCATGTTATTAGATTTACATGTTGATACAAGTAGTTTATTAGATGAGTGTAAAGTTGAAAAGTTCTTATATTGGGTAATGAGAGGCAAGTGTTGGGGTATTGGTAGGCTGGAAAAGGGTTTTGTGTGCAATGGTGAGTTGTTTAAACTGAATCTGATTTAGAAGCTCTAACCAGCCTAATTGTTTCAGATTATGGCGGTGATGGGTCCTAAAGGAGGAAGCAGTAGCAAATCTGGCAATGCTATTGTAAGCGTTGGCTAGTTTGTTAAGGTTATTTTTTGACAAGTTAGTATATATGGAAGAAGCATAAAAAAGTGTGGAGATAAGGTGGGAATAGGCAATAGTGGTTCTGGCTAGTGGGGAGAGAAAGGGTTTTATCCTATAGAGGAAGCCTAGTTTACTGTTGACAGTTTTTATGGTATTGTTGATATGGGTTTCAAAGTTCAGGTTGTTATCAATGGTTACCCCTAGAAGTTTAGTTGTTGGATCAGGAGATATGAGTGTACCATTATTGGATAAGACTGAAAAGTTCATTGGGAGTGATTTACAGGTAGGAGTGAAGAGGAGGAGGAGTTTGTTTTTTTTGGGGCTCAAGAGGAGGCAGTGCTGAAGAAACCAATTTTCTGTTTTATTGAACATCGTCTAAGTTAGAGTCTGTAGTTGGGATTGGGATTTAGCTGAGCAGATTATTGTCAAATCATCTGCATATTGTACACACTTAGTTAAAGGAATAACTAGGTTGAAGTCATTGATAAATATTGAGAAAAGGAGGGGGCCCAATATAGAGCCCTGAGGAACACCTAGGGTAACTGGGAGATGGAATGAGAGGTTGTTGTCCCATAGCACTACCTGCTGTCTATTATCAAGGTAGGACTGGAACCATTTTATAGTCTTTGTGTCCAGAGAGAAGGATTTTGGAATATTGAGAAGTAAGTGGTGGTTGACCATGTCAAATTCTTTTGAAAGGTCGATGAAAAGTGCTGAAGAGAGAAGATTGTTATTACAGTTTTATTGATGCTGTCAGTGAAAGATAGGAGTGCAGTTGTTGTACTGTGGAAAGGCCTGAAGCCATGTTGAGATTTGGCCAGTAAATTGTTCTGGAGTAGGTGGTCTAGTAAATGTCTGTAGATGCACTTTTCCATTATTTTAGCTAATGGGGAAAGTAGAGCTATGGGACGATAGTTAGGATATTCTCTGGAGTATCCACCCTTGTGTAGGGGGATAATGTAGGAGATTTTCCAGATGGTGGGAATAGTGCTTTCTTGTATGGTTTTATTTATCAGCAATGATACAGGATAAGCTATGACTTTGGCTTCCTTTTACAGGTATTCAGCAGGTAGCTGGTCAGCTGAGGGGGTAGTAGGTTTTAGTTTACTTAAGAGGTTGCAGATGAGGGAAGTTGGGACAGATTGCAGGTTTAGAGTTTGGAGAGAGTTAGTAGTATTGGTTGGAAGGGCAGAACTATCGGCTGCTAGTTGATTAGCAAGTGTTTGGATGATCTCAGTGAAGAAGGTATTAAAAGCATTAGCAGTTTGCTTTGGATTGTCAGAATTTGATCCTATAGGGGGTGGTGTTGCGGATTGGCCTAGTTGAAGTAGTCTGTTTATGTTAGCCCAGATCTTTTGTGGATTATTTTGGTTGGTCTGTTGGATTTGGAAGTAAAAGTTTTTTTAATCTTTGAGTATAGCTTTCTTAGTCTCATTTATTTTTGCCTGAATTGTTGTTGGTCTACAGGGTTTTAGTTGTTCTCCATAGTTCCCAAACTTTATTTCTCTGTTGAATTTTCTGCCTGGTTCAATTTGTAAGCCAATGGGGCGGGTTTAGATTTAATTTTGATGGAACACTTTGGTACATGGTGGTTAAGGATTGTTAAGAATTTTGAGTTAAAGTAGTTTGTTGCTTCATCAAGTGGGAGGGATTTTATAGGTGACCAATCACATCCTTTTAGTTTGGCTTGGAAGTTATTGGGGTTAAAGTTTCTGTTGCTTCTTCTTCTTACTAACAGTTTTCTAACCCCTTCAGGTAAGATGGTTATAATATGTTATTTTATACTTGTAAAAATATATATAAAAAATCTTTACAGTGAATGTGTGACATACCCTCTCTATATGGAACTGTAAGGAACACTTAAACCCTTAAGACTAAAAAATGAGGAACATTTTGCATAATGTGATATATTTGAGAAGCATGAGGCAATGTGGTCCATTTACTATTGTTTTCCTAAGAAATTCACCTGGCAAGTTGATGGTAGGGCTTTTAGAAGTTGGCATATAATAGGTACATAGGTGTGTACTAGGCTAATAGCCCTGGAGCCTTTACAAGCCTAGCCGATAGGATTACCCTGGCATCATGCCACGCGACCTTAGTTCCCAGTGCTTTGTTGAGTAGAGACACTGGTGTTATCCCCGGGGTGAAGTTTCTATTTCTCATCCACTCATCAAGATTTCTCTTGAAGAGGGCCAGTGAGGTGCCCTGTTTGACATGTATGTGAAGTCTATTCCACAGCATGGGCAGTCTTTGGTTTATGAACCTGTCTCTCCAGCATGTTCTGTTGATTGTGGTAGTGAGGTAGAGGTCTCTGGACCGTGTGGTGAGGAGAGACTAGAATTTCTTTATTTGTAGCATTTATAACAGAGCTGGGTCAGACATGGCTTCGTAAGTCATGCAAAGATCGCGTCTAAGTAGCCGATATGAGACAGAGAATAGTTGGAGTTTTTTGAGTCTGTCCATATAGTGTTTAAGGCCTAGGATCCTTTTTGTGAGGTACTTTTGCAGCCTCTCCAGTTGTTGCAGGTGTCTAGTGAGGTACATGACAAATGGGGCATTGTACTGGATGATTGGGCTAATGAGGGAAGAGTAGAGGGAAACAATGACCTCTTTCTTCCTGGATGTAAAACCCTTAGTAATGAGATGTGCCACATAGAAGGACTTTCTGACCACAGTGGCAATGTGGTGGTCAAAAGGCACGTTGCTGTCAACGTGTGTTCCAAGATCTCTTATAACACCTTCTGTGTTCAGTGGACTATCATCAATGTGGTAATTCATGGGAACTGGGTTTTTTCCAAAAGGGTTGATGACACATTTTTTGGCATTGAGCTTAAGGCCATAGTTCTGACACCAGTCATTGGTCTCAGTGAGGCCTTTCTGTACAATGTCAGCATCACTTAGGGAGTTAATAATAGCTCCCAACTTGCAATCATCTGCGAACTTTGTCACCCAGAGTCTCTTTGTGTTAGCCTGGACTTCAGGGAAGTAACTACCAAACAGTGGAGGAACCAGGACCAAACCCTATGTGAGTCCACTTGTGACTGGTCAGCAGTCTGCCTTGGAGTCAGCTACTTTCACACTGTGGGTTCTATCTGTGAGCCAGTTTGTAACTCACCTAGTGATATACGGGTTGGTGCCTGGCTTAGTGAGTTTTTCTATGATTCCTGATTGGGGAATGTATCAAAGGCCTTGGCCAGATCAAGGTAGGCTGTATGAACCACCTTGCCTTCATCCACAGCTCTGGTGAATAACTCAAATAAGTCAACCATGTTGAGAAGGCATGATCTATCCATCACAAAACCAAACTGTGTGGGATCCAGAGTTTGGAGATACCCTATATCCTTGTTATTTGGTACATGATGATGTGTTCCATAGCTTTGCATATCAGACTCATCAGGCTAAAGGGGTGATAGTTCCCAGGGTCTGTAATCACTCCTCCTTTGTGGAGAGGGATGACTGTAGCAGTGTGCCATTTGGTAGGGACAAAGCCTGAGGTGAGGCTGCTGTGGTTGAACAGGGCACACAGGCGAGGTGCCAGTTCACTCTGTAGTTCATGTAGAACACAGCCAGGGATATTGTCAGGTCCCATAGAAGCTGTATTCTTTGCCTTGAACAGTGCTGTTTTAACCTGTGCAGCAGTAATACCGGGTGCCTAGCAATCTACTAGTATTGAGATTGGTCCTTTGGTGGGGGAGAGGGGTAAAGTTGGCACTGAATTTGTCAGCCAGTATATTGGCAATATCTGTTGGCTTGATATAGGAGATACAATTGTGCAGTAGCTCACAGTAAATCTGGGTATTTCTGTGAAGATTCTTTATATGACTATAGAAGACCTTCTGGTTGTCTTTACTATCTACTGCAATCCTGTTTTCATAGCTCATTTTAGAGGATTTGATGAGGGATCTCAACTTTTTGTTG
This sequence comes from Protopterus annectens, assembly GCF_019279795.1. NCBI lineage: Eukaryota > Metazoa > Chordata > Ceratodontiformes > Protopteridae > Protopterus > Protopterus annectens. The sequence continues at coordinate 1,088,412,624 of NC_056745.1, forward strand.
AGGCTGATAAGAGAGTTTTTCCAGTCTTTAGACTTCAACTTATTCCACATCAGTTTCCTTCTTCTGTTGTAGAGTTTGTTTATGGCAGGGGACCACCGGATTGGCTTCCTTTTTTTGGAGGAGAGTGTCTTGATTCTGTTGGGTATGGCGAGATCCATGCATTTGTGTACGTGTTCGTACAGTGCATTGGTGTATGATTTGGTGGTCATGCAACTATTCTCTATTTGCATGTGTGCTGTGAAGTTAGACACCTCTTTTAGGAGCTCAAAGTTAGCTTTGCAGAAGTTTTTCATGGTGGTTACCTCTGCAGGGGTGGGGGTTGGGAGGGATGTGGATTTCCAAGGTGATTAGTTTGTGGTCAGATCTAACCAGGGAGGAGTTGGCTATTGTTGTAGAGCAACAGGCACCATGTTAGTAATGTCCAGGTCAAGGATGTTCCTACCTCTAGTGAGGGTAAGAATGAGCTGGTGCAGGGCATTGAAATTAATGAATTGCAGGAAATGTTGGGCAAGCATATCGGTACATGAGTAGTTTTCCCAGTTAATGGAGGGGTAGTTGAAGTTGGCTAGTATGAGAGTGTTAGGTTGGACCCTAATATTCTCCAGGGTGCTTAGGAATGTGGAGTGTGAGTCTTGGGACATGGTTGGGGACCTATAGCAGGCTACAACCTACATCACTGTGTTATCCACTGTTAGCTGCAATTGCAGTATCTCTGATGCGTTATGTTGGGCTTCCACTCTGGAGGTGTGTGCATCCTTTATGAATATGGAAACACCACTGGTTTTGGAGCTTCAGTCCAAGTTCTGGGGCCGAAAGGTGTGGAATGAGTTATAGCCTGGTAGTGCAAGGCTGCTTTCTGCTGCTTTAAACCAGGTCTCTGTTACAGCACAAGTGTCGATGTTCTCCATTGTGAGGAGTGCTTCAAGCGAGTGCATTTTGAGATTTAGACTTCTAGCATTGAGCAGCATGACCCTCAGATTGCATTTGTTTGTAGCTGTTACAGTGGTAATTTGGTCTTTAGAACATCACCTAAAAAAGGCACTATAGGGGTGGCAGGAACCTTGGCCAGTATCCAGAAGCCCAGAGGTGACAGATGCAGGCCATCTCTGGCAAAGCATCATGGTCTGTCAATCATGTCATCCCAGGCAGACAGATACTGGATCCCCTTAAAATGACACCAGAAACTTAGCCAGTTATTAAAATGGATCATTTTCTGCTTGTACTGTGGTATCATTCTGGGTGATGGTATGATACTTCTCAGGGCTAAGGTCATACCCACCTGGGCTACATAATCTGAGAGCTCCTCCATGTCTCTTTTCATGTAGTCCAAGGAGGTACGTCTCAGGTCATTCACATCCACATGCACAATGACAGAGTCATATTTGTACCTGTTGTTGAGGTACCTGAGTGCATGCATTATGTGTCAGATCCTGGCACCTGACAGGCAGCTGACTGTTACCTTCTCCTTATTCAGCCTAGTGAGTGGGACATCAGTATATATATATATATATATATATATATATATATATATATATATATATAAGTGTGTGTGTGTGTGTGTGTGTGTGTGTGTGTGTGTATCACAGAGACATGTGCACACACACACACACACACACACACACACACACACACACACTTATATACATACATATATTTATATATATATATATATATATATATATATATATATATATATATATATATATATACATATATGGGTCTAGGACTATTCACTGAAAGCACATTTCACTTAAAGTCAAATGACTGAGCACAAATCACTGAAAGCACAATTCACTGAAAACACAATTCACTGAAACACATTTCACTGAAAGTTATATATGGCCTTTTCCCCACTGTAGTGCGACCCTGGAGTTAAAATATGGGGGTGTGGGGGGCACCGCCCCCTGCATTGGGGGGGGTGTGGGGGCATTGCTCACCATATAGTTTGGATATATATTAAGTTTAGAAAAGAGTAATTTATTGAAATTGCAAGTATCCATGTGTATAGTTCAAAATATTTAAAATAGGTGGGGGCTATGCCCCCCCAAAGTGTGGTGCGGTGCCCTCTAAACACCCCCCTTACTATATATTCTAACTCCATGGTCGCACTACAGTGGGGAAAAGGCCATTTATAACTTTCAGTGAGTTGTGTTTTCAGTGAATTGAGGTTTGAGTAAATTGTGCGCAGTCAAATGTGTTTCAGTGAAATTTGCTTTCAGTGAATAGTCCTAGACCCATATATATATATATATATATATATATATATATATATATATATATATATATGTCTGTGTTGAGTGATCAACAATACAAAATATCGAACACATATAGTCAAAACCATATGATCGAATTTTATAATGTCGATCATTCAACAAAACAAAACAAAAAAAAAAAACAACCTAAAATAAATATATGCTGGGGTGCAAGCCCCCCTATGCCCCCCACAGCCCCCACTACTTAAATATACCAACTCCGAGATTGTACTACAGCAAGAAAAAGGAAATCTCTTGTTCCGTGCTGTATGCCGATCTCCATGCAAAGTTTCTAAGTTTTAAAGCTTCAATCAAATGGTCTCCGATCATATGCAATTCGAAGTTTTAAGCTTCGACATTCTGCATGAGACCCATATATATATATATATATATATATATATATATATATATATATATATATATATATATATATATAGTAGATGTACATATAGACAGAGCAGATATATATCAGCATATAAAAAAGAGTTTTTGCACTTAATTTGTGATAAGGTGCTTGAGGTGATCCTCCTCATTTGTGTGCTGATTCTCTATTACAGCAAGACAGCTTCCTTATCTCTATTAGGTCCTGATCAGAATTTGCTTTTAGTATCTTGGTTGTTAGCCTTTATATACATAAAAATTAACAGTGGCTTCTGTTATGCATTGGTGTACTGATACAGCTGAGAACTGAGGTTCTGGGATTTGGGGCCACAGCCTTAGACATTGTTTTGTTTGTTATCCTTCTCTCTCTTTCATTTGATTCTATGCTGTTAATACTTAATAGGTTCATAGATTCATAGGTTAGTACTAGGCTAACTGTCCTGGTGTTCATTGTAATCCTAGCCAATTACACCATGTGAGAATGAAATCTTGAACTTGCATCTGTAAGGTAAACATCTTAACCATTATTAAGGAATACATTTAGTGTCAATTGTGCAATTGGAATTATCAATCTTCAGATGATTAATTGAAAACATTTATAATACATGCTATATATTATCTAACAAATAAAAATAAAAATGCAACAGTAGGACTTGGCATAAGAAAAAACTAAGCCTATAGCAGTCATATAAGAGAAAGTTTCTCTCATTTCAGGTGTGTGATTACCTGGTCTTTTGTCACTGCAGCTATATTGATACTTATGTCAGCTAGTTTTTCTTTGATTGGCTAACCCTATTTCTCATTCTAAGAGCATGTCAGCATTGGAAAGCATGTGAACTTGGTTGCAGGAGTTAATGACACAGACAGAAACTCTCCTGAAAGAATTTTGTTACTGAAAGGCTGTAGCAAATATGAATGCCCTCAGAGTAAAGCTAAGTGGTGAATTCAGCAAGTCACTGAATCTTTGGTCAGAGAGAAAGAGCTGGCTCCCAAGAAGTCAAGGTATAAAACACTGAAAGACAATTGTAGAGCAGCACAAATTGGACCACTTATCAGCGGGTCCTTCATGTATTGAACCTTATTTGAGCTGTCACAGTTAAGTGGAAGTACATAATTGGGCTGAAGATGAATATATGTATTGCTTTATAGAGGTGCTCAGTCAGTAGGGTAGATCCTGGCCGCTTGAACTGGTTATAGAGAAGGCTTGTCTTTAATAGATTGTTCCATTTGGAGTACAGAGAATGAAGACCTGAGGTAAGTCCCATCACCTCAAAAGTTTCCCATTTTGCCTATATCAACCTATAGTCAAGAAGGGTTGGTTTAGCTCCTTCCTGTGCAACTGGGGGAAGACTAGCCTACTATCACTGCTCAACTCAAGGACACCTTTGGGCAGCATCTGGCAATCATGTCTCACATTCCATCTTGATTAAGGGATGTATGTTGGCATTTTTTACCTAGTCAATGCTGATGGTGTCCAGTGCATTCTTGACACAGATAGCCCTGGGACAAATGTTTTAGTCTCAGCACTGGCAATTTTGGGTAAAAACAGTCAATGAGCTTAGGATAAGAACATGACAACAGGGTTGTTGGTTTCATGTATTACATGGCAGTAATTATTGAAAAGGACCCATCTCAAGCACTGCCTGTAGTATCCTACTGGTCGACACTATACAAAGTCCCTCAACTAAAAGGTGGTCTGGTTTGGGTTTGGTATGATCAGAAGATCAGAAACTGAGTTATCTCAAGGCAGCTAACACATTCCTGAAATGGGAGGAGTGCCATGTTGACCTGTGGCTAGGGGTATGATTGACAGATCAAGGTTTAATTATAGGAGTGAGGAGGAGCAGCCCAAGCTCAAGCCCAAGCCTTTCTGGCTTTTAAAAATGGTAAATGTGCATGGATTTCTTTCCAGTTTGCTCTTAATTGTTTTCACTGCGGCAGTGGACACTCATTTTTCAAATGTTGGTCCAAGGATGGGTATTAAAGTCATAGGTCTGATAATCCTTCTGAGGCCAAGTTTTGGGGTATTTCAGCAAACATTTATGAGAATGATAAGTCTTCCTTGAAGCTCTAAGGAGTTGAACTCCTTTAGTGGTTTCAAGTAAGCACTTGAGTTACCATTTCCCTATCAAGCCAGATGTTTTATCTCAATTATTAAAAAAATACCCTGACCAGCAGATTTCTGCAGAGTTAATTCAGGGACTTAATTAATGTTTTTCATTAAATCAGCAGCTTCCACCAAAGAGGTTATTTCTTTAAATCTAAGGTTCAAGGTAAGATGGACATGTTGAGAGAGAGATTTTAGAAACAGAAATTCATGATAGCAGAAGAGCAGGCCCCTCCCAGTTTCCCCTTTTGTTTGGTTCAAAGGTTCAGTAGTACTGAACAAGAAGGAAGATGAATTTCATTTAAATCATCACTTTTTGTTTCCTCAAGGGTGTGTGATTGAATGACTGTGTCGGCAAGACTGGCGCTATGGTGCCAGTACTATGACATAGAGGAATAAAGCCCTCCTTATCTCCATGGTGACTCATGTTCAGTCTGAGGTGTTGGCAGAGGAGGATGGGGATGCCCATGTCAGGGGTAGAGGGCATTCCCCATGGTGAACCCAGATGGAGACATGAGACATTGCAGAGTGCTAAGAGAGAAAAAGGGTGAAGGACCTGGCTGGCTGCTGCAGAGGTGGGATGATACATCGCACACCTCCACTGCAAGCTTTCCCTTCAGATACAACCGGTGATCATAGTGAAAGGGAAGAAACAGTGTAGGCTGTATAGAAAAAAACACAGCTGACATTAATGGCATGTCTCCTCAGGATGCCTTTTGGTTTTATGTCAGCTCCAGTCCAGATCATGGTTAGTTTGTGTGACTGTGAAGGGTGAGAAGTACAAACAAGGGAAAATAAAACTGTTAGTGTGCAGGTTTCATTTTTAATGTGCTTTCACAGTAGAATGAAATATTCAGAATGTCCTTCAGTGTGCATTTGTTAGGTTACTTGCTGTCTAATATTAGGAAGTGCTGACAAGGTTAGAAAAATGTAAGATTTGTTTTGAATAGAAGGCTCTTAGCAAATGCTGACAAGGTCATAAAAGTATAAGATCTGTTCTGTGTAGAATGTTTTATTACATATGTTTTAAAAGAATGTGGTAAACAACTAATCTTGTGATCTTAGCAGAATTAATGCTATAGTGTTCATTTCTAATTGGTCATGGCAGTCTTATAATTGTTAACAGTAATATTGCTACTATTTATTTATTTTATTTTACATTTGTTTATCGGGGATGTCCAACTGGGCCAGTGGCCCTTTTTCAGCAGAGGCCCAGGGAGAATAGCTTCATTACAAAAACACATTGCAAACAATACAAGAAACTGATAAAAATCAAGAATATATAACTTTGGTAAATATAGGTAGTAAATAGTTTATACATAAACAATACAAACTGAGAGAGTAATATAAAATGGAAAAAAAAGAAAGCTAACAAATAAACTAACATGAAATACCTTCTGCCATCATAGAGAAATGACTGATCAATAGAATGGTATCAGTGGTAAATATTTATGAGATAAATGTATGGTATATGTACAAGAACATGGCTGATTGTTGCTTTGCTAGTGTTCTTCTTCTTTCAGCTTTTCCCGGTTAGGGTTCACCACAGCGGATCACCTGTCTGCTCATGATTGGCAGTGGAGTTTTACAGTGTTGAGTTGCCAGCCCAGTGCCCAACCTTCCACAGAAGGCACACGCACTCACACCTAGGGGCAAGTTAGAGTGCCCAATCCACCTACAGCATGTCTTTGGGATGAAATCAGAGCACCCGAAGGAAACCCACGCAACCACAGGGAGAACATGCAGACTGCGCACAGAAGGCACCCCAGCCAAGGATCGAACCAGAAAACCTCTTGCTGTAAGGTGGCAACGCTAACCACTGCACCACCACAGCTGCCCTTTGGTAATGTAACTTGTTCTAAACAGTGATGGCTAAGGCAATGTTGAGGTCAAGTACAAGAATGAGGGAATATAATGAAACTGTAGGAAGCTTGAGATATGTAGATAAAAATAGAAGCGGTAGTGAGCTTGAAATAGGCAGAGAGAAATTGGAATTCCATGAGAGAAGGGATAGTTTTGATGTTGCAATTTAGTAAGGGAAGAGGTATTTTGCTTGTAAGAACAAGGGCGGACAGAATGATCAGCCTGGATTAGTGTAGGAGCAAAGCCAGTTTTGGTTAGGTGTTCCTTAAGCAGTAGTTTAAATGTGGATGTTTTACTAGAATTTAATATTGTCTGAGGCACGGAATCAAGAAAATCAAGAATCAAACTAATCAAGAAAAAGTATAAAGAGTGGATTTTTGTAACTTGGGGAGACAGGTTAGTAAATGCCGGATCTCTCATGTACATACTTTTCTTTGCAATAAAGAAGGTTATTATTATTATTCTTTGCTGAACTGTTTCATGTGAAAGTTATTTGGCACCTTAACAGTTTGGTGCATATGCTCGGACTTCTGAGCCATTTATGTGCTACTGTATTAGAAACTGCTGTTGGGCCCATTGTGACAGGTTTGCTGTAAATCAGAATTCTGATGTATTAGTACATAATTTGTTTTGTAATAAATTTTCAACTGAGCATAGTATCTTAACAGGTTAGCTTAACTAACTTTTTCTTCAGTAGATTTAATTGAAAGCATGTGGGTAAATTGAATGACTGTGATTTGTATTTTTTATTTTTCTACTAACCATGTTTCAAATATAATTGAATGATAGTGTAAATTTAAGAGGGAAACAGGGACATAAGTGTATGTATCCTTGTGAATAGGGTTTCCCTGGAAAGAGAGCGGGTTCTAATCAATCTACATTTAAATTGTGTATTAGTGGGATTTTAATCAATAAAGAAACAAGGGCAGTCTCCTTGCTCAGGGACTATGACAACCAAGGAATGAGAGTGTGTGCTAATCAAATATTAAAATACCAAAAAAAGGAATATAGGATTCCTGGTAATATAATTGGTCTTAATCTTAGTCTCAGATCTATCACTTTGGTATGAGAGTGGGTTTATAGTGTGCACTAGAAAAAGTAGTATTAAGGAGCTGGAAGTGAGGGATTCTGGAATAATATATGAGTAATATGTATGGAAGAGATAGTTACAGATATTTCGTAAAATGGTCAGAACTTAAAAAACATGACCGCACTTTAGAATTTCCAGAAAATATGTCTTTTGTTAGGAAAATTTTTGAAAATCTTAAAAATAACTGAAATAACAGGGGAATAAAGTATCAGCCTCTTGTTGGTCAGCTTGTAATGACTGGCAAGAAGAATCTAAAAACAGAGAAACAAGTCATAGTCAGATAGTTAAAATGAATTTCGTCTAAGTTAAAGTAACAACTGTAAGTGGCTAAGAGGACAGTAAATAATCTGCAAAAATGTGCGAATGACAAGTTTCAGTCCTGGGATATTTATCCATTAACAAAGTTAGAAAAATTATTACCCTCACAGCCAGACTCGTTGACTTCTATACCACCTGCACCACCAGCACCAACACTTTGCCATCCCTTAGAATCACAAGTAGTAGATAGCACTTCACTTCAACAAGAGCACCTGTGGATCTGCAGAAACAACTACCAACTTCACAGGCACAGACCACGTAACCTGCAGTGCTTTCACTCAACCCTCTGAATCAGGTTATAATACTAGATTTCATCAACAATGTTGACTTGTCATAAATTTGAATCAAATGTTAATATGTGTAACTGATAAAGGAAAACAACTATATTATCAATAAATCCAGGAGAAAGTTAAAGAGATTTCCAAATAAAAGTAAATTTCCAAAACACAGCACTGTACGTAATCTAAAAAACATTATTACTTAACTCCCAGTAATTATTGATGGGGAAGTAATATTGAACAACCCCTTCAGATTAGAAAACAAGAGAAGTGAGAAGTTCTGCTTCTTCTACTGACTCTGACAAACCTGATACACAAATACATTCCTTGCAAGAAGTCCCTAATCCTGCAATATCTAGAGCCAGTGAAGCTGAACCCACCATTACAGTGGTACGGCCATAGACTGCACTGAGTTTTCAAACCATTGTAGATTTTCTCCCTCCCATATTAACATATTCTGCAAAATATACAAACATTTTAGAAGGAGATGTACAGTTACAAAACTTCAATATTGAACACCTTAAGCTGTATTAAAAGAGTCAACATCTGCTATTTTTAAGAAAATATTGGCTAAATCTAAGATAGGAGAAAATATTATAAAACACGTGGATGCAGGATTTCTAGCTGCTAGAGATAATCTTTTAAAAGCCATTACCATTGCATGTCCCCTTGCCCTAACTGGGCAAAAATAAAAACTATTGTACAGAATGAGACTTAATCTGTGAATGCATATTTACAATGTGAGATAGATGCATTTGAGGGATTCTCGGGGGGGGGGGTGGCATAATGGTTAAGATGTTTACCTTACCAATACAAGGTGCAGGGTTTGATTCACACATGGGGTAATTGGTTAGGCTTAAAATGACCCACAAGGGCAGATAGCTCTATTAATTCAAGGGGAGGTTGGCATAATGGTTAATGTTTTTATCTTACAAACACATGGTGCAGAGTTTGATTCTCACATGGACTAATTGGCTAAGCTTAAAATGACCCACAAGGACGGTTAGCCTAGTACTACCCTATGAACCTATGAATCCAGAACTTTCTGAAGGTACAGCAGCAAATGGACTGTCTGCAGCCTTGGTTAAAGATTTGTTACCACAAATACAAGAACAGATTAAGAGAGTTTGTTTGAACTGGCCAAGTTTGGCCATTCATGCAATTGTTAACCAAGTACAATATATAGCAGATAACATACTTAGGGAAGAAAAGGAACAAAAAAAATACTAGATGTTCAACTTTAGTAACTTAATACCAATTTAAGAGGGCGAGGTCAAGGAAGAAGGGGTAAAGGGGGGAAGCTAGAGTTTGATTCTTTCAGAAACCCCCATGACAGTATCATTATCAACAAAATTATCCTTCTGATTCATCACAAACACCACAAAATGCAATGTGGCTATATATTTGTTTTAATTTGTGGACAGACAGGACATTCGCAAAATAAATGTCCATTTGCTGGACAACAAACAAGTTTTCCAAAGATTCAAAATTAATCACTGCTACAGCAAAATGACAGAAATCTTCTTATGTGGAATAAATACTACTTGGCAATCACCAGAATGACAAACAACATATTAGGATAGCTTTGAGCAGGAATTGCAGTTATTTCCCTTGGTACAAATAGATCAAGATGGTCCCTTTGTCAAAGTTAGACTATAAAATACACCAGTCTCCTTTCTTGTAGACAGGGGCTACTAGATATATGATTACTTTGGCAAACACTGAAGATCTTCCACATTCCAAACACATGATTCATGAGGTGGGAGTCTCTGGAATTCCTATAGATTACACAGAAACTATACCTATTCCTATTCAAGTTGGTACATTAAAAGAACGACATGCTTTTATTGTGGAAATTCAATCACTTTAAACCTGTTTGGTAGAGATTTATTATGTAAACTTAGATGTACTCTTTTTTATACACTAGATGTGTATTTTTATATATTCCTGATGAAACTTTAGAATTATATGTTGATAACACTTGTCCGGATAAAAATAAACTATTTGGTTTCTTGACAGAAGAGCAATAATTGGAAAATTCTGACATGAAGGAATTAAGCATTGTACCTCCTCAGCTCTGGACTACACGTGCCAATGAGATAGGAATTATACAGGAAGGAGAGTCCATCCACATAACATTAAAACCTTTTTTAATTTCTCCAAGTCTTTTGGATTTCTAATACCATGACAGGAATGGACCCAATTCCTAATTCAAACTACAATTAAAGTTCATGAAATTAGTATTGTTTCAATCTTTGATGTCAGCCAGAAGTGCTCCTCGTAGCACTTGCAATGTGCCCAGTAATGACTCCTTCTGCTATTCATATGGGGTTACATGTATTGGTAACATATCAACATTTGATTGTAGATCCTTTTTTTAAGACCAGTTGTTCCTACTACTATTGGAACTGTCTGGGTATCTTTCTTCCACATTGCTCTCATTTATGCCTACATATTCTGATATTTTATGGCTTTGTGTCTCTCTGTGCGCAAGACACTGTAGTCAATGGGCATGGCGATGTCAATGATCAATGCTACTTTTTGTCTTCTTTTCATGGACCACTGTATCTGCTTTTCTAGAATCTATCTTTTGAACTGCTGGTAATGGGTGATCCCATGTGGCATAGACTTCATCATTTTCTGTAATGCTTTGTGACTCAAGTTTCCAGTGTTTTTCAGACACTTCAATACCATAATGTTTGCATAATCCCCAGTGCAACAGTCTTGCCACATTATTATGCCTTTCAGTATACAGTCCTTCTGACATTAGTATGTCATAACAAGCATTTCCAATTCTGTTTTTCAAAACCTACAATTGTCTGTTTCTACCACATGTTCAATGGACTTTGCAAACCAATGTATACGTAGCCTACTATCTTGGGCCGCCAATATTAACCTTTCATCTCTTGGTTTGAATTTGCCTCTCCTTAACCATTCCTGCATTCGACCCTGATCAACATGATTTTCTTCCAGAAGTTTTGTGGATTTCTGACTCTGCACTGCTTCGTGGTCCAACCCGCTCCATTCGGCCTTCGCTTTACTCGGGCTCACTCCGCTCCTTTACCCTATCCCCATTTCCACCCACCCCTGTTAACATTAGATTTATACCTAATCTGACCACAACCACTCCCAACAACCAACCAATCTTCTCCATTCACCTATACCTATTAGCTCCTCCCTCCCTTATCTTAGTCAATTCAATCAATCTATCCTACCCACATCTCCTGGATCCATCTGTACTACTCTCCTATGTGCCTGTCACAATGTACCTGCACTATTCAACAGTATGGAAAATACCTATACTCCTCTTCCTTTATCTCACCTCCCTAGACTCATACCATATCAATTACTCTCACTCACCTACACTCCCTCTATGCTATCATTCCCTTAACAACCACTCTTTTACCAACATTAACCCTCAACTCTATAACCACCATTCCACACTACTACAGCCTTTCAAACACTTACACACCCATTATCCTAAGCCACCCACTTTAAGATACTACAAATGTATTCATCACATTATATTCATTTTACTGCATTCTTTAAAATGAATTAAACTCCTAGCTGACATCCATCCCAACCCTGGACCCAACAACAACTGCTCACCCTGCCACCTTTCTCCCTCTGATATCCCTTCTACTCTCATTAATTCTTCTATCCACTCCCACCCCTCCCCCCTCCCAACACCTCCAATTCTGACCTACTATTCATTAACTTCAACCTCCGTAGCATAATCAAGAAAGCTAGTGATTTCAATTCTGCCCTCATCACCTACCATCCTGAAATAGCTGTAGTTACATAAACCTGACTAAAGCCCCACATAAATGACATTGAAGTCATTAAATCTGGTTATAGCATCATTAGACTAGACAGACTAAATAAAAAAGGGGTGGAGTAGTGATTATATTCAAGGACACCCTTAAGGTCATTCAACTAAGATGCCCTCCCCCTGATCTGCTCAGCTCAGAAATCATTACTGCTCACCTTGATGTCAACCCATACAAATCAATAATCATCATAGCCACCTATCTCCCTCCTGGTAATAACCTACCCACCATAGAGAGTCTGTTAGCCTGGGCATCTAGCAGTTTTAATCAAGAAACTATCATTTTGGGTGATTTCAACCTTGACTGGCACTCATGTTCATCCACCACCCTCTCCAAATTCCTGAAACTGTTTAACTTCATCCAAACCATAACCTGCCCAACCCGTATAGACAAGCACACCAAAAAACAGTCAACTTTAGACTGGATTTTAACAAACAAGCCCAACCTTAGTTACTTAGCAGGGTGACTCCCTGATTCCCTCAGTGATCATTGCCCAACCTTCCTATACAGAAAACGAGTCCATACTCGACATAACATCACCTACCAAAACATCCGTAGCAAGATAAAATTCCCTGCTCCTTTATTTAATCACCTTCTACTACTATTTAATTGGTCTCCACTAAAACACCTACAACTAGATAAGGCAGTACAGTATTTCAACACTAACTTTCTTAACATACTTAATAATCTTGCTCCCATCAGGAAGGTTAGGTCAAAAACCAATCCTCTCCCCCTGGTTAACAGCAGATACCAAGTTATTAATAAAACACAGGGACAAGGCATAGGCCACCTACCACACTTCCAGAGATAATTCTACCCTCATCAAATATCATCAGCTTAGAAATTTAGTTAAAAACCAAATCAGGAAAGACAAGCAAGACTACTTCCTGTCCTGTCAACAGTTACACCATAACAACCTCAAAAAATTCTGGCAAAGCATCAACAGTCTTCTCAACCCTGGCCACTCCTCTACACCAGCTCTTACCTCCTCAAACAACACTGACTCAATTTCTACCCAATTCAACTCCTACTTTATTAGTACCATTACCTCTCTGCTAGGTGACCTTCCCAGCAAACTTCTTAATCTCCCCTCTCCAACTGTAAATCATCCCACCCCTTTAATTTTTTTCTCCCATCCAAACTAGCTACATACATGCTCTCCTAACCAAGATAAAACCCTGCTGTCTCACTGCTGATCTACTTCCAAATGAATTCCTAGAAATAGCAGCTCCCTCTATTGCCTACCCCATATCAATCCTGATAAACCAATCCATCTCCGAACAATATGTCCCAACTCTCTGGAAAATATTCCATATCATTCCGTTTCACAAAGGTGGGCCTTCCAAAGAACTTTCTAACTATCGCCCCATTGCCATCCTCTCACCCCTGGCAAAAATACTTGAAAAAGGTATCCACAATCAACTGCGCCACCACCTTCTGACCCACAACCTATTATCCAGCTCCCAGCATGGCTTTAGACCTAAACATAGTACTACAACTTCCCTATTATCTTTCACCAACTCAATTAATCACCTACTAAACAAAAGACAACTTGTCACTTCTATCTTCCTTGATATGTCCAAAGCTTTTGACACCGTGTCCCACCAGCTACTAACTAACAAGCTTTCTTCTTTGGTCTACAGCCCACATCCCTGAACTGGTTCCATAGCTATCTCTCCAATTGTCAGCAATCTCCCAAATGGGAAAACAATCTTTCCCCCTACTTCCTATCTCTGTAGGTGTACCCAAAGGCTCCATTCTCTCAACGGATCATGCCACCATTGTCTAATATGCCGATGACTCTACACTTATCTGCTCAGCCTCAACTTCCCAAGAATTCCAGGTAAAAATGCAGTCTTCCTTCCAAGACATTGAAAAACATCTAGCCAAACATCAACTTATTCTTAGCCCAAACAAAACCAATATTATAGTCTTCTCAAATAAAAAATCAACTTTTTGCCAACCCCCACTCTCAATAATCTCCTCCAATGGAACCAGGTTACTTCATTCCAACCAAACTAAACTTCTAGGCATAATATTTGATACACATCTACAATTTGATATACATATCTCATGTTCAATCAAAAAAGTGCATTCCAAACTAGGCACCCTCTATAGAGCAAAACCATTCCTAACCAACAGTGCCAATTTGTCCACTGCCCTGTCTCACCTGCTCTCAACTCTCCTCTATGGCACTGACATTTTCACTAATGGAATGACCTCTATAATCTAGAAGCCTGTTACAACAGAATAGCAAAATTTGCCACTGGTCACCCATACAGAACTCACCATTGCACAGCCCTCTCTCAACTAAAATGGCTTGAATCCCTAACCTTTTATCCCTCACTCAATTGACTATAGTCCATAAAATTATCCACCAGCCCAATAATATCACTGCACTGGCTAGTATAGTACAATCAAACTGTAATCCAAGACCCCTCAGATCATCTGATAAACTTATACTAAATGTCACCCGCTTCCACAGCCTTCATGGAGATTCCCTCTACTCTTACAAACTTGCCAAGCCCTGGAACACACTTCCTCAGACAATTACAAAAAACCCAAACAACCATGAGTTCAAAAAACTCCTAAAAATGCACCTAACAAATCAATGGCATTGCTCCTCCTTAATCCAGGTTAAAATCCTTCCAAGAATTCCCACAACTGTACCCTCTATTTTGTGGTTCCTCTTGTTGTGTTATCACACCCATTTAAACAACACTCCACTGCCTTGTTGGGACCTGTTCCCTCTTAAAACTTTGCTCACATCGGTTATGCTCTGCTACTTACTGTTACCTACATGTAACATCTGTATTTTTCTCAGGAACTGTTTGCCAATTTCTACTTCCTCTTTAGTGTGTCCTTATATTTACACTTATACATAAATTTAACTTCATTGTAAATAGTTTTCTGTTCCTGTATTCATCTGTAATTTGAGTGGCACCATGTTAGCTAAGACTTTGTGTTTTGTTTACTCTGTAAGTTTTAACCTATTGTATTGAATATTTGACACTGTACGTATATCTCTGTGGCTTCTTAGATAGCACTGTTTAATCTGAATTATGCTGCATCTCTTGCTATTCCTTGATCTTCTGTATTATCTACCTCTTAGCTTGTTTGTATTTTGGAGCTTTTCTCCCTGGGTCTCCACTGAAAATGGGCTTCTTGTCCAGTAAGGCACTACCCGGTTATCAAAATAAATAAATAAAAATAAATAAATAAAATATTTATGCATTTTTCACATTTCTTACCTTCACATCTGGTCCTTCGCCTTATATTCTTTCTTTTTTTTTTTTGGCACATTCAGTTGCTCCCTGATTTTTATCTACTTCTGGTTTGATTTCCATTCCTGCTTGACACCAATATGCTTCTGCTAAACTAAGCAGATAAGTCATCTTAGATTTATTCTCCTCATGTTTCAAAGCTTTTACTACGTTTGGGTCATGTGAGGTCAGTAGATATGTGTGCAGTCCCATGATTGCAGATTTATACATGTAATCAATTTCAAGGAGGCCCATCCCTCCTTCAGAACAGGAATATATAATCTTGGTATGCACTGATTTTTTTATAAATCATTTGGTGAGCATGAAGCATCCTACTTGTTTTCCTGTCTAATTTATCCAGCATGTTTTGGGACCAATCATTCACTCCAAAACTGTAATTTAGGACAGGAAGAGTGAATTAGTTGATAGCTTGAATTTTGTTCCTAGATGTCAATGCTGTTTTCAGGATTAAAGTTTTCTAAAGTATTCCTTACTAAGTTTTAATCAGATGTGATCATGTTTTATTGTTGATCCTTTATCAATTCCCAAATATTTATACATGCCCTTTTGCTCAAGTTCTTTTATATCACATTTGTGTCCCAAACTGATTTTTGTTTTGGTTTTGCAGTTTTCCTGCTTTAAAGGTTGCTTTTGCACATTTATCAAGACCAAATGACATTCTTATATCACCTGAAAAAGTTTTGACAACTTGCAGTTGTGCTTTCAGTTCCTCATCTGATGAGTTATACAATTTTAAATCATCGACAAAGAGAAGTTGAGAAGCCTTTACACTTTGTTATCAAGGAGCCAAATTATAGCCATGGCCTAAGATGTTAAGTAGACAGATTAATGGATTAAGGGCAAAACAGAATAGCAGTGGTAATAAAGAGTCACCCGGTAATATCTCCCTTTGAATTTTTATCCCTGGGATAATAATTTGTCCTTTATCATAGCTTAATTGCAAAGTGAGCTGCCACTTTTTCATGGTCACTGTAATGTAGTCGATCATTGTAGGGTATATCTTATAAATTTTTAAGCGGTCTTTTATTCATGAATGTGGAATACTATCAAATACATTTTTGTAGTCAATCCCTGTCATACTTAGATTCTTCCCCTTTTTACAGTTCTCAACTATGACTTTATTTAACAGCAAATGATCCTTTGTTCCATATGACTTTTTTATTGCCCTTTTGTTCTAGTACCATAATTGAGTTTTCTTCTAAATGGCTATAAACTCTCAATTCCAGTGTATAGTTTATACGTTGTCGGAAGGCAAGTTATTGGTTTATAATTTTTAGGGTAGCTTGCAGGTTCAGTCTTAAGTAGTAGCATTGTGTTTCCTGTTATTAGCCAGGTTGCTGTCTGTTTGGGAAGCCTATATTACCTTACTCATGGATAAATCTTCATACAACGATGTTAATACTTTTAGCCAGAAGTTAGGTGCTGCATCTGGGCCTGAGGTTTTCCACTTAGAGGCTTTTTTTAATGTTATTTCAATCTATCTGGCTGTTACTTCATCCCATTTCATATCCTGTACCTTTAACCTTCTTATTCTTTCCTTTACTTTTCCTAGCCATTTAGCATCTCTGTTATGTTCCACAGGATCTTCATAAATACTTCTCCAAAATATATCTACTTCTTTTTTTGGTGTATTTTTAATTCCTTTTATTTTGTTTCACAATTCTCTATAAAACTTTTTTGGGTCTTCAATAAATTGCTAATTTTGTACTTTTTCCTTTATATTTATCTGTGTATCTTCTAAGTTTCTGCCTGTGCTGATATTTTTAGCTTATTATTTACGATAGTGCACGATAGAGCCTGATCTGTTCTAATACTGGGCATTGCTTTTATCACATCTATCTTTCTAAGTATTTTTGTTGATCTGTTCCCTCTTCTGTATTGTTCTAACAGTGACACTTCTTGTCTTAATTGCTTTATAGTTTTCTCTGTTCGATACTTCCCTGATGGTATTTGATTTTCCCCCTTCTTTTCCCTCACTACTCTGTGTTCTTGTAGTAGGACTTTATCAGTTATTAATATAGCTGCACAGTAATATATCCTATTTACTTCTGTTATATTGCATGGATCTCTATGGACAGTCCTAATTACTGTGTTCATTTGTTTTATCAAATTTCTGACTTTTTGGGTTTATTGGCCTTCTGCAGTCTATTTCTTTCATTGATCTTAATATGTCCATCTATTTCTAATAAGTCAAGCAACTCTTCTCTTAGCTCATATTCTTCTAAACTGAGGGTACATTTTTTTTGTTTTCCATTTCCTGCAGGCATTCTACAAAAAGTTCTGTAGCATCTTCCTGTGGCACATCAATTTCATCCTGTGCCATCTCTTGCTCTGTTATATGGGAACTTACTGGCCTATCACTCCTTGACATTGACTTCGCCAGAGTTTCCAGTTTGCTGTTCCTTCCCTTACTGTACAGCTTCAAGAGAACATTTATACTTGTTTCCTGTGGAAGGCTCCAAAATATCTTCATCTAGCATCTGACCCATTGCTTCTTGTTTTACTGGTTTCTCCTTAATTTGGATGTCCATTGCTCTGTCCTGCTGTGGTGCTTTCTGAATTAGATTTTCTGCACTGAATCCTTCATTTTGAAGGTACACCATAACCTTATTTTTTCTTTAACTTCTCCATTACTAATCTTTTTCTATTTTTCCTCTTTGTCTTTTTATTTTTGTATTGCAAAGTTTTCCATGTCTGGATTCCTTTACCTGGATTTCTCTGCAAATATCTTTGGTGCTGCTTTTTTTTTGTATTGATTAGTTTTGCTTTCTCCTTTGTATAAATATTACACCATATTAGTTCTCTTTTTCTTTCCCATGTCCATATTTCTTCTTCAGATGTCTCCTGATCTTCCTGTTTCTCCTTACTTTGGGGACTTGTTCCATCACGTTGTGGTATAACCTCTGTTAGACCTTCTACCCCAAATCCTTCACTTAGCAGATACTCCATAAGTTTAACTTCTGTTTTTTTTTTTTAATTCTACTTTACTAATCTTCTTTTCTTCATTCCCTCTTTATGATATTATTTTTTTACTGTGAAATTTTCCATGTCTGGATGTCTTTGCCTGTATTTCTCTTTGAATATCTTTGGTGTTGCCTTCTTTATATTGACTAATTTGGCTTTCACCTTTGCATAAATATTGCACCATATCAAATCTCTCTTTTCCATGCCCGTATTTCTTTTTTATACATTTCAAAAATCTCAAGGTTTTGTTGTATATATTTTTGCACTTCCTCAGATGCTTCTTTTTCCAAACAGATCAAAGTTTATTGGTCTATATACTGTTTTTAACAAATCTGTTGTATTAATGAACACAATTTTTTACTTGAGGCTTCTGTCAGTTTTTCATATGGAGGTATTTCCTTTCCTCTTAACTTCTCTCTTAATCTTTTTGTATATCTTGTGTCTGGAAATTCTGGGCTTTTTGTATTATAATAACAATACATAATTTCTTTCTTATCCTCAATACTCCACTCTATCGTATTTATGGCTCTTGGAGTATGGGGAGTGCCATCTGTGTGGAGTCTGTATGTCCTCCCCGTGGTTGGGTGAGCATTTGAAAGACATGCATAAATGGGATGCCTTCGTTGAAGGTTGAACATCGAGCTGGCACCTCGGCGTTCGTGAAAATCTACTGCCAATCATTAGTGGACTGGAGTTCCGCTGTGGTGACCCCTAACCGGGAAAAGCTGAAAGACAAACAACAACAACAGCATTTGGCCTACCAGTTAAAACCCTGTGAGGGCAATAACCTTTGTCAACATAAGCAGAAAAAGGAATCAAAGCTGTTATTTCTACCTTATTATACCAAGGTAAAATTGTTCAGGCTCCCATTCTGGGTAATACTCCTATTTTGCCAGTGAAGAAACCAGGAAAGAATACATGCAGGTTTGTACAAGGCTTATGTGCAGTAAATGTTGTAGTTGTTCCCACATTTCCACTTGTCCCCAAACCAGCAACAATATTGAATTCAATTCCTGTAGATGTCACTACTTTCTCAGTGATGGGTATTTTGTCTGATTTCTTTTCTGTTCCTATACACCCAGATAGCCAGTATTTGTTTGCCTTTACTTATAGAGGTCAACAATACACTTGGACTAGTTTACCACAATGATATATAGAATCATCTGCTCTTTTTTCTTGACAAAAGAAATGATAGTTAGATAAAATTAAATTCCCCTCTGAGTCTACTTTGATTCAATATGTTGATGATTTGCTTTTAGCTTCAAGAAATATAGATGGTTCCAAACAAGACACTGTTTTATTTTAATTCCATTAGCAAAGTTAGGATTTAAACTCAATAAAAGTAAATTGCAGTTATGGATGTTGCACATTCAATACCTGGGACATCTCATTTGAGAAGGTACTAGACAGATCTTGCCTTTGCATATCACAGCAATCCACACTGCACCAAAAAACAGCTGCAAGCTTTCCTGGGTTGAACAGGTTACTGTCAACAGTGGATTATGCAGAAGTGGGAAGACTATTACTAGAATTATTAAAGAAAATATCCCCTGGACCTCTACCTTGGAAAAAGTGTCAAGAAAATGTTTTTGTACAAATAAAAAGGTTGCTTTTGAACCCTCCAGCATTAGGATTACCAGATTATTCCAAAAGATTTTTCCTGACTTGCAGAAAAAGAAAATTAATAACACAATGCAGAAATAATAGTTATAAACCTGTTACTTAATTTAATACTAATATTGATCCTGTAGCTGCAGCCCTCCCCCCACTGCCTTAGGGCAGTGGCCATGATGGCACCCATTGTAGACATGTTGGCTGCACTAACTCATAGGCACAAGACTTATATAGCAGTTCTGCATTCCGTAGACACACTATTGCTGAAAACCAGAACAAAATATTTATCATCATTCTGACTGCCTTTATTTAACAACCCTTCATTACTGATTGCTTGATGTCCAATTCTTAACCTCGCTTTTTTAATTCCTACAGCTGATAAAGAGGAACCCATGATCGTGTAGTTGTTGTTAACACTGTGTTTCCTACTAGATTAGATTTTAAAGATGTTCCACTGCAATATCCAGATCTCATCCTTTTCAAAGATGTCTCCTGTATATGAAAAGAAAGCAGAGAACTTGTAGCAGGATTTTCTGTCTGCATCCAGCACAACATTTTGTTAACTGGTCAGTTAAATGGAAATGTATCTGCTCAAGTAGCATGTAAAATTACTAAAAATAAATCAGTAGTCATTTACTGTGATTCTAGATATGCTTATGGGCTTGTATATGACTTTGGTACTTTTGGAAAGAAAGATGTTATTTAACATCAGTGGGAATGGTTATTAGAAATGCTACTTTTGTTAATAAGTTATTAGATGCATTGTTATTACCAAAAGAAATATCTGTAGTAAAATATGCCACAAATAAACACAACAATCCTTTGTTACTAAAGGGCAACACTTTTGATGACATGGCGACAAAATAATCTACATTGTCTTATCCTTTTCAGGCTGTGTTTATGCAGCAGTTGAATGAAAATAACAATTTTTCCTTACAAGAATTACTATATTTTCATGACCAGAAAGATGACTCTGACAGAAAGAGATGGATAAGCAATTACTGTAGTCATTCTCTCGACATTTTATGGCACCATCCAGATGGTCAACTGGTAGCACCACTAAATTTCTTAAATCAATTGGTTAAAGCATATCACTTGCCCTATCACTTGCACAAAAATGCATTAATAAAACAAACTTGTACTGACTGGTATGGACCTCATCTCTCAGTAGTAGTTAAACATTTTGTAAATACTTCTGTGATTTGTTTTGAATATAGGCTATCTCAATCAATATCTGTGCCTGTTCAGTCATTGCAAAAACCTTGGGGACCTTTCTATACCTTTCAATGGGATTTTATTGAAATTCACCAAATACAAAAATTTTGCTTCAGTTTGGTAATAGTTGACATCTTTTCAGGATGGGTAGAAGCTTGTCCGTATGCAAACGATGTGGATATGGTAGCAAAGAAACTGCTAAATTAATTGATTCCTAGATTTGGTATTCCCTGTAGCATTTAATCAGATCAGGGAGCTCATTTTACTAGTCAAGTAATGCATCAGCTTTGCAAAGCTTTAGAAGTTAAGTTGCATTGTCATTGTCCCTATAGACCCCAGGCCTCAGGAATAGTAAAAAGAGCTAATCAGGCAATAAAGCTTAGACTAGGTAAAGTATGTGTAGAAACTAGTCTCAGATGGCCTGAAACATTATCATTAGTTTTAGTCAGTATTAGAGGTGCAGTTGGTGCCCTAGAAAATTTCCCCATATGAAATACTCATATACAGACCCATGAGAATGATGGCCACATGGCCCACACTCCAACAAAATTTAGAATTACAGGATGTTGATGCAAACAAGCTTTCTTATTTCAAATCCCTTACTTCTTATTTACATAAATACTATAATATTGTCCTACTTGCAGCCCAATGACCAGGACAGTCAAACCAACATGACCTACATCTCGGAGACTAGGTATAAAGCAAACTTTATACAAGAAGAAATGCCTTTAACTCCAGATGGAAAGGACTATACTTGGTTTTACTCGCAACTGCTACTGTCATCCATTGTGAGGGACTCCCAACCTGGATCAATGTGTCACAAGCTAAAAGAATTCAACCTTGTGATGATCATAGCCAACACACCTTCAATTGTAGACCCTGTGAACCAATGGAGATAATAACCAGAAGAAACAGACAGGAAATAAATGATCTCCTTCCATTTGGAAGTGATGATCCATAATTTTCCATCTAGTCTTAATCTCAAATTGCATGCGATCAGCTTGCCATCCAGCTATGTCCATCTTCTATCCAGTCTATACCCAGAACTAAGTACAACTAAACTTCCATCATCACCTGACAAGGAAATCTGACAACATGACTACTACTTCTTCCTGATATGATTCTACTTCTTCTCAGTCTTTGCTTCAATGATGCTGTTGTTTCAAATACTAACATTACTGATGCTTCTTGCCTGTTTGATAGGGTCTATATTGTCTTATCAGATGATGAAAAGAGCGAACACTCTTTCATCGATCCAATAATGTCAAAAGGAGAAAATAGCTAGGAAACCAGAGAAAAAAATTGGTGGATCGTCTTCGGGACTTTCCAATTTCCTCCACTATGGTGTGATCTCAGAGTTGGTATATTTAAGTAGGGGTGTGTGTGGGGCACAACCCCCCACATTGGGGGGTGTGGGGGGGCAAACCCCCCTACTTAATTTTGTGTTTAAACTTTTTTTACAGAGGAAAAAACGCACTGTTCCGTGTGTTCACTTTTTGTTGTTTCAACATTATCAGTTCGATGAAAGAGCATTCGCTCTTGTCATCGTCTGATAATGTGATATAAATGCATTTGATACTGTTTTGGGCATTGCTTTGTCTAATCAACATTCTCTTTCAAAATCATCTGCAGTTCAGACAGTAGGACAATGACTTCTGCTGAACAATTTTACTTAAGTAAAGAACAACCTACTCAACATCCTTGCAATTTCTTCATAATCCTCTTCAGCCACAAAGCAGCCATTTTTCTTAGAAATCAGTCATCGTCATCATCATCTTGGCCATGCTTCTCTTTATCATCATTTTATTTTGTTTGCTTTTGCCAACTGGAACCTTAAGTTCATCATATTTGGAACTGTAAGTACTAAACATCTTTTGAATAGAAAACAGTGCTTTGCTAAAATAGAGGTAGACAGCTTGTCACAATTAAATCAAGAGCATCTGAATGGCAGTCTCAGCTTAATACTTTCACTGCTGCTTTACACAGTTATGCACAGACCCTCAATATTAGTAGCTGTTAGGTTTGTGCACATATTCCTACTACATTTTATGGGGGGTATCCCATTGTTTCCCACTCACATGACTGATTTAGAAATTCATACTGCATTTAGTGTTATTTTTATTTATACAAATTAGAAAAGTAAACATGCTTCTACACTTGTTATGGTAATGCCTCTTCAACTAGCAACAACTGTTACAGAATTTATTTGTTATTGTAATCAGCACCTGCAATATTACTTGAAACGCTTATGATGGGACTACAGGACAAAGCATGGCAGCATTAAAAATCATTATTATATTTGCAACAGTCAAGCTTATGCTTGGTTACCTACAGACTGGTTTAGTTATTGTTACATTAGTTGAGTTATTCCTGCTACACGATGTACAAGGATTTTACCAAAAGGGAAAATTCTTAATGCTCATCGCAAGGGAGACATTTTTAACCCACTTGGTAAAACAGATGCTTCTTGGGTAAAACATAATACAGTACAGCAGACTGCTTTTAAAGAACTTGCTCACATGAATCTTTGTGATGGAGTCATTTCCTGGGCAGGTATTTTTCCTGTATATCGGGCAGTTAAATCAATATGGGAGCTTAAGAAATTATCTAAGCTGTTAGAGGTTTTATGTAATTCTGCATTCACTAGTGTAAATTTGATAACCCAAGAACTGACTGCAATGTGCAGTACTACACATCTGTATGGCACTTGATTTCACCCGTGCTTTTAAGGGAAGCATGTGCAAGCTCATTCAAATGGAGTGCTGCACTTTCATCCCTGATAACTTTGAAGACATTTGTAGTTACTTAGAAATAATTCAAAAAGTTAGTGAATATTCACATCCCAAAGAAGCTGATAGTTGACAGGGGGCATTGTTAACTATTCTTGTTTTTTTCTGGGTGGGGAGGAGGTATACTTGTGTTCTTTATACTTATAGCTATTATAATAATCATGTTAGGTCTACATCTCTTTATCATTAAAGCTTGTATTTTAAAAATATTACAGTGCAGAAGAGATGTGATTAAAACACTGCCATTGACCACTATTGATAATAATAACAAAGATCAAGGTACAATTGCCAAAAGTAACATATTAAATGATTTTAGTAAAGTTTATGTCAATCTGTATATGGTTGAATGCAAAAAAAGCATATAGTACTGAGTGCATAAAAGAAGATTTAAAATATTCAGATTATATTTTTGTTTTAACAAAAGTTAGACAAGTTTTTATTATAAATAAGACCATATTTTTAAAACATTTGTGCAACAATTGTGAATGTCAGGGTAGAAAGGAAATGAAAAATGTGTCCATTCATCTGAGAACTTGTGGTCATTCCCCAATTGTAAAGGATTACTATAATTTAGGTTATGCTTTACAGTGCCAGATGGGGGGAACCTGAGAAGTGAGTACAGAGTAGGGAGAAAAAAAATGTTAGTAGGTGTTTAATTTCTTATGTGCTTTCACAATAGAAGGAAATATGCATAATGTCCTTCAGTGTGCATCTGTTAGCTTGCTTCCTGTCTAATATTAGCAAGTGCTGATGAGGTTAGAGAAGTATAAGATTTGCCCTGAATTTGCCCTGTATAAGATATAAGTATAAGATTTGCCCTGAATTTGCCCTGTATAAGATATAAGATTTGCCCTGAATAGAAGGTTCTTTGCAAATTCTGACAAGGTCATAAAAGTACAAGATTTGTTCTGGGTAGAATGTTCTATTACAAATGTTTTAAAAGAATATAGTAAACAACTAATCATGCAATTGTGGCAGAATTAATGCCATAGTGTTCATTTCTAATTATTACAGTAATATTGCTACTAATCAAGAAAAATTATAAAGAGTGTGGATTTTTTCCTGTATATGAAAAGGTTGATAATTGCCCAATCTCCCATTTATGTGTTTTATTTTTTTTTTTGTAATAAAGGAGATTATTATTCTCTGCTGAACTGTTTTGCGTGAAACTTATTTGGTGCCGTAACATATGGGTGTAGTAAGAAGGGGCTGGTAAAATTGACAATGGAAGGGGGCAGTGGTTATGCTATAGAATGATGCATGAGGTGCATAAAGCACTAAAAAATGAGGCTAAGCTACTATAGTCTTCCTTAGATGATGCTGAAAAGTTAATTTGGCTGTTAAAGATTTTTAGTTCACTGAAGTGAATATCAAATTGAGCTTTTGATAGGTCATGAGCAAGATTGGCCATTTCTCAGCATCGAGTTTGACAGTTGTTTCTCTTTTAACTATGACCATCTGTAGACATAGCCACAAACCATGAACCAACACAGGAACAAATGAGCCAGCCACACCAAGGATAAGATAGACCAGTTTAATGCACACAGTTAAGCGCTTTTGTCAAAGTATATCCAAAAGACTTCTTCAGAACAAAGTAAGACAATCCTTTGCAACATTTAAATATCCCTCCCAAAAGTCACATGACCAAATCAACCAATAAAAATCACATAATCATTAAATATAAAAAGGCCGCAGCTTTAAAACACTTAAAATAGAAATTTTGGAAGCAAACTCCCAGGACAATAACCTTGTCTCTGTCAGGAGGAAAGGTACCCACAAGTGTGGGTTCTGCAATTATTGCAGCAAACTGATTGAACTTGACAAGATTTATGTAAATGGAATGGTGGTTCATCTTCATTTCTACTGTAAATGTAATACCAAGGACATTGTTTATCTTGCCATGTGTAAAAATTGTAACTGTATTTATGTTGGAAAGACACAATAGAAGTTGAAGAAACATGTTTATGAACACTCCCTTGACATTAGGAAGGGTAACATGAACAATGCCTTGGCAAAACATGTATCTGAGAACCCTAACCATGAATTTGGGCTTGAAGCCATTAATCACGTTACCAGAGACATTAGTGGGGGGTCCCTGGGATGATGTATTAGAACTCAAAGAATTGAAGTGGCAAATTAAGCTCAATGCATGTGTTTTTTCTGGGCATAATGAAAATATTTCTATTTTAAGTGTTTTAAAGCTGCAGTCTTTTTATATTTAATGATTATGTGATGTTCCTTGGTTGATTTGGTCATGTGACTTTTGGGAGGGATATTTAAATGTTGCAAAGGATTGTGTTACTTTGTTCTGAAGAAGTCTTTTAGATCTACTTTGATGAAAGCACTTAACTGTGTGCATTAAACTGGTCTATCTTATCCTTGGTGTGGCTGGCTCATTTGTTCCTGTGTTAACTATGACCATGCCTATGGTTGCTGTTTGACATATCCGACCTTTGAGAATTTCAGCATGTTGTAAGTAAGGTGCTGACAGCAGTGATCTCATGGGCAGCTGGCAGTACACTATTTGAATACTTTTTGAGTTTGGGGATAAGTGCAAGACCTAGGAAGGCCAAGTTAAGTTTGTGAATTTGGTAGACACTTAAATCATTATAGAGTTAGGATGTCAAGGTGAGTGAAAGCAAATCTTCAGGTGTGGTCCATTTTCTTACTGAGTTTAATGGAGTTTGTCTCTAGCAAGGTCAATGCGCAACTGCAGATGATGTTACAGTTATTTATAACTATAGTAGGGTTAGTTGGCATGGGAGCCAGTTTTAAACAGTGGTGGCTTCTGGTTCCTTGGCCATCTTTCTAGTCCCCAGACAGGAAGAAAGACATCACTTTTTCCAAATACATCCGTATCTGGGTGGTTAGAGTAGTCTAACAAGATGAATGTGCAACTAGAAAGTTTTCTTTCACTCAAACAACCAGGCCATGGTTTAAGATCAGATTAAAATATCTTCCAGATCCAGGGGTGGCTCATGCTATCAGACTGCAGGAATGCAGCCCCCCAACTGTAAAAAGAAAGAAAAATAATTAAAAAAAATAAAATAATTAGTATACTATATTGTATACTGGCTATATAACTGATGTCTGACTGACTCCGGGTTTAGAAAAAAAACAAAAAAAACAATCTGGACTGCTGTTAAACCCAATCCAGATTAAGAAAAGAAGGCATCAGTGTACAGATGCCTAGAAGTCTATGCGATTTGTAATCACAGTACATTAACTCATTACATCCGAGTGACGCCTCCAGGTGCATCTGCAGTTACCTCCTACTGCTTCTCTAGGTGTCAAATATTGCGTGTTCATATTTTCATTAATAATTCCAAAACCATGCCCTATATGAGGTATTAGAATATTTTATCTTGAAGCATACATGATGGCAAACACAATTGTATTGATATTTGACCTCTGTCAATGAGTATTTGTTAGAATTGTAAGGTGACAACTTTATTTTTAAAGACTCAAGCCACACCCACTAGGAGTTAAAGGTACATAATCAAAAGAGCTGTACTGAAGGGAGGGGATTGGACTGCCACATCTGCATCCACATATGTGATGTGGATAGATTGGTTCTCATTAGAATGGCTACTGATTGGTTCCAAAGCTCCAGTAAGTTTGAGCTTGAATTCCCTACCCATCACCTCTTGTGAAAACTGTCCTAATTTTTGTCTTATATTTTTGTTCTCTTCTGTTCCTCATAAAAATCTGTGGTTTTCTGGATTTTTATAATCAGTGAAGGATTCAATTCACTAAATAATGACAGGCATTTGAATTTCAGACTTCATATTCTTCAGAAAATACATTGTGACACAAAACCTTTTATTCTAGCAATTTTCTACTCTACTATTTTATTATCTTTCTAAGTTTATGAGAGCAATATTTAAATATTGTCCTTAATTTTGGGCCTTTGTCCCACTTCTATTTATGGCTTTGTCCAGATTTCTTGCTCTGATGTTGAGAGGTATGACAAATGTGTCATGGCCATCACGACCAGACAGAGACATTTCAACTTGTGACATACTTGTTGTACCCCACTCCCCCATGTAGTGACTCTGGATAGGCAGAAAGCAGTTATGCAGTGTAAGTGTGGTGAGTATCCCCCCATCCAAGGTAGACTCAAGTACTACAGTGGCTTTTCATCTGTCCTTGGCTTTGCAGAATGTTCTGGTTTTCTGTCATATTTTTATACTATTGATTTATGCTTCTTATTATTCAGAAAATGCATGTTGTTGCAGTGCGTGTTGCTCTGTGTTTAAGTAGCAATGCTTTAATGACCATCAGGTAAGCTTGTCTGAGATTGTAAGATGGAAGTAAGCTTTAATAAGCATACTGTTAAAGAATTATCAACATTCAAAGCCTTTTTGTTGTGGCCATGCAGAGAATATTTACATAACTAGATAATGTATAAGCCTTAGGTATTGAAATGCATATGACATTATTTGTAATAAAGGGCAGGATTACAGTATTTTCAGAAGCTTGTTACATTTGTTTGAGACTTGCAGGCATCTTTGCAGGCTTTACCCATTAACTAAACAGAATGTCAATCTATTATGTGTTGTCCATAACCTGTGCAGTAATCCTTTAAGCAATTTATCTTAAGGTTATTTCTTGTTTGCTGTTCATTTTTTACTTTGATCATGTTTTCCCCATGAAACAAGTAGATAGTTGTCAGGCAGCAGGTTTTTTTTGGCTAAGTAACATTTTTACAAGTGGGAGTATCACAGAGATTGTTATTTTCAGTATGTTACTTGGCACTTTTATAAAGCTGAATACAAATTATAATTAGAACTGCAGTGCAAGGAGAAGGGGTTTGAGTTGAGTAGTGCTTGTTTTTTTATACTTGATTTTGACTGGCATTTCAGTAATGTATTTAAAAAGTAATTTATTTTTTCATGCCTCAAAACCTTTTTGTTTCCATCTAGATATTAAGTTTTGCTGTCATGTAGCCAATGCACTAAAATATTTTTTTTTCTTCTCCACTTCTTTTTGTCTTGATTGGACTCTCATAATGACAGTTTGGCACCCAGGGCAGCATATTTAATTAAAGTCCCAGTGGTTTTGAGCTTAGCTCCACCTCTTTCTAGTTGACCACACGCTTTTTCATTGGTCCCATCCATTCAGCTGTTTCCTGCA
>NC_056745.1:1088444244-1088554244 GCF_019279795.1 Protopterus annectens
TGTAACAAACAAAATATATTCTCACAAATGCAGGCATCGCTGTTGATTCTGATTATATGCTGAATGTTTTGAAAGAAATGTAGCACATTTTGCCAGTCTGGGAAATTTTTTTGCGTTTTTAACTGGTAATTTCTGAGCATTTTTAATTGACATCTGTTGCTTCCCGAATTTGTTTAGCAGCTTTTATATAGGGATCCTGCCTTTAGTATCATAAAACTTGTTAAAACAGCAGCTTTTATATAGGGATCCTGCCTTTAGTATCATAAAATTTGTTAAAACAAATTTGGAATATATATAGATTTTATACTATTCATAGTTGTTTTTCAGGTTTATGCCAGCTACACAGTATGGTTCATTGTTGCTTATGTTTGTAATGTGCTGTACTGCAGATCTTGTATACTTTTATTTAGTTATTTTGCTAATGAGGTAGTCTATTGAGCAAATCCTTTTTCAGAGTGTTTTTTATTTCTTTATAGTTCAATCTGTTTCATATATGACACTGTATTTATAGAGATAACATATTACAGTATTGAAAACAAGTTCATGAACATTGGCGGTGTATCACTTTTTATTATCCATATTATATAGTCAAAGTTAACAAGTATTAATTTGTTAATATATAAATTTGAACGTGCACAGGAGATCTGGTTCTGTTAAAACTATAGCATTCAGGAGAGTTATTTTAAAGCTAGGAGTGTTGTGATTTACCAGACTGCCTCAAGCTTATAACACTTAAATGGAGCACTCATTTTTTTCTATCATAGTCTAAACTAACTGTAAACTTATTTTATTGTGAAGCATTTTGTATATTTTTCCTTAGTGTGGTTGATATAGTGTTATAAAATGCTTTTTTACTGTGTTTTTTCTGTAAAAAAAATTTTACTGGCAATTGCTCCTCATCTTCCCTGGGAAAGGGACACCATCCGACCATGGAACAGACTAATAATCCCACAGTCAGTCCTCCTCCTTCTAGCCACAAAAAAGAAAAAGTTACACAAATAGCCACTGAAACCACAGCAGGCTATCAATTTGCCTCAGAAACAGGTGGGTGACTCTGCTGTGGCCATTTGGTGTACCGCAGACCACTCATCTTTTATCCTGGATTCCTCTGGTGTAGCATTTACAGCCAATATGGACCAGAGGTTTGCCACATCCTCTGCAGCTGCTGGAGTCCTCTCAGTGGCCAAGGGAGAGCCACTGTTGTTGGTCCTGGGGGACAGAACAGGGAAGGCTTTCCTGTTGTATCAGAATGTCCTAGGGAAGCAGCTACTGCCATTAGTAGCATGGCTGGCCCCATTTTGTCCTGTCCAAAAAAAAAAAAAAAGAAAAAAGAAAACCAAGCATATATGTAACCCTCCTCAAATTTCTTTGGATAGGAGTAGTTTACTATGTATGGCTCAGAGTTTGACTTGGGCAATTGCTTCTTCTTGTAAAGTAGTTTTTGGTAAAAGAAGGGGGATTCCTCTTTTCCTTAAGAGATTCAAGATTCTGAATCTGAGCAGGAAGATGCAGGGAGAGATACAATGCTTTTTCCTCAGCTTTCTAATGCAAACTCAGAGGAGAATTCAGTGTCTAATTTGTCCTGTGGGGGGGTTTCCCTGTCTCTGAGACTATTGCTAGAGTGTTCCAGTGATTTCAGTGGGAGAACATTGTGGTTTCTCAATTCCTCATAAAATACTATGAGTTGTTACAGAAGGACTTTCTAGAGCTTACTCCATTCCTCCTGTTCTGTCTGCTTTTGGGGATATGTGTGTTACTTCCTGCAATTTTTTTGAGAGTCAGCCTGCTACCCCTAAAAAGCAAATAGGATGTATAAAGTTCCCCAGTCTTTTAAATTTTATACACTATTTCCAAACCTGGACAAGCCAAGCAGCTATAGCTTTAGTTGATTCCACTGATGCTAAGCATTTAGTTAATTCCAATCCTACTCTTTCTAATAAGGATGTGACAATTATTGATAGGTATGGAGAAAAAGTGTATACTTCTGCAACTTTGATTTTCAAAAATTTTAATTGCCAGGAGCATTTGTTAAAAGTTTGTTTTGACAAATTGTGAAAGTATGAGGAATGCTTTATCTGCAGTTTCTTCTTGTGAGGATAAATCTGCTTCAAATAACTTAAGTTTATTCTGTTGCACAAGTCACTACTCATTGTTTGCAGTGTGTGTATAACTCTGTTGATATTTCTTCCAGAGTAGAGTACCACTGGTACTGTTTTAAGGAAGTTTACATGGCTGCATTCTCAGAACCTCCCTGATTACGATAACATTGGGATTTTAAATTCTCCATTCAATAGAAATTTGGTCTTTGGCTTGTCTGCTACAGAGATGATCAAAAGGTGTGATGAAAGGAGCAAGCTGATCCAGGGACTCTTAAGATTTTTCAGACCTTTTTTTCCATATTGTACAAGGGATTTTCTATCTTCTCATCCATTTTTGGCAACAACTGATTAAATAATCTTGACAACATTCTCTTGTTGCCTACTGAGGGAACTCCAACAGCTGCAGAGGATGTGGCTAACCCCTGGTCAATAGTGGCTGCAGGTGCTACACCAGAGGGATCTGGGGTAAAAGATGAGTGGTCTGAGGTACAACAAATGGCCACAGCAGAGCCACCCATCTGTGTCTGCAGCAAAAATTGAATGACATTTAAGAAGAAATGGCAAGGGGAATCCAAATAAAAGTCTTGAATCTCCCAAAGCCAAGGACAGTCCAGCAGGTTTGGTTGAAGAGACCGTGTGACCTCCTCTCACCCAGGGCCCTTTTTTCTTCCAGAAAGTTTGAATCTCTGTTTTTCTCTTTGGCAACAGATGGGTTCTGAAAATCATTCAAAGTCACACAGATGCCCGTAGGAGGAAATTCATCCTTTCCAGGGGGTCTTTCCTCTTTTCTCATATTCTCTTTTCTTTCCACCTGTTCTTCATCTCATCCATATTCATCCAGCCTTCAGATGGTCCTTGAGATTTTGTGTGTCTGGATCACATTATTATTTCTCTGCCTCACCCTTTGAACTATCCCCTGCAAGAGAATGTTCACAACATATCTAGCTCTAATTATAGTTCATTGCAGGCTACAGGGTATTTACATTTTTCCATATTTAGATGACTTGTTTATCTTTGTAGCATTTGCTTCAAGGTGTAAGAAATATTTTTCTCGGATGAAATATCTTTTATACAAGCTGGAATTCCAAAAGAACGTTCAAAAGTCTTTTTTTCACTACCTCACACAGGATTGTATTCCTGGAATGTCAACTAGACACAGCAGTTCAAAGAGCTTTTCTTCCACCAAAAATAGATCTTTATTTAGATCTATTTTTAAGGTTTTCCACTCAGACAATGGGGTGCAGCTCAACTGGGATGAAGTCTGCAAAAATTTAAATGGGAAGGTATTTTGTTCTCTGCCTCACCCTTTGAACTATCCCCTGCAAGAGAATGTTCACAACATATCTAGCTCTAATTATAGTTCATTGCAGGCTACAGGGTATTTACATTTTTCCATATTTAGATGACTTGTTTATCTTTGTAGCATTTGCTTCAAGGTGTAAGAAATATTTTTCTTGGATGAAATATCTTTTATACAAGCTGGAATTCCAAAAGAACGTTCAAAAGTCTTTTTTTCACTACCTCACACAGGATTGTATTCCTGGAATGTCAACTAGACACAGCAGTTCAAAGAGCTTTTCTTCCACCAGAAAAATAGATCTTTATTTAGATCTATTTTTAAGGTTTTCCACTCAGACAATGGGGTGCAGCTCAACTGGGATGAAGTCTGCAAAAATTTAAATGGGAAGGTATTTTGTTTTTCAACCCATGAAGATATGCTTTAGGAATGAAATGTTCATGCTCTTTCATCATGCAAGTAATTACCATTCTGTAGTATATTTGTCAGTGTTCCATTTAGAGGGCAGCATTGTGAAAGGGGTGTGCCTTGGCAGTTTAAGGGAGTGGACAGACAGCAATGTGCTGATGTGGGTGTGGCTTTTTGGGGGGGCAGTAGTCTGGGAGCTGTGAGTACAAATCTGAAAATCCTGGCTACACACCTGGAAGTCATCAGCCACCCCTGTCCTGACCCCCTTGGTTTCATTCTCTTTCTTAAGGTTGCTGGCCCTCCACATCCTACACATCAATTCCTTTTCCTGCTGACTGCATCTCTAGCACTTATAGGTTGCTTGCTGACAGCCCTTTCCATTTGTAAGTCACCAGATTTCATTTGTTGGCCCTAAATGCGTAAAACTTCCCTTTCCATATTCCAGAGCATCTGTGGATGATTGATGAGGAATATATGACTTGTTGTGTTGGAATTCCTGGAACCCCAATAGCAAAACATCATATGAGTAGGCCCTTTGGACCTTTTGCTCTTTATGGACAAGCTTTTCCAAAGAGTGGAAGAGAGGAGGGGCAAGGAGGGGAGATACTTTGACTAACACATCTGGTAATGCATAATTTAATCTCCTGCTGGGCTAAAATTCAGGAGGTCAGAACCATTACAGTACACCTAGCAGCCTTTAGCTTACTGTCTACATACATTGATTCAAATTATGCTACTAAACATTGTGTAATTGGCAGACTGCTGAAAGGATCCATTAGCATTTGAAGATTTTGTCTCTGACAGGAGGTGGCATAGTGGAAGATATCTTTTGTAAAATGTGCAATTTGTAGATGAAAGTTTTTTGCACCTGAGTACCACAAAAAAGGTACTAAGGCAAAACTATCAGGAAGGTTAAACTTTGTCTATAAGAAAAAAACAAAGGAAATCACTGCTGCATCTGCTGTAATTTCTGTGGTTTAATAAATTAATAAATTCAACCAAGGTGATTCAGTGGCCATTAAATTTGTAGTACTGAATAAAGTGTCTTCACAGTTGGGGAGATACAGAACACCAACTCGTAACACTTGAAATTTGTTTGATTCTAAAATATAATAAATAGCTCCAAATAGATTAAATGTTGATTTAGAATGGAATTATATGATGTCTGTTTATTAATATTTGTAATCCCTTAGCATCAGATTCAAGCCATCTCTGTTGTTGAAGGCCTTTCTGCACCCTTGTGGGAGGTGAGTGCTGTCATGTTCCACCTGATCGAGGGTGATTGGACGAGAGCTCAGAGAGTGTGTCCTTATTTGCTAGTTTGAGTTAAAAGGGTTATTTCTTGTTTTATATAAACTATGTGTCTGCACTTCTTGTGTGTAGTGCACCATTTTGCACTGCTGTGTAGAGGTAGCTACTGTTGGTGGTTACAGTAGAAAACATTTTGCTTGTTAAATTTTCCCTTAGTACTTTGCTTGTGGTCCTCCAGACATTTTTGTGGCTCAGCTGTACTGTCAGGTAGAACATTAAGCCTGGCCTTAGAGGTTCCAACACACTTCTCACCCACTAGCCATTCCTAAGTGTGACCTTTCTTCCTGACCATATAAATGTACCTAATGCTATAGATGTACAGTTTCCTATAGATTCTGCAGCCAGCTTGGTTGACATGGGCATCCTGAGACAGTGTAGCAACTGCCTTATGTGATGTGAACCAACAATCCTCTGCTCCTAGACCACACAAACTCAACTTGTGAGAGATTTAACTGTATTAAGAACCTTGAATTCATGCTTTCTCACATATCAGTCAGTGCATATGGCAATGAGCGAGTTGGCAGCATGCACACTTCACCTTCTACTTCACCCAAACCCACATCTCACATACCTACATATGCAGATGTCTGCACAAGAAACATACCTAAACACCAGAGACCTTCCAAACACAAACCCAAGCATGATACACATAATAATTCCTCTGCAGAACACAATACACAAAATAGTTCACATGTCAGTGTCTTACCTATCAAGCCCTTAAGGAAAAACACAAAACCAAACATATTAGTCATAGGTGATTCCATCGTGAGACACACAGATATCCGTCTCACCAGGCTGGTTAAAGATAAGGTCACGGTAAGCTGTCTGTCACATGCCAGAATACACCATATCACACTTGCACTCAAATCTATCAACAACAAGTACTGTTATGACTTTGTCATAGTCCATGTTAGTGTGAACAACTTGAGATGTACCTCTCTGGACTATATGAAGAGAGACATGATTGAGCTCTCAGACTGTGTGTCTCAGGCTGGTATGTCACTAGCGTTAAGCGGCATTTTACTTTCACCTAGGATGATGCCTCAATACAAACAGAAAATGTTGGACTTCAATAATTGGCTTAGTTTCTAGTGTCATTCCAAGGGGATACAGTATTTGTCAGCCTGGGATGACATGATAGACAGATCTCGATGCTTTGCCAGACATGGTCTTCATCTGTCACCCCTGGGATTTCAGCTATTGACCAAACTTTTGTCTCCCCCATAGTGCCTTTTTTATGCAGTGTCTCAAGGACAAAATTCCCAGTGTAAGCACTCCATCTAAAAACAACCTCAATGTTTTGCTGCTAAATGCTAGGAGTCAACACAAAACTGCATTCACTGGAAGCAGTCCTCACCTTGGAAGACATAGAAATTTGTGCAGTCATGAGACCTGGTTCAAGGCTATGGAGAGCACCCCGGCCATATTGCTCTACACCTCCTTCCACAAATTCAGACCACAAACTGAAGGCATGAAAATTAAAGGAGGCAATGTATCAATATTCATTAAAGATACCAGATTGGTTAAACAGCATGATTCCCTGGAGACACTTCAGGTGCAATTAACTGTTGGTAGGACACCTATTCAAGTCATTGCCAGCTATAGGACCCCCTCCATGAATCAGGACACCCACTCTGCCCATTTGGATCTACTTTAGTCTATCAAGATACATCTGAACACAATGGTTTTGGGTGACTTTAACTACCCATCCATTGACTGGAGAAATTACTCATGCAGAAACTCACTTGCCCAAAGGTTCCTCAACTTCATTAATGCCAATGCCCTGGACCAGCTAGTTGACATCCCCAAAAGGGGAGCCAACATCCTGGATCTGGTGCTTAGCAATATGGAGGACCACTGTAGCAAAGCCATTGTGAGGTCTTTCCTGGTCAGCTCTGACCATAAATCAGTCTCACTCGAAGTTACTATTACACCTGACCCTCCTTAGCACAAACTAGACTAAAGAACCTTTCCAAAGCAGATTGTAATTTCTTACGGGATGGTATAAAGAGCTTCACTGTACCTCCTCCATCAGATGGAACTGTCAACTATGCCAAGTTCTACACAAATGCTTTATACAAACACCTGAACAACTGCATTGACTTGGCCAGACCTGATAAGACCAAAACAAGCTCTTTAAGGAAGAGCAAACCTGTCTGGTGGACAACTGCCATTAGCAGACTTTACAATAAGAGGAAGACATTGCCATCTAAGAGTAAGAGGGAGTGAGCCCCAAACCGGAAACCCTTCCTCCTCAGCTTAAACAAGCAAATAATACCCCTTGTGAAGTCCTCCAAAACTAAGAATCCAAATTAGCTTCCTCAACTAAGGGCAACCATATGGCATTCTTTAGTTACATCCGTAACCTAAAAGGAAAAGCTCAGATTTGTGCTGAACTGGTAGTTGATGATAACACATATACTGAGCCTGTGGACATTGCTAACCTGTTAGCTGACAGGTTCTGTGAAGACTTCACTCTCCTTTCCCCGCCACACTTACCCCAAGACATCACTACCACCTGTCCTCTACCCTGTATCTCTAAAGAGCAGGTCATGAATGTCCTCTCTAAGGTCAGAAACACAGCATCCATAGGACCTGATAACATCACAAGCTGCATATGGGCTTAAACAAGAATTAGCAATGCCATTGGTACTCTTTTCAATCATAGTCTAAGCACTGGCTTCATCCTAGCTGAATGGAAAAAGGCCACCGTTATCCCCTCGTGCAGAGGTGGTGCTTCCACTGACCCCGGTAACTATAGCCCTATTAGACTGACTAGCCTTATCTGCCAGGCCATGGAGAGAATCATCATGGACCTTATCAATAAAGACATTGGCAATCTCCAAACACTTGACCCTACTCAATTTGGATTTGTCAAAGGGAGATCATGCTTGTTAAACCTGGTGGACTTATTCGAGACAGCTACCAAGGCCCTTTATGAGGGAAATCTGTGCATACAGCCTACCTAGACTTAGACAAGGATTTTGACACTACCCCATACTCAGGCATAATTGACAAACTCACTCAGCTAGGTATCAACCTGTATATCATTAGATGGGTCACAAACTGGCTCACTGATAGAACCCATATAGTCAAAATAGGGGAATCCAACTCCAGCACAGACCTATCACCAGTGGTGTTCCACAGGAATCAGTCCCAGGAACTCTACTATTTGGGATCTTTTTCTCCAAAGTGCAAGCTAAAACTAAAGGTCTGTATCTGACAAAGTTTGCTGATGACTGCAAACTGGGAGTAGTCATTGAATCTCCTAATGATGTCAACATCTACAAGAGAGTCTTACACAAACAAATCACTGGTGCCAAAGTCATGGCCTTAAACTCAATGCAAAAATTGTATTATCATTCCTTTTGGTAAGAGTGATGTTCCTGCTAGCTACCACATCAATAACAACACCCTAAGGATGTACTCAGTGGTGAGAGATCTGGGTACACAGGTTGACAGCAACCTTACCTTTGATCACCATGTCTCCACAGTGGCAAGAAAGACATTCCATATTACTCATGTCATAAGTAAGGGCATTGCCTCCATAGAAGAAGAAGTTATAACCTCCCTGTAATCTTCCCTCATCAGGCCAATAATTGAATACAGTGCCCCTTTTGGTATGTACCTTTCCAAACACCTGCAGCAATTGGAGAGACCACAAAGGTTCCTCACAAGGCAATTTCAAGGTCTTCAGCGTCTATCCTATGAGGATCATGTAAAATCACTGTCACTTTATTCTGTTTCATACAGAGTACTCAGAGGCAGTCTCTGCCTTGCATATAAGGCAATATTTGACCCTGCTTTACTGGAAATGCTGCATATCCAAAAGTCAAATGGTACACAGGTTATTCTCTCTAATGGCCTTAGCCTGGTATGTAACATTAATAGTACCTGCTGGAGGGACAAATTTGTCTCCCAGAGGATACTGCACCTTTGGAACAGACTCCTGCTTCATGTCAAGCAGAGCACCTCATTAGCCCAATTCAAACGCAATCTGGATGACTGGATGGGTAACCATAAATTCACCGCAGGGGTTCCACCTATGTCTCTCTTAGACAGGGGTGAAAAGTGCTGATCATGGAAATAAGGGTAAAACTTGGCTAGGCTTGTAAGGGCCCTAGGGTCATCAGCCTATTAACCTCCTATGATCCTATAGTTTGTCTTTTACTTTAAATAATTGTTTACTTGTCATTGAAACATGGATAGATAAAGTGACTGAAAGATTATTTTTTTGGATGTTATAAAAGTCTTGGTTTAATGTAATTCCATAACCCTCAGAAGAGAAGTTAGGAAGTTTACTATTTTCTGTTTTAGTAGTAACATCCTGGGCAGAGAAAAAGGGGTAAGTGCCTTGTTTTTATAACTTCTCATAGCACTTTAGTCAGGGAATTCATTGTATTAGTAAGTTACTGAGAAGTTACTGTAAGATATATAAAAAGAGTCTGCCTGACTATGGGAGATCAGGAAGTTGGTCCCTCAGCCAGATGTTCATCTTAAGTCAGAACAGGGGGTTTCACCAAGGAATCATAACTACTGGAGTTCAATGGCCTATTCAGTGCTCCTTGTGGATTTAGTCTGGGAAAACTCAAGTGAAGAATTTTGGTAACTGAAGTTGAAGGAAAGGCCCGGCACAGCCTGCAACTATGATTTGTTTTTTTTTTAGAAAAATGCCTGTTAGCTGGAGTGAGAATGTCAGATTGAACTTATAGAATGAAGATAAATCTGCATATTTTAAATCTCGATATAAGTTACTGTATATAGCATAAATAATTTTGAAGATACTGTGTAAAGCTGAGTGGAATCATATTTGGCTTCACTTGTTAAAATGGGTCTGCCTCCAGTGTCTTTTAAACTATGGAAATTCCCAAATGTTGACATCTATTATGTTGATATACTTTAGTTGACAGCAGAAATGATCAACAGGTGTGCAAGATCGACAGTCTCCGGGCATGGGGAATATGGCTTTTCCAGTGGGACATTTTGATCTCAAAGTTAGTATATAAAATTAACACAGAGTAGAGAGGGTGCATGGAGTACAGTCTCCTTGCAAACAATGTTTTTTGTCTTTATGTTTTTACTTTTACTTTTCATGTGAGGGGATTTTCCTCAGTCATGTGTGGTGCATTGTCGATATTTGCATTGCAGACCTTTTGTGGTCAGTGTTAGCAGCATCAACATTCAGGTGTTTTAATTATAGTCACAACATCCATCTAGATAAATATATATATATATATATATATATATATATATATATATATATATATATACATATATACATACATATATATTATATATGTTATATAGTTATATAGATGTAAATATAGATAGACCAGTAGTTATAGATATGGATATAAATTCCTATCATAAGATCAATCAAACCAGAAAGGAACAAACTCTAAAGGTCAAAACAAACAACCAAACAAACAAAAAATTAAACCACAAAATAAATAAATAAATTAATTAATTAATTAAAAACACTAAGCACGTTTATGCAAGGGAAGCAAGACCTAATGATACCCTCACACCCCCTGCTAATTGTATGTATTACTTCCCAGAATGCACTACACTGGGGAAAGGGCAAAATTCTAATCCCCAAAATACCAAAAACTTGCATAACAGCTGGTTTGATATTTCTAAGTTCAAACAAATGCATGTCCGATATTTTAAAGTTCAACCAAATATTAATGGATTATATATGGGCAATAATTTACTCCATCACATTTTTATTGTTCTTTCTATATCATTACAACTGTTAAAATTGCTACCATTTTCAAAACTTCAAAATAATCATTATAAATGACCACAGCCATAGCTGGATTTTCTAGTGGCCTCTGTCATACCCCAATTTGGCATCTGTTAACTATCAACAGGGGATGAAACAAAAAATTCTGCTAAGCAGTAAAAAAAAATCTGTTTTTGTAGCAAGCCACTTCCTACATTTGTATCAAACTACTTGCTACAATTTATATGACACACAAAGCTGTGAAGAGCTTCAATGCTGCAGAATCTAAATTTATTTCTATATCGGCATGCTCCCTACCATCTCAGTACTCTTTTCTATTCCCTTCTTCCCCACTCTCAATAGACTTTCTCTTGATATACCCTACTTTCCTTTCTGCTTTACCTACTTACTAGCCTCACTTCGCTTTAATTCCTAAATGTTCTAATGTCCTTCCTTTATATTCTTACACTAACCTTTATCTATCCCATAATTTAGTTCTCTTGCCATAAAAAGTATATGGCTTTTACGACCTATTACTTATTCTGTTATATATTTTTCATGCATCATTATGTAACATGCGCATTAGGAACTCTCTTCTATCTTACATGTAATGTATGGTCAACTTTATTGCTTGCCTTTAGATTTTTCTTATTTTTCTTTTATTGTATTCACATATTGTACTACTTTGTTATTGTTTTAATATTTGCAACAATTGTTCATTTTTTTAAATCTGTTTAATGTGTACTGTAGAGCTTTTCTCCCCAGGCCTCTGCTGAAAATGGGCTCATACCCAGTTGGATTTTCCCGGTAAACAAATGTCAAATAATAAAACAATAAATAATAATAGTGGTACTGCACTAAACATCGATCGTCATGTCCTGATCATGCCCCCTAACACCTTGTGTCCAGACCAGCTGCTACCTTCACTCCACCTTAGCTAAATAAAAGAAATACAAATTATTTGAATATATTTTGAAATTAAAAAATACTGCTAGTTTTTATTAAATTAAAATCTGTGTATGATTTCTAATTATGTTTCTTCATTTTATCATAAATTTGTATTTTGTTTTACTTTATTAAATGCATCAGTATAGTGTTAAATACTTTTTAAAAATTTAACTTTATGCCACATTTCCACTCAGAATGCTTAACTGATATTCATTATAAATAAGACAACAGTCATAGCTCTCAACCTCTTACACAAAAATTTGGACAAAGACAAATAATGGGGGACAAAGCCCCAAAAATGTGGATACATTTTAAATATTGCTATTATAAACTTAGAAAGTTACTAGAATGAAAGGGTTTTTGTCACCATACATTTTCTGAATGATATGAATTCTGAAACTCAAATGCCTGTCATTATTTAATGAATTCAGTCCTCACTGATTTGCCACAAAAAGTCTAGAAAATCATACATTTTATGAGGAACAGACCAAATGTATGAGGCAAAAATCTAGCGATTCTGTGAAAATCTTGAGAGTTGAGAGGTATGGCAGTAGTCCATATTCCCAAAAGAATATGTCATGACTCTGGAACAGCTATGCAGCAGAGCAAGTAATGCCCATGCTATAATACAAAGGTAGGTTAAAAGGTTTTTGTGTGGTGTAGGATGCTCCTCACTGGTACTTACAAGACCACATAAATGGACTGGCAGAGCCAGCCAAGATACACACACACACACACACACACACACACACACACACACACACACACACACACACACACACACACACACACACACACAAATACTCACGTGCACACACAATCTCTTTCACAGTAGCCACTCACTCAGCGGCACTCATGGACCCACTCAGACACAGTCCCACTGCTTTCATGTAAGCACTGATATTTCAACATACACTCATATGCATCCCCATTCTCAGGCACCATGATTTATCTACCTTGGCTATGTATGCAGGGAAAAAAGGCTCCATTTTACACTGCAGAGATACCTACCATTGAAATGCACACATGTGCACAACAAAAATGCACTGTGCGTACATACACCTTTGGAAACATGCCCTGCCCAGCACATGTGTTGTTTGTGCATCTAAAAATCCTGCAGTGCACAATTCATCTATTTAGTTAGTTCATAAGTTGTGTACCAGCATTATGGCCATCTAGTAACACTGACTCCAAGATTTCTGGATCAAACACTTTGTCCTCAGCTGAAGAATCCAGGTATTTCTAAAAGATTTCTAAGTTCATACTGTCTCTAATATGAAGAGGTAATTTATTCCATAATATAACCAACCTCTGAGTTAAGTAAGACTGGCATAATTGTGTCCTCATAATACCTAGATTAATGTTCATAACCTGATGTCTCAGTGATATAACTGCAATTGTAAATTTTTATGTTCAGGATAGCTTGTAAACTCGAGTTGTGAAAGATTTTGTAGGCAAATATTAATTTGCCATGGAAGTAGCACTAAAGAGTAATAAAGAATTTTAGGTATTTGCATCAAATATTGTACCAATAATCTTTATTTAGTAAAATTATTTTAGTGTATTTTCTTCATACTCTCTCAAGATGATTTTACTGACCTGTGTTGTGCATGCAAAAATGTTATTCTACTCTATTACTGGCCTAATATATGCCTTATATTGTAACATAAGACAAATATCATTTCATGTGTCGAGATTTTTAAACATGTATCCCATTTGACATGTAGCCTTATTACTTGTGCGTGTGTGTGTGTGTGTGTGTGTGTGTGTGTGTGTGTGTGTGTGTGAAAAGATTAGTAATCATGGTTATTCCCAAGTCTTCATATTCGATTAGTTCCCTCAGTGGATGTTCTAGTTGGTACACATGTGAATGAACTGCAGCCTTTCCAAAATAAATTAATTTGCATTTCATGTAATTAAAATATATGCCTATGTTGTGTGATCAATCAGCAAGCTGTCGTATATAATGTTTTAAATTAATTTAAATGTTCAATATCAGATTATTTTCTTTAATGAACCCAGTCTTACAGTCATCTGCATGCTTATTTATCCACCATGTCTTAGATCCAGGAATGGAGGCAAATGCAATAATAAATAACTCTGATCCTAGTACCGAGTCCAAGGTGGATTAGAAGAAAGTCATAGCTTGTGTCCTGTATGGTTACACATATTTGCATTTATCAGTTAACTATGAGACAGACCATTTTACCAAGAATATATTGACCTTTGCCTTGATAAGACTTTGGTAAATTACATAGTGTGGAAGGGAGTCAAAGGCCTTGGTGAAATCTAAGAAAATTAATCCACATGAGGAGACCGATATCCAGAGCCTTTGTAATTTGACCATAAGAACTTTATAAAGTTCAAACAGCATATGAAGAGGATACACCACGACAATCGAAGCCAACCAAATAAACTCCAAAAAGATTCCAAAAGCGATATTTATTGAGAACAAATAAAAACAGTGAGCGCTTTCACGTCCCCAGGACGCTTCATCAGACTTAACTATATATCGCCATTAAACATTCTTATATAGTATTAAAAAGACTCCTATTGGATAGCTGCTATAGAGACTTAATAATAAAAGGCTGATTCATTGGTACATATGAAGGAAAAAAAATTTTGACACTTCACATTCAACAACTACTAAAAATATTGTAATAAACAGACATAAAAATATCTGTGTATAAGAAAATATATAAAAGAGCACATAAAATATATATATATATATATATATATATATATATATATATATATATATACACACAAAAAAATGTTATATAGTCATACAATAATATATCTAAGGGTGTAACTTACATCAATGTTTAAAAGGTTTATCTATTAAAAATGGTCTCAAAGAAACTTTGTCATTGAGACCATGACCCCTGTCTGCTGCTAACTTAATTATCCACTTTACTTCCTTCTTTTCTGTATTGTTTGGCATATACCCTAATCTTTTTGTACTATAAATATGTTCCAAAACTAAAAAGTTAAACGTGTGTGTGCTATCCCTCTGTAGCACATGATTTGCTAAGGCGTTAGTTTCATTCTCCTTATTAATAGCATAAATATGTTCCCTAATAAGCTCCCTCAATGTTCTAGTGGTCATACCTACATAAAAA
This sequence comes from Protopterus annectens, assembly GCF_019279795.1. Taxonomy (NCBI): domain Eukaryota; kingdom Metazoa; phylum Chordata; order Ceratodontiformes; family Protopteridae; genus Protopterus; species Protopterus annectens. The sequence continues at coordinate 1,088,459,155 of NC_056745.1, forward strand.
CATTGACATTTCTTGCATTGACCTAAATAAACCACATTCCTACTTTTACAATCCACATACGTATTAAATTCATATCTCTTTCCTGTGTCTGGATGTATGAATTCATTGGAGTTCTTAACATAGCTACATTGGTTGCAGGTACGACAGGCATGCGTGCCTTTCCTTTGGGAAACTATACCATCATGCCTATTATTTTCATAGCATAATAGTCTCTTCAAGGACTTGGTGTTCATATAACTGAATGCTGGTCTATCTCCTACTATTCTCATAATATCTTCATCAAGTTGTAGGATATTCCAATGCTTCTTAATAGTGTTAACCACAGAAGCGTTATTGTTAGTATATGATATTGCTATCCTTTTCTTATTATTGGCATGGCTATATTTACTCCTAGCCGAGGACATAGTCCTATGAATATATGGTCTATCCTTTCCTTCACGTTCTATTCTATGTAAATCACTAAGTTCTTTCTTACGATAACCTCTGTCTATAAATTCTGCTTCTATATTCCCCATAGCTTCTACAAACACTGAAGCACTGGTGATCCTTGAGAAACGCGCAGCTTGATTCTTAATAATATTTTTATATATGTGTGGAGGATGCATGCTGTCTCTGTGGAGTATAGCATTTCTTCTACAGGGTTTACGAAAAACCTCTGTTGTAAGTCCCCCATTTTCTTTCCTAAGTAATACATCTAAAAACTCAATTTTTATTTGGGATGTAGTACTGGTCAGCTCTAGGAACTTGGTGGTGCCATTGGCATATGTAATAAATTCCTGTAGGGTAGTAAGATCCCCTCTCCAAATTAACAACACATCGTCCACAAATCTTCTATAGCATCTAATATATTTAGAATAGATTGCATGTTCTAAAATATAAGTGGACTCCCAATATGCTAAAACTAAATTAGCATATGAGTTGGCACATGATGTGCCCATCGCTACACCCTTAACTTGAAGGTATTATTCCCCAGTAGTTCCATAATGCATCTTTCAAAGCATTTGCCCAGTATGGACGTGAGGCAAATAGGTCTATAGGTGTTAATATCACTTATTATCTACAGCCACAATGGACCAGGGGCTAGTCACATACCCTGCAGCTGTTAGGATCCCCTCAGTGGGCAAGGAAGACTCACTCTAGTTGATCCTGAGAGAGGGAACAAGGAAGTTTTTCCTGTTGTATTAGAATGCTGTGACTATCTCTGGGGAAGTTGTTGCCGCCATTAGTAACATTACATGTCTGTTCCTGTTTTTTTTTCTGTCAAAAGGAAACAGAAAACCAAGCATGTATCTATTCATCCTTAATTTTATTTGGATAGAAGTTGTTTATTGGGTCTGGCTCAGGGTCTAATTCATATTATTGATCCTTCTTGTAAAGTAGTTTCTGATAAAAGAAAGGAATCCTCTTTTCCTGAAAAGATTCAAGATTCTGAATCTGAACAGGAAGATGCAGAGACAGATAAACTTTTTCCCTCATATTTCTGATTCAGGCTCAAAGGAGAGCTCAGATTCTGATTCTGCCTGTGAAGGTTTCTCTTTCTCTCTGACTATTGCTAGAATGTGCCACTGTTTTCAGTGGGAGAACACTGAGGTTTCTCAGTCTCTCAGAAATATTTTGAGTTGTTACAATAAGATTTTCCAGAACCTATACCCATTCTTCCTGTTCTGTCTGCTTTAGATGATGTGTGTGCTACTGCCTGCTATTTTCCTGATAGCTATCTGCCCATAAAAAAGGCAGATAGGATGAATAAAGTTTCTCAGTCTTTTAAATGTGTATACACGTTTCATAAACCTCACCCAGTACTTACAGCTTCAGTTGATCCCACTGCTTTTAAGCACTTAGTTCAAGCCCTACTCCTTCTGATAACAATGGGAACATTATTTATAGGGTATGGGAGAAAAGTGTATGCTTCTGTAACTTTCATTTTCAGAATTTTGAATTGTCAGGTTCATATGTTAAAAGTTTGTTCTGACAAATTATGGAAATCTGAGAAATGGTTTATCTGTAGTTTTTTTTTCTTGTGAGGAAAAATCTGTTTTAAATAATTTAGTTTATTTTGTTTTCTAAGTCATTACTCATTGCTTTCTCTGTGTGTGTGTGTGTGTGTGTGTGTGTGTGTGTGTGTGTGTGTGTGTGTGTGTGTGTGTGTGTACCACACTGGATCTGTTTTGAGGAGGTTTGCATGGCTGCATTCTCAGAATCTACCAGGTGATGTTAAAAAAGTAGATTTTAAATTCTCCCTTGGATAGAGATTTAGTATTTGGCTCATCTGCTACAGAGGTGATCAAAAAGTGGGATGAAAGGAGCATCCCAATCCAGGGACTCTCTATGATCTTCAACCCTCCTTTTCCACATTTTCCAAGGGGATTTCTATCTCCTCATCCAGTTTTGGCAAAAAAAAACTGAATAAACAATCTCAACAAAATATAGATAAACAGAAGTTTAAGAAGAAATGGCAAGAGGGTTCCAAAAGAGGCTGTGAACCTCAAAAAACCAAGGACAATCCAACAAGTCTGAATGGCTATTCAAGAGAACTTGAAAATACTGTTCACCCTGGCAGTGGGATCAACTAAAGCTATGCATGTTTTTTTTTCTGTCAGAAAATCTGAATCTCATTTTCTCTTTGGCAACAGATAGTTTCAAACAAATGGGTTCTGAAAATCATTCATCAAGGTTACATATAGCTGTGGGAAGAAAGTTCTCCTTTCCAAGGGGTCATTCCTCATCTTCCAGATCAGACTCTTTTGTTTCCTCCTGTTCTTTATCACATGCTGAACCAAGGAGTGATAGAACCAGTTCTTCTTTCCCAGGTGATAAAGGGTTTATATTCAAAGATGTTCCTATTGCCAGAGAAAGAAAACTCTTGGAGATCAGTTCTGGATCTTTCTTTCCTAAACCTGATTGTGATAGTGCCCAAATTCAAAATAATGTCAATTCACAACCTGTTACCTCTTTTTCCTCTATCAAGTTTCTTGGCAACACTAAACTTAAAAAAAGTGTATCATCACATCTCTATTCATCCAAATTTCAAATGTTTTCTTATTTTTTTGTGTCTGAATCAATTTAAAAGTTCTCTGCCTTGATCTTTGGACTATCCACTGCTCCAAGATTGTTCACAACTTGTCTAACTGCAGATGTAGCACATTACAGGTGACAGGGTATCCATAGTTTTCCATATTTAGATGTCTTGCTTAACTTTGCAGTCTTTTTCAGAGTCAGTAATCTCTCCCATGTGTGAGAGATCTCTTAAACAAGCTGGGATTCTAAGAGAACATTCAAAAGTCTTTCTTGACTACTTCACACAGAATTGTCTTTCCAGGTTGTCAGCTAGACACCTCAGTTCAAAGAGCTTTTCTTCAACTGGAAAATAATAAATCTTTATCTAGATCTATTTCTAAGGTTTTCCACTCAGACTTTGAGATGGAATACATCAGGAGTTTGTCTCTTATGGTATCTATGCTTCTTATGATACCCCTTGCAAGACTCCAAATTAGAGAGATACAGAGGTATCTGAAATCTCTTTGGTCCCAGAATCAACAGCCTTTATCTTTTCAAATCCCAGTGCTGGGGTTTGTCAGAGGAGAAATAATTTGTTGAAGAAAACAGACATAATTAAACCCAGAACTCCCCTTCTACCTCCCTGTTCCAAAGTAGTCAGTCACCACAGATGCATGAGAGTTTGTTTGAGGAACAGTTTCAGGAAGGATACAAGTGCAGGCAATGTGGGACACTAAGAACAGATGCAAAAACACAAATATCAAAGAGGTGCTTACCCTAATCAAGGCACTCAACTCTCTCTAAACCATCTTTGGTCCCCGTGACCTCTTCAAGTGGTTACAGACAATACTACTGTCATGTGGTACATCAACAAGAAAGGGGGAACCAAGGCTTACCCCCTTTGCAAACTAGCCATGGTAGCTTGGAATAAAGCTTCACAGCACTATCTAACTCTACAGACATCCTACATTCTGTCAGAGCAAACCTGTGACAAACTGAAAGTGACCAGGTCAGACTCTCATGAATGGAAACTAGATCAGCAGTATTTCAAGATTTGATTTACCTGTGGGGAGTTCTTCAAGTAGAGCTATATGCCTCTTCTCTGATTAATCATCTGGCAAGATTCTATTCTGGGACTCCTTAATTCATTTTAGATATCTATTTACTGAGGATGTGCAGTAGGTACTAATGGATGCAAGAAAGCCTGCTACTAGAAAATCATAATTTAGCAAATAGAAAAGGTTTTCTAGTTGGTGCCAACAACATAACCAGCACCTATTCAGGGCTAGTTGAGCTCTCTGTTTCTACAATATTTGTGTGAGTTACTATCCTATGCCCTTTCTTGTTCCTTTATCAAGATTCATTTATTAGCCATTTCAGCATGTCTGCCCATAGATCCTCATCTTTCAGTGCAATCTTATGTCAAAATGTTCTTGAAAGGGGTTTGGCATAAAAGGCCTCCAAGAAAACCTGTGGCCCCTCCTTGGGATCTTAATTTTGTGTTAGAGAAGCTAACACATGCACCATTTGAACCAGCTACTCTGGCTGACTTCAGGATCTTGACATGGAAAACAGTTCTACAGCTTGCTCTGACCTCTGTAAGAATGGTATCTGAGTTGCATGTTCTTATGGTGAGTCAATCCTATCACATTTTCCATAGGGATAGTGAGACTATAACTTGTTGATGCCTAATATGTCATCATTTATACTCTACAAAAACAAACCTGCCTTTTAACTTGAAAAATCTATAATGAGAAACCACTTTTACATTATAATGGCCACTCCACAACTGTTTGTCAAAATGCATAAAACAAATATATAGGGTGTCCAGCTTTTGCTGTAAATTTTATTTATTTATTTATTTATTTTACATTTGTTTACCGGGTTAGTCTGGCTGGATACATATCCATTTTCAGCAGAGACCCGGAGAGAAAAGCTACACATTTGAAAAAAACAACAATACATAGACTAACATCCAGCTAAATTCATAGTATATAAAATACAGAGAGACTCATTAAAAATACATTCTATTAAATTACACAAGTACATGATGAGTTAGTACCCAGATATACAGATAAGTTAAGAAGTAAAGAGGTTTAAATACCAAACTTATAAGTAGATATGTGGTTTTCTTGGCTCTCACAGCTATTGGCATTCATATTCTAAAGAAGGCTCTAAAAAAGTTTTCTTTTAGAAGCCATCACATTGCCATCTAAATTGAAGGAGAAATTTTACACTCTATTATCTCTCTCATTTAATTCTTATGACACTAAGTCCAACATAGTCATTAAAGAGCAGATGTCATAAATTAGTAGACTACTTGTGTATGAAAGACCATATCAAAGAATATTAGATTTTTTAAACAGGTATGACCAACAGTATGTATGGGGTCTGAATGGAGAGATGATGAATCAGCAAGCAAAGGAAAGTAGTATTGCTGGAACTGAATTCATCCTCGAGTCTTGGGGAGTACCTTCATAAGCTGGACCCTGTTTTTCACAAATTCTAACCAAGACAACACTGATATATAGACTGCATTTTATATAACATATATCAGGGACAGAAATAGGTTAAAAAGTAAAAAAGATAGCTGGGTGCACAAGTCCTGGGTTAAAAAGTGCCCAATCCAGGTAGGTGCACTGGTGCCATGATTGGAAAAAATGACAGTGTAGAGTCCTCAAGACACAAAAACATTCCTACAATGGGGCTAGGACAGGATCAGGGGGAAGATGCCCCCCCCCCCCATTGTAGAAGGAAGTAGTACTCCACAAAAATCACAGAAACTAATAAAGATGATAGAGTGGACTATTGAGGTTAAAAAATAAATTGTCTATTGTTACTATTATGCAAGAAGCCCAGAATTTCCCGACAGAAGATATATTAAAAGATTACGAGAGAAATTAGAGGAAAGAAAAATACTTGCACAAGAAAAACTGTCCAAAGCCTGAAATGCAAGTTTGTGTTCATTAATACAACAGATTTATGAAAAGCAGTATACAGACCAAGAAACGTTGGTCTGGTTGAAAAAAGAAGTGACTGAGGAAGTGGGAAAATGTAAATAACTAAAGATTTTTGAAAGGTATAAAAGAAGAAATATGGACATGAGAAAGAAAGAGAGATCTTATATGGTGTAATATTTATGCAAAGGATAAAGCCAAATTAATCAATACAAAAAAAGAGCCCCAAAGGTATTCGAAAACAAATACAGGCAAAGGCATCAAGGCATAACAATTTCACAATACTAAAAATAAGATCACAAAGAGGGAACAAAGAAAAGAAGATTAGTAATGTAGAAGTTAAAACACCAGAAGACGAAGTTATGGAATACCTGCGAAGTGAAGCATTTAGAAGAGAAAGTCTAACTCAGGTTATATCACAGCATGATAGAACAAGTCCCCTAAGTAAGGACAAACAGGAGGAGCAGGAAACATCTGAAGAAGATATTTGTACATGGGAAAGAAAAAGAGATTTAACATGGTGCAATATGTATGCAAAGGAGAATGTAGAACTAATCAGTACAAAAGGAGCAGCAACAAAGCTATTTGAAGAGAAATACAGGCAAAAGCATCCAGATATGAGACATTTTACAATACAAAAAAAATAAGAAAACAAAGAGGAAAAGTCTAAAGAGAATTCTTAATGGAGAAGTTAAATAAATAAATAGTAAGGTTGTGGATTACCTGTGAAATGCAGGATTTAGTGTAGAAAACCTAACTCTGATAATACCACAGCAGGATACAGTAATAGATCCCCAAATTAAGCAGAAACCAGTGGAGCAGGAAACATCTGATCAGTTGCCATATGAAGATACTTTGGAACCTTCCATAGGAGGCCAGTACAAAAATTCATCTGAAGTTGCACAGCAAAGGAAGGACCAAGAAACAGTGTCAACTCTGACTCAGTCAATGTTCTGGAGTGATAGGCCAGTGAGTATCCATATGAAAGAGGAATGGGTGACAGGATTAAACTGAAGAGAATGTGGCACAAGAAGATGATCTGAAACTTTCTGTAAATGTTCATAGGAAATGGAGAACAAATTATGTGCCCTAAGTTTAGAAGAAAAAAATCCAAGAGAAAAGTAGCTTGACTTAATAGAGTTGGATAGGCATATTAAGATTTTCTTCTGGCTTTTTCCTGGTTAGGGGTTGCCACAGCAGATCACCTGTCTACTCATGATTGGCAGTGGAGTTTTATGGTGTCGAGTTGCCAGCCTGGCACCCAACCTTCTACAGAAGACACTCACACCGACGCACTCATGCCTAGGGTCAATTTAGAGTGCCCAATCCACCTACAGCATGTCTTTGGGATGTGAGAAGAAACTTGACCACCCAGAGGAAACCCATGTGACCACAGGGAGGACATGCAGACTCTGCACAGAAGGCACCCCAGCCAAGGATTGAACTGGAGAGCCTCTTACTGTGAGGCAGCAATGATAACCGCTGCACCACCCTGGCCACCCAGACAGGCATATTAAGATCAATTCAAACACACACAAAAAACTGTAAAGTTTTAGACAACTGCGAAAACAATAAGTGAATCCAACAGAACACTGCCACACGGTAATTCCAAAGCCTTTACTTGTTAACGTTTTCGTGTACAAAAAATAAATACACTTCTTCAGACAAGTATTACTAAAACCTCGTGTGAGTTTAAATACACTCACATACCAACAATCATACCTAATTACCTGACTAATTCATCAATTAAACAATTTAATCATTTACTTTCGTTTTAACCTCCTTAAAAACTGCAACTTAGTATAAAAAACCCATTCAGAAAAAACACATTAAGAAAAAGAAATTCTTAGTTAAAAACTGATCACTTGAACTTGATTTCCTTCACTGTATTACAAACCATAAAATAATATAATATACAGAAATTAAATATAAAAATATTATTATGTAAATAGATACTAGATCAATGAAAGAAATAGACTACAGAAAGGGTTTACTATCAAAATTGCAAATGGCAAAACAAATTCCATTCACAATATCGAAGTAATACACTGAAAACAGAATCACTACCACATTACAATGTCGAATCAGCTGATCAATGCAGCAGATTCGACATTGTCTCCAAAAACATCACGTAATATTCATATAGGAGCTCATGTAAATTATACTCCTGTACCACATATCACATTTTCAGTCGGTGATCTGAGTGTTCATTTAAATGTGGTTTCTGTGATGTCATCTAGGTCTTAAGAAAGTCGGGTAAGTGGGATTTCCATCATTAGAAGTAGATCCAAGTATAAACATCTGTGAAGAAATTAGACACAGTCATCTGTGCTAGCATGTCTAGCTGAAGTTTTTGTACATAATTTCAGATTAACCTGTGTATTATACACCAGCATGATTAGCTATGATATTGAAAATAAGTTCTTAACATGGTTTATAATCTATACAGAATGTTTTAATGACTTGAAAAGTGTTACTTTACATTTCTAACTGTGCATATTTATGAAGAAGATTCTAAATGCAGACTGTCTCAGAATCAGTTGATTTGCAGAGGATATCATCGGAATGTGGACAGTTGCTATGTGTTATTGTCAGACGTTGAAAAACAGGAAGGAACTTTAGTAAAACAGCTGTTGGTTGATTTTCAAAACATGAACTGAAAATTAAAACTGTAACAGTTGTGACAGTTAAGCTAGGCTATAAAAGAGCCATCTGAAGGCAGTTGAAGTCAGTTGTTGTCAGTTAACAATAACCAGAACTATATGCTTTGCAAGTATGATGTGCCCGGCCAAACCATAAACATCCAAACACTAGCGGCCAGCAAAAAGCAATACTAAGACACTGAAACCTTGAATGAAGTTTAAAGATAGTATTTATTCCATATTCTTGTTGTAAATATCTCCAAACCAGTTTCGGCTATCAAGCCTTAATCAGTGGGTAAAGTTTCCCCTCTCTTAGGAGTGAAAAGTATTTATACATATCCCCAACCAATGGAAAACATGGTACAGCCCAACCTAGTGGTTAGAGTACATTATTGCGTTTCAAACATGAAATTAAGTTCAAGCATATTATTTAGTGCACTAATATTCTCAAAACAAAAAGTCCCCATGTTATAATGGAACAAAAATAAGTCTTTAAAAGAAACACATTTTATTTTATTTATTTATTTTATTTTATTTTATTTTACATTTGTTGACCGGGCTAGTCCAGCTGGATAATTTCCATTTTCAGTGGAGGCCCGGGGAGAAAAGCTCCTCAGAATTAAAACAAAGGTTATACAAAATTGAAGATTAACTATGAGATCCTTTAACAGATATTAAGTTACCATGGATAGTTATTAGTCTGGATCAAGAAAAAAATAAAACACATAGAATACTATTTATGTATTACAAGAGACATTGATTATATCTAGAACTACACTCCATACAAATCATTGCATACATATTAGTGTATATACAATGTATAATTTTTTTTTTTTTGTGAGAACAGTAGAAACTGTAGAGTCATTAGGATGTTTGAGAACACAGAGAAGGATTGTAGTTGAGAAGTGAGGAAGAATGATAGTAGAAGGTATTAGGTTTCTCAGTCGGGATTGGTACAAGAGCAGAGCCAGAAGTTTGTAAGATGTGCAAGAAGTTGTTTTTTAAAAAGATCAAAGGAGCCTATTGAGGTAATGTGGGAAGGGAGGTTATTCCATATTTTGCCTACTGCGTTGGGAAAAAGGCAGTTACCTGCAGAATTGGTGATTCGAGTTGTTTTGACTTGAAGCTTTTCTGCAGAACGTAGTTGTTTCAGGTTATTATAAGGGCTCAGAAGATTAGTGAGAGCTGGTGTTTTAGATGGTTGATATAATATGTTATGTGTTATCAGGAGTTGTTGATATATAATCTTGTTGGGAAGTTCCAACCAGTGTAAATGTTTTAAGTTTAGACAGTGGTGTGTTCTATACTGGGATGCTGTGGCAAAGCGAGCTATATTGTGGTAGGATGTCGTAAGTTTTTTTAGGTTACTTTTTGAGAGGTTAGTGTAGATAGAGGAGGCATACAATAGGGTCGAGATGAGATGTGTTTGTGCTAAGGTGGTCCGTGCTTCAGGTGTTAGGTAGGGTTTGATTCTGTATAGTGTGCCAATTTTTGTATTGAGTGCTTTTATGGTGTTGTTGATATGGTAATCATAGCTTAGATTATTATCAATAGTAACACCAAGTAGTTTGGTTGATAAGTCTGGGGAGATGAGGGAGTTATCACCTGCAGTAATAGAGAAGTTAAGTTGTGTAGATTTGTGTGTAGGTGAGAAAAGTAGTAGTTTTGTTTTCTTGGAATTGAGGAGAAAACATCTTTTTGAGAACCAGTCTTCGACGATAGAAAAGGTAGCTTGTGTGAGTGAGTGGAGTTCAGATTGAGTGGAGGCTGTGCAAATAATTGTGGAATCATCTGCATATTGTATACATGTAGTGTTTTGGATAGATGCTTGGAGGTCATTAATAAAGATAGAGAATAGGAGGGGCCTAGTATGGATCCTTGTGGGACTCCTAAAGAGATAGGTAGTAGTGAAGATAGACAATTTTTCCAGAGTACTGCTTGTTGCCTGTTTTCGAGATAAGAAGAGAACCAGGTTAAGGAGGAGGTATCCAAAGCAAGGGATTTTAATATGTGTAGTAGAAGTGAGTGGTTGACCATGTCGAAGGCTTTTGATAGGTCTAGGAAAAGAGAAGAGGTTAGTTTGTTGTTGTTACGATTACAGTTGATGGTGTTGGAAAAGGAAAGTAGAGCAGTGGTAGTACTATGTGAAGGTCTAAATCCATGTTGAGTATCTGCAAGTAGATTATTTTGAAGGAGATGGGTGAGTAGTTGTTTGTGTATGCATTTTTCCATGATTTTAGCTAGAGGAGATAATAGTGCTATAGGACGAAAGTTTGAAAGGTCTGTGGCTTTGCCTCCTTTGTGTAGGGGTATGATATGAGATATTTTCCAGATTGAGGGAAAAGTACTTTCTTTTATGGATCTGTTTATGAGGATGGAGACAGGGTAGGCGATAGCTTTGGCTGCTATTTGAAGAAATTCAGCTGGAAGGTTATCAGCTGAGGGTGTAGTAGATTTAAGTTTTTGTAAAAGAGATTGTATGTAGGAGGTAGGTATGGGTTGAAGTTGCAGGGGTGGAAGGCAGTTGTCACTGTTATTTAAGAGCAGTTGGGAGGAATCAGGGGTTAAGTGGTTAGCTAGATTTTGTATGGAAGTGGTAAAGAAGGTGTTGAAGTTATTGGCTATTAAAGAGGGGTTGTCAGGATCTAAGTTTTGTGGGTTTGGTGTAACTACTTTGCCTGGGGTAAGAAGATTATTGATAGTGGACCAAAACTTTTTTGGTTCTTTTTTGGTTGATTGTTGTAGTTCAAGGTAATAATTTTTTTTATCTGCAAGTATAGCTTTTTTGGTTTTATTTCTGAGTTCTTTGAAGATACGGTGATCGTTTGGGTTTCTGGAGGACCGCCATTTTTTCCATGATTTATTTCTAAGTATTATTGTTTGTTTGGTATTAGAAGTTAGCCAGGGTGCTATTTTGGTCTTTGTTCTAATGATAGCTTTTGGGGCATGTTGATTCAGGATGGTCAGGAATGCTGAGTTGAAGTGTACAACAGCAATGTCGAGTGAGAGATATTTGAGACGGTCCAGTTGTATTGTGACAGCTCTGTTAGGAATCCTTCAGAATTAAAGTGTTTTTTTGAATATATTGTTTTATGTGAGGTAGGTAGGTTTAGCTTAGTTTTGGCCCTAATAACATAAGTAAGTGAGTGATCACTAAGATATTCTGGAAGGATACCAGTTTGGTAGTTTTGTAGGGGGGAGTTTGTAAGAATCCAATCTAAGGTGGTTTCTTTGTTACTTTTATTATTTATTCTAGTTGGACTGTCAATAAGTTGTTTGAAACCAAAAAGATTTATGTGGGAGGTGGGGTTAGCATTGCTACAAGAATTCCAGTCGATGTTAAAGTCCCCAAGAAATAGTGTTTCTTGAGGAGGTTTATAGAGAGGTGTTAGAAGTTGTTCTAAGATGGGGATATTATTTCCAGGGGGGAGGTATGCACAGATGATGTTTATAGATTTAGTGTTGTTAATTTGTATTTTGGAACCAATTATTTCGGCATTAATTTTTTGGTTAAGGGTAAGGTCCAGAAGAGTAAGCTTTAGTTGTGTTTTATAAAGAATAGCTACTCCACCTCCTTTTTTGGAGGTACGATCAGATCTGAGAATGCTATATCCAGGTGGGGTAATTTCAATGTCTTTAATAGAGGGCTTTAGCCAGGTTTCTGATAAGCATAGGATGTCAAAGTTGTTTACTTCTAGAAGGGCATGCAGTTGACTGATTTTGTTGCAGATACTGCGTATGTTGAGATGGGCTAAAGATAATAAGTCAGAGGATGCAGTGGATGAGGGAGAGAGAGGTTTGATGTGAGTTGTGTATGTTTTGTTGGAGTACAGAGGGCCTGGGTTGGGTTGAATGTCTCCATCTTGTAGTAGATTGTTTAATTGTAGAATGTCTCCATCTTGTAGTACATATATCCAATTATATATAAATAATGATAATCTTCAGAAATGCATCATGTTTGCCATATACAACTCTACCTGGGGAGCATATCCTATATTCCTCATACAATGCTTTGCTCATAAAGTGTGATACCTTAGCATATGAATGATCTTATGTATGATATTGGTTACATACAAAGAATTTGTTAAAAATGTATGTATGTATGTGTATATATGTATATTAGTATATCCTATGTGAACATGAAATTTTGAAATGACCAACGTCCTATCTGATTCTCCAGTATTTTATACAATCTAGAATTCCTACATACCCAAGTGGAATATCCTGGTATATTTAATATTTAATCAAAAAAACATGCTCCATAATATCAAAATAACCACATACATATTTGGCTGATTAAAAGCATATTAAGCCCTACAAAGAAAACTAGCCCACAGCAACCACGAGCTAGTGGGTTATCAAAATATGCATATTTCTAATAATAATAATAGCAATACTAAGACACTGAAACCTTGAATGAAGTTTAAAGATAGTATTTATTCCATATTCTTGTTGTAAATATCTCCTACATACCCAAGTGGAATATCCTGGTATATTTAATATTTAATCAAAAAAACATGCTCCATAATATCAAAATAACCACATACATATTTGGCTGATTAAAAGCATATTAAGCCCTACAAAGAAAACTAGCCCACAACAACCACGAGCTAGTGGGTTATCAAAATATGCATACCATCTTAAAGCTATTTACAAATGATTATCAAATCTAGTGTGTAATATTAATTAAATACAAAGCATTTGTTAATATATATGTGTATGTGTAAGTGTATATATTAATATGTCCTATATAAACAAGAGATTTAAAAGGACAGCGTCCCATCCGATTCTCCAGTATTTTATATATTCTAGAATTCTTACATACCCAAATGGAATATCCTGGTATATTCAATATTGATCAGAAGACATGCTCCACAATATCAAAATGAACACATACATATTTAGCTGATTATAAACATATTATGGCCTACAAGGAAGACTGGCCCACAATAACACCGAGCTAGTGAGTTATCTAAATATATATGCACACCATCAAAGAGCTATTTGCAAATGATCATTAAGGCCTGGGGGAAAAAGTCCCCCAAGGTTAATGATCCAGTATTTCTCTTTATGGTTTAGGATGGTACGCCATTTAAAACATTCGACTGTCATATGGTCGACACCATATGATGGAACATTTAAAAGTTTGAAGATCTAAAAAAAAAAATAAACTGCACAAATAACCTACCTGAACATTTTAAGCAGGGGGCCAAGCCCCCCTACACCCCGCTCTTTAAATATAACTCAGAGATCATACTACAGTGCAGAAAAGGGAAATCTTCCCACTCCGTGCTGTACAGAGATCTCCGTTAAAATGTTTGAAAGTTCAGTCATCTAACATTGACTCTTACAAATCCATTGGATTTCAGTCACTCTTATCTAAAAACTACAAAAAATGCATACAAATTCAACTTGTGAAACATCTCATTAGCATTAGCCTTCTCTCTAAAACCCAACATGGCATTGGACCAACCCACAGTACTATAACTGCTTTTGTAAATTTCACCAGCACCATTAACCACAGTAGCAATGGATATACTCTAATTTCATCTCTCTTCCTACACCTCTTCAAAGCTTTTCATATGGCATCTCATCAAAAGCTCCTCACTGAACTCCCTTCAATTGGATTCACCCACTTACCTCTCTCTCCCAGTTTCATTGTTAGCTGTCTCACAGATAGCAACCAGATAAATGGCTACAAGATTTCTTTTCTTTCCAACCTATCCCTGTTGGAGTCCCACAAAGATCAATCCTTGGTTTTGTCTTATTTAACACCTTTATAAACAAACTTTATTCCTCCTCACAACTTGCCACCATAGTAGAATATGCAGACAATTCAACTTTAGTTGGATCTGCCTGTACCTTACAAAAACTACAGGATATCATCCGAAATGCCTTTACATCATCTGACTCTTGACTCACTAATGCTCACTCACTTACTTCTGAATCCCCCAAAAAACAAAGCCAATGTTGTTCACTCCTAGTCAATACAGTACTGAAAAATAACATAACATCTTCAAACAACATTAAAGCTTAAACAGTAACCCAAACCAAACTCTCTGAAGTAATAATTGATGATAACCTCAGACTTGACCACCATATTTAATTAACCATAAAAAAACACACCAAAAGCTTGATTCATGATAAAGAACTAAACAGTATTTCACAAATACTTTTAGGATCGCCTTGGCTTCACTCTACCTGTTTTCGTCTCTCCTTTATGCATTCCCAATTCTAGCAAATCTGAATGCTACCCTTAAAACAAAATCAGAAACCTGTTGGAACAAAACAAATTTTCCACCAGTGCTCCTTATAAAACATACCATTGTTTATCATTAAGGTTAATAAACTGGCTTGACTGTCCCCAATTTCCTAACTTACCTACATAACCTATACTCAGCTACTCACTGCCCATACACTCATCCATTCACCAGATAAATGTCATGCATTACACAGCATCTTACAATACAAATCTCCTATCAGGAACTTGTGTTCAAGTACAAAATCATATCTAACTATTTATAAACCAAACAATAATGCTGGAAATCTCTGTACTCATACTTTGTCTCAAAAATCTAGAGTTCCATCCCAGCTCAAGTTAAGAAAAGCAAGAGAAAATAGCCCAATTCAAAATCCATCATAAACAATGCTTACAGGAAACTTGACTATATTCATGAACCACATCAGGTTAAACTATTATAATCCTCCATCTCTGTACTTAATAACTGTGATCCAAAAATAACAAACCAAAAATTGTAAAACACCAAAGGAGGGGAAAAACTTCAGAGCTGAGTATCTCTCACATTTATTTTTTATTGTAATAAAGTTTTAAATTTTAACTTTATATTGTAATAAAGTTGAATTTGAGTGGCACCCGGATCTGAAGTCTTTGCCCTCCTTTGTTTTACTTTATAACTGTATAATTCTGTTTCTCTGTCCTGCATACCACAAGTTCATAATGGTTAGCTGTTTCTCATTAGCTAACTCTAATGTAAATCCAGCTTTATAAATGTTTCTTTCTGCATAAAAATGTGCATCCTGTTTAGCCTCATACTATGACAGGTGTGTAAAACCTACCTTTTAACATGTACTGTCTGTTAGGTTATCAAGCCTTTGTATATAGTTGTTTCTTCCAAATAGTGTTTTCAACTATGTATTTAATCTAATGTTAGTTAGCACAATCTCCATGTTAAACTGATTGTTCTTGCTGTATTACATTATAAATGAAACACATTTGTAACTTTGCTGGACTTTTTCTCTACAGGGCGCT
The DNA here is from genome assembly GCF_019279795.1 of Protopterus annectens. Taxonomy (NCBI): domain Eukaryota; kingdom Metazoa; phylum Chordata; order Ceratodontiformes; family Protopteridae; genus Protopterus; species Protopterus annectens. The sequence goes on from NC_056745.1 coordinate 1,088,475,021, forward strand.
GATGAAAATGGGTTATGCCCAGTCAGACTTTGCAAGTCAACAAAAACAAATAAACAAATAAATAAATAAATTCATATGTACATATGTGCGAACATACATACAAATTTTGGACTGCATATCTATTGTTAATTTATTACCCAGTTTTTTTGGGATACTTCCTGAGACTAATAGCTTTGCTTAGACTACATGACTATAGTCATTGTCACCATCAAAGGGGGATGAATTGACACTGTAATCTGTACTGGGTCAGTGTTGAAGGAGTTTTGCTTGTTTGGCCATCTACTTTAACTAATGGGTTCATCCAAATATGACTTAATCTATCTGGAAGTAGCCTTTCTTAACCAGGTTAGTCCTTAGGATATACTCATGTCGCCCCAGGTCCCAAACCTTCCTCCTTCCCTCAGGAGAAGGGTTTTAAATTTTTGAGACAGAAGACACAGTTTATGAATTACGCAAAGGGATCAGGGTCTTGTTTAGGCTGTGGTTACATCTGTAAGATATGAGACCATAGCATATCTCTGTAGATCTGGCAGACTAAACCCTCCACTCTGCTCCCATACAGTGCTAATTTGAGATTCAGAGACATGTTGGGCATGATGAGGTAAGACCTCATTATCACCTGTTTTGCATGTCTCTGAATCACATTTAATACTGCAAGGTGCAGATCATTGCTGGTAGTAAACTGCAGCTTGTGAAGACAGTAGCATTCCCCCCAGTCAGTCTCGCACACAAACATAAATTCACAAATTATGAAAACACACACACACGTTCAAATACAACAGCCGCTGTACTTGCCTTTGAATTGTCTGCCCAACTTTGGTTCCCCATAATAGTTGAGGTGTTATTACAGCACATATCTATTATGCCCTGGTGGCTAGTGTGCCCCCTCCAGTTCTTGTAACACTGTACATACCATTATGGCATTGCCTTGATGGCTTGTAAATCCCCCTAGCCCAAATCTGTGTAGTGATGTCAGTGTCATTACAGCACCTACACTTATTGTAATCCCTGGTGTTTAGTGAATCCTGTCCTCTCAATTAACTTACTACTCTCAGTGCTATTAATACACTTAAGTACGTTGCATCCCTGGAGGCTAGCGATTCCCCCACCCTCATTCAAATGACTAATAAAGTAGTTATGTCAGTGCCATTAAGGCACTTCATTGATGTGTTCTCCCTCATGTCTACTAGGTTCATAGGTGTGTACTAGGTTAATGGCCCTGGAGCCTTTACAAGCCTAGCCCATAGGATTACTCTGGCATCATGCCTCCCAACCTTAGTTCCCAGTGCCTCTGTCGAATAAAGTCACTGGAGTGATCCCTGGGGTGAATTTGCTATTTCCCATCCACTCATCAAGATTTCTCTTGAAGAGAGCCATTGAGGTGCTCTGCTTGAAATGTATGGAAAGTCTATTTCATAGCATGGGCAGTCGCTGTGTTATAAACCTGTCCCTACAGCATGCTCTGTTGATTGTGGTAATGAGGTTGAGGTCTTTGGAGTGTGTGGTGCGGAGGGATTGGGATTTCTTTAGCTGTAGCTTTTCTAACAGGGCTGGGTCAGACATGGCTTTGTAAGTCAAGCATATATCACCTCTAAGTAGGCGATATGAGACAGAGAATAGTTGGAGTTTTTTGAGTCTGTCCATATAGGGCAAATGTTTAAGGCCTAGGATCCTCTTTATGAGGTACTTTTGTGGCCTCTCCAGTTGTTGGCAGGTGTTTAGTTAGGTACATGCCAAATGGGGCAATGTACTCAATGATTGGCCTAATTAGGGAAGAGTATAGAGAGACAATGACCACTTTCTTCCTGGATAAAAACCCTTAGTAATGAGATGTGCCACTTTCTGACCACAGTGGCAATGTGGTGGTCAAAAGAGATGTTGCTGTCAACCTGTGTTCCCAGATCTCTTATAACACCTTCTGTGTTCAGTGGACTACCATTGATGTGGTAATTCATGGGAACTGGTTGTTTCCGAAAGGGGATGGCAACACATTTTTTTGGCATTGAGCTTAAGGCCATTGTTCAGACACCAGTCGTTGGTCTCAGTAAAGCCTTTCTGTAAGATGTCAACATCACTTGGGGAGTTAATAATAGCTTCCAACCTGCAATTGTCTGTGAACTTTGTCAGCCAGAGTTTCTTCATGTTGGCCTGGCCTTCAGAGAAATAGATACCAAACAGAAGAGGACCCAGGACTGAACCCTGTGGGACTCCACTCATGACTGGTCAGCAGTCTGACTTGGAGTCAGCTACTTTCACACTGTGGGTTCTACCTGTGAGCCAGTTTGCAACCCACCTAGTGATATAGGGGTTGATGCCTAGCTTAGTGAGTTTTCCTATGATTCCTGAGTGGTGAATGGTATCAAAGGCCTTGGCCAGATCAAGGTAGGCTGTATGAACCGCCTTGCCTTCATCCACAGCTCTGGTGACTGACTCAAAGAAGTTGACCAAGTTGAGCAGGTATGATCTACCATTCACAAAACCAAACTGTGTAGGATCCAGAGTTTGGAGATTCCTTATATCCTTGTTTATTAGGTCCATGACAATGCATTCCATAGCTTGGCATATCAGACTCGTCTGGCGGTGATAATTTCCAGGGTCTGTAGTTGCTCCTCCTTTGTGGAGAGGGATGACTGTAGCAGTGTGCCCTTCAGTAGGGACAAAGCCTGAGGTGAGGCTGTGATTGAATAGGGCACACAGGTGAGGTGCCAGTTCACTCTGTAGTTCATGTAGAACACAGCCAGGGATATTGTCAGGTCCCATAGAATCTGTATTCTTGGCCTTGGGCAGTGCCGTATTAACCTGTACAGCAGTAATACTGGGTGCCTGGCAATCTACTGGTATTGTGACTGGTCCTTTGGGGGGGAAGAGGGGGTAAATCTGGCACTGAATCTGTCAGCCAGTATATTGGCAATATCTGTTGGCTTGGTATAGGAGGTACTATTGTGCAGTAGCTCAGAGCAAATCTGGGTATTTGTTAGAAAAATCTATACATGCTGCTTAGAAAATATATTTACATACATGCTGCCTAGAAAAATATATTTACAATGTGTGCTGCTTAGGAAGATGTGTATTTAAACATTCAATCATATATAAGTTGTGTGATCAAATATATAGAAAAATGTGTGCTTTAGTTAGGAATAAATGTACTTAAATCCATAATATAGAACAAAGTTTATGTAATGCATTTAATTCTGTCTTACTAGAATAATAGTAGAAATAAACCTGCATATTATTGCTTGAAGCACAAGCTGCAGTGTAATCAGAAATTTGACCTTGGCAGCTTGCAGATGCAGTCTGGCTCATGTCTTTCAAGTAAAGATTATTTTGCAAAGTTAGAAAATAATAAATCTGTTCGCATGTGTGTCCTCTTTCCTGCCTCCACCAGGAGAGTAGCCTTGTGCACTATCTCTGATAGTGCAGCTGGGAACAAGGAAGACAAAGGGAGGCTTTAAGAAAGACATACATCTATTGTATTTGAACTAATCAGAGAACCTTGAATTGGCTACATCCTCAGGAGGTCATCGTGACTGACCAGCTGCTTGCAAGGCTGCAACATTCTCATGGAAAAGGACTTTTGAAAACACAAATTCAGCACTTTTATGAATTACTATGATGTAAAGACCCTGTCACTAGCCACACCAGTGAGGTGGGCAAAACTGATAATGAAATGTATATAACCAATGTGTTTTGGTCAATAAAGCAGTCAAAATTCTATACAAACTTTGTGTATGGTTTTTTGCCTCCTAATGTACATTAGTGAATAAGATATCTGAGTTTCTCCTGCATTATTGTTTGTTATTAATTGACATTGTGTTTGAATAACTCAATGATTTTTACAGTCTGACTCTAACAAATTTATTTAACATCTTGGTCCTTCGAGCCGGATTTCCCTTGGTAAGCTACAGGTCAGAATATATAGGTGGTATTGAAGTCTGCGCAGAAGAAGGAAAGACCTCCGACTGAATTGTCGTGCCTAAAGAGGCTGTCCACTTGTCTGATCTGTGGCCGAAAAGCGGAAAACTGGGTCCTAAAAAGCCTATCAAACATAAGCAGGAGGCTCAGGTAAGAAGAATTTCCCTCTTTGTCTTTGTTTTAGATCAGGGACCAGGTTACACTGTGCTATTGCTAAGGTTTGTGATAGCAGGGAGAGAGAGAGTCGAAGTATTGTATCTTGAGTCATAGATCAGGGAATAACAAAGCAAAGTAAACAGTCATTCTAGACACTACTGTGGATATGGGGAAATAAAATACCACGTGGTACAAGAGAAGGGTTACGTAACAGTCTTTTTAAGACATGGAAAATCAGTGTACTAAGAGATCACGAGATCCGCCCCTAATGGATAATGTGAAGCATATGCAATTACAGTAAGCAGATAATGTGAGATATTTTGCAAAATGTGTTAACAACTATAAATTTGATAGTAAACTAGATAAACTTTCACTAGTTAAACTCCTTAAACAAGCTTCAATCTGATGCAGGGCGTCAGGCAAAAGAAAAACAGAAGCTTAAAAAATTCTAAAACATTTTTAGACAACAGAGTGAAAGGTCTAACAGACAGAATCTCTGAAAAATGAAAACTTAGAGCAGACTGGACTTGCATTAATTAATGCATACAACAGGAAAATGAGACAGTAGATGAATATTATGCTAGATTATTAAAATGCTTAAAATAACAATTAAAAAAAAAATATATATATATATATATACATTTTTAAAAGGTTGCATTGCCTCTGTTAGTAGTTTTATTACAAGGCATATGATAAATCACTGAACAAGCAGGCTGCAAGCCTTACTTGAGTATGCTAGACGTACTGAAAGACACCTTAATAGTAAAAAGGAAAAAAAAGGCACAAGTCTTCACTGCTGAAGACGGAGCTGAAGTATTTGTATTACAGTCAGGTAAAAAGGGCATCTAGCTAGGGACTATAAACAAAATAAGAAAGCAATAACAGAAGATAAAGGAGATGTGGACTGACTATATAATAGTGATAATAACCAAAAATCATCAGGAAAGGTTAATAAACAAAAAGAAAATGTGAATGTAGTAGAGGGAATAGAGGAAGTACAAACAGATGTAAAGAATAAAATGAAAATAAAATTTTAGATTTAGCATTGTTGAGCCTGGAGCTCTACCTAGCAAATACAAAACCAGAAGTAACACTTCTGGTGGAGGGAAGAAAGGTCAAATTCCTGTGTGACTCAGGAGCGTCACGGACTTTGATACACCCCTCCAAGTTACCAAAACATTCTAAATCACCTGATTATATATTAGTAAAAACAGCAAATGGACAGCTATACAGGGAACCACTTTCCCATAATATAGCAATAACTGACCCTGTTTCAGGTATGACTCAGAAAAGTAAAATTGTAGTTTCTGCAAAAATATCCAGTAAACTTACTGGGAAAAGACCTTGTGCAGATATTTGGCATAGCAGTAGTTCCTACCATGCAGGGTATGGAAGCACAAAGACAAGTGAATGCTCTTGTGGTGTGATCAGAGGGTGAAGCCTATTATTGGTACAGCCAGGACCTAGTTATGATTGGTCCAGGGCAGTAACCAAAGAACTGATAAACGTAGCCATCAGTAAGGTACCCTCCCTTGACACTGATCAGCAGCACTTGTTACATTGTACTCCATACTACTGTAGCACACCAGGACCTAATAAAAAATATAAGTAAAAATCCTGCTGACAAATTAATATTACAAACTTTATGCTGGGATACTGAGGGAAACAGTGTAGTAAGCTGTTCATTACCTCAGGAGTTCATGAGATTGTATAAGTCCAATAGACTGCCACATGTCAGCTTGACAAAAACAAAAGTTTTAAATGGGCAGACTTAGAAAAAAAGGGTAACAAAATGGGAAAACAGACTGATTTAAAATGTCAGGACAAGGGATATAAAAACAAAACTGAATTGGTTGACACAGACACATACAGCTGTACACTTGCAATCTAGTAAGGACAGCTGATTAGCATTTTATTAAAAGAAAAGAAAAGGTCTTGTGTAAAATTCCAACAACTCTGTGGTCAACAGGCAAGTTAAATGTAGGGCTTATTCAAGCAGCAGGACCAGTTACAATTACCCCAAAGTCAGCTTTTAAACCACAGAAAAAAACAATACATTTTGGAAAAGAATGCAAAAGTAAAAATTAAGCCTATAATAAGCAGCATTACTCAAAAAAGGAGTACTGGTAGAATCTCCTGATTCACCATGTGATACACCCTATTTCCTGTTAAAAAAGGCAAACGGGAATGGCAGATGGTACAAGATTTATAAGCTGTGAATAATGCAGTAATACCTAAAGCACCTACGGTGCCAGACCCACATACCTTGTTAAATTATTTAAAGCCACAACAAAAGTATTTTACTGTGGTAAATATAAGCAATGCTTTCTTTTCAATACCTATACATCCTGATAGTCAATATTGGTTTGCATTTACATTTCAGGGTAAAAGGTATACATATACTCGACTACCACAGGGATATTGTGAGAGCCCAATAATATTTGCACAAAAAAATGGCTAGCAATCTGGCAGGGTCTACCCCACCAGAAGGTAGTCAAATTTTACTTTATGTAAATGACATCTTGCTAGCAGCACCCAGCAGCAGTGCAGGGTGAATACAGTAGCATTGTTAAAATTTTTAGTAATACAAGGACACAAAGTAAACAAGAGTAAGTTACAAACTTTGGGAAAAAACACAGGTTAGATACCTGGAATATGTGATATTCAGTAAAGGTAAAATACTAAATAGTGGGAAAGAGAAAAGGGAAAAAAAAACAGCAATTTTGCAAGCACCCAAACCAACAACTAAAAAAGAAATAATGTCTTTCCTAGGTACAACTAATTTTGTTGGAACTGGGTACCAAATTATTTTACAATGAAAAACAAAAGCAGAAATGGCTTTCTGCAGGTTGAAGCAGTTAATAGCTTCTTCATTAGTTTTAAGACTTCCAAGTTATCACAAACGTTTTTTTTAGACCATAGATTGTAAGCAATGGTACATGACATCAGTATTAAAGCAACAACATGGGGATAAGCAATGCCCCATAGCTTACTATTCATCACAGTTAGACCCAGTGGTGCAATCTTTGCCTCACTGTGTACAAGCAGTAGTTGCAACAGCAATGGCAGTACAGGCTCCAGCCTCAATGGTGTTATTCCACCCTCTCACATTGAAAATGCCTCATGCAGTTGCAATAATTCTGCCACAAAAAAAGGTTGCATACCTTTCTCCTGCTAGACATCTTTCATGTATGACCATACTGCTGAGTCAACCTCATATAAACAGTTAGCTTTACCTAGACAAGATCTTACAGATATGCCCTTGAATAATGCTGAGGTGACATATTACGTAAATGGCTCATGCAGAAGGGGTCCTACAAGAAAAAATCTGGTGGGGTATGCAGTAGTTACAGACACTAAAAATTTAAAAGCACAAACTTTGCCACACAACTTGTATGCTCAAGCAGCAGAACTGGTAGTTTTGACAGGAGCATGTATTTTAGTAAAAGGCAAAAAAAAGTAAACATATATACTGATAATCAGTATGCTTTTTCTACAGTGCATGTGTTTGCACAATAATAAAAAAATAGAGGGATGATTACATCCAGTGAAAAATCTATTAATCATGCGCAATTTATTTTGGAGCTATTAGAATCTATTCAGTTGCCTACCAAAGTAGCTATTTGTAAATGTGTAGCTCATACAAAACAATAGGATAAAATTTCAAAAGGTAATGCACGAGCTGATGCAGCTGCAAAGCAAGCAGCCTCAGACTCAGAAACTTTATTTTTAAATGAAAAACTACAACCTTCTGAGACTCTAGATTTAGAAATGTTAAAAACAATGCAGACATTAGCTACAAAAGCAAAAAAGCAAAAGTGGATAAAACGAGGAGCAATCCTTGAAGAGGGACTGTACATCTCCAAAGAAAAAAAGCCCATAGTGCCATCTAATTTATTTAGATATGCAGCTTTGTTGAGTCATGGGCAGAGCCATGTCTCAACAGGGGGGATGGTACAGTTAGTTAACAAAACATTCCAAACATATGGATTTACGAATTATACACAAAATTTGTGCAACATGTCATATTTGTAGCAAACATCATGCACAGGGAGCATTTAAACCAAAGCGAGGGAGTTTTCCAACACCACCCTATCCGTTCCATACTATTTGTATGGATTTCATAGAACTGAACAAATGTGAAGGGAAAAAATACTGTTTAGTAATCATAGATATGTTTTCAAAATGGGTAGAAGCTTTTCCTACTAGAAATCCGGATGCAGCAACAGTGGCAAAGGCCCTAGTAAAGGAAATAATTCCTAGATTTGGCATACCGGAAAAAATCTATAGTGGCAATGGGACACATTTTGTCAATTCAACAACTTGGGAGACTTTTTTTGGGATTTCCTTAAGAAATCACTGTGCTTACCACCCACAGTCAGCAGGACTGGTGGAGAGGTACAATGGGATTTTAAAAAAAAAAAAAAAAAAAAAACAAGTTAAGAAAGTTGATGAGTAAGACTCAAAAGAATTGGATTTGCTGTTTACCTCTAGCATTGCTGAGCATGAAAATAGTAACAAATGTAAAGGGTTTGATCCCCTTTAAAGTAGTATTTGGAAGGGCATATTATGTGCCTCAGTAAAAAGCTCTCATGCCTGCAGGGCTGGAGGCTGACAGTTCACTAGCTAATTAAATAAAGAAACTGTTATAAATAAATCTGTTTTGCAGTTTAACTCTTTTTCAGACAAAAGAACTTTCAGCTGAATAAAAACTTTGTGACTGATACACAAGGGCAAAATGGCCAAGAATAAAGAAGACAAAAAAGCAGAGCAACCCAAGAACTATTGCATAATTATTTTAACTATGTATTTGTTAACTATAAGTGTGACAATTTTTCTCTTATTGTGGTTTTTCCCTGCACTCAACCACACAAGTGAAAGTGAGAAGACGTGATGAACTGTTTATAGACTGGCATCCAAATTTTAACACGTACCTGGCCATGAAGCAAGTGTATACAGAAACTATGCACATTTCAAATTGCTGAGTTTGTACAGCTATACCAACAAAATATAATAGACTTTAACGTCCTCTGTCCCTCTGGGGATAAAATAAGACTTTGGAAAGTTTTTTTTATACAGAAACTGTGAAATCACAGGACAAAATTGCTTTATTTTTGCCTGTTCACACAAAAAGGAATTGTATGTCTCTACAAGAGTAATACCCTCCAGGTGGGCTGGAGTAATGGTAATATAACAATGTCTTATAAATGTTACATTAAAGTCAAAAGTGGGGGTACTGTTTGTAATACTAACCATGATTCATATCTGAGTTCAATGAAAACTACATTAAATGCAGTATGTGACAATCCAGTCTTAACTAAGCAATTGTCTATTAAGAATAGAAAAATGTTTCATGCAGGGATAACACGTATCAGTGCCAAAAGTAATGATTTTTGGGAAAAAGGCATATAAATGGTTACCTGAGAATTGGTCCGGCAGTTGTTTTTTGGGTTATCTGGTTTCAGCAATAAGACATACTGCAGAATTACCTTTGGGTAAAATACGAAACGTAAGGGAAACAGCTCGAGAATCTGAAGGTCCAGTGAGAAAAAACCCTGTGAATCCAGTTGGTAAAATCGAAGCTGGTTGAAAAGGCCATAATTCAGTGAAAGACAAAAGTAAATTGACTCATATAAACTTGGGCAACAGTGTTATATCCAGGGCAGAAATACCACCAGCCTATGGAGCAGTCAAATCGATCTGGGAGCTGAGAAAGCTGTCAAAAAGTCATGAACAATGCAACTTTTTCCACCCTAGAATTGGTGACTAATGAACTGAATGCAATAAAAACTGTTGTGCTACAAAATCGAATGGCTCTTTACTTCACCCTAGCGGCAAGAGGTGGTACACGAAGAAAAATGCTGTGCGTACATTCCAGACAACCAACATAAAATCAATGACCACCTAGAGGTAATTCAGCAAGTATCAGCAATAACTAAACCAGGCCCAAACCCACTGACGGACTTTTTCCAGAATCTGTTTGGGGGGGTGGGGTTCCATCCTATTAAACATTTAATTGCTATTTGTGTGGGTATTCTCCTAATAGGAACATGTGTTTACTGTGAAATTCCCTGCATGAAAAGATTAATCAAAAATTTGTTGATATATCTGCTACTGAAACTTTTTACCAAAGTGTTGAAATTAAAAGTTTAATTTCAAATGATGCTTTTTCTGAAATATAAAACCAATGACTTACTTAGCTGAAAGCCCTTGAAAGGGAAAGGCTGAGGAATGAAATAATATTGTTTATGTTTTAAACAAAATAAAATGCATTAAGAGGAGGGAGAATGTTAGAAAAATCTATACATGCTGCTTAGAAAATATATTTACATACATGCTGCCTAGAAAAATATTTACAATGTGTGCTGCTTAGGAAGATGTGTATTTAAACATTCAATCATATATAAGTTGTGTGATCAAATATATAGAAAAATGTGTGCTTTAGTTAGGAATAAATGTACTTAAATCCATAATATAGAACAAAGTTTATGTAATGCATTTAATTCTGTCTTACTAGAATAATAGTAGAAATAAACCTGCATATTATTGCTTGAAGCACAAGCTGCAGTGTAATCAGAAATTTGACCTTGGCAGCTTGCAGATGCAGTCTGGCTCATGTCTTTCAAGTAAAGATTATTTTGCAAAGTTAGAAAATAATAAATCTGTTCGCATGTGTGTCCTCTTTCCTGCCTCCACCAGGAGAGTAGCCTTGTGCGCACTATCTCTGATAGTGCGCAGCTGGGAACAAGGAAGACAAAGGGAGGCTTTAAGAAAGACATACATCTATTGTATTTGAACTAATCAGAGAACCTTGAATTGGCTACATCCTCAGGAGGTCATCGTGACTGACCAGCTGCTTGCAAGGCTGCAACATTCTCATGGAAAAAGGACTTTTTGAAAAACACAAATTCAGCACTTTTTATGAATTACTATGATGTAAAGACCCTGTCACTAGCCACACCAGTGAGGTGGGCAAAACTGATAATGAAATGTATATAACCAATGTGTTTTGGTCAATAAAGCAGTCAAAATTCTATACAAACTTTGTGTATGGTTTTTTGCCTCCTAATGTACATTAGTGAATAAGATATCTGAGTTTCTCCTGCATTATTGTTTGTTATTAATTGACATTGTGTTTGAATAACTCAATGATTTTTACAGTCTGACTCTAACAAATTTATTTAACAGTATTGCCATGGAGACTCTTTACATAACTATAGAAGGCCTTCTGGTTGTCTTTACTATCTACTGCAATTCTGTTTTCATAGCTAGCTTTAGTGGATTTGATGAGGGATCTCAACTTTTTGTTGAGGCTGATAAGGGAGTTTTTTCAGTCTTGAGACTTCACCTTATTCTGCATCAGTTTCCTCCTTCTGTTGTAGATTTAGTTAATGGCAGGGGACCACCAGATTTTGGAGGAGAGCATCTTGGTTCTTTTGGGTATGGCAAGATCCATGCATTTATGTACATGTTTGTACAGTGCATTGGTGTATGATTTAGCGGACATGCAACTATTCTCCATTTGCATTGGTGCTGTGAAGTTAGGCACCTCTGTTTTTAGGAGCCCAAAGTTAGTTTGGAGAAGCTTTTCATGGTGGTTACCTTTGTGGGGGTGGGGTGGGGTGGCAGGGATGTGGATTTCCAAGGTGATTAGTTAGTGGTCAGATGTAACCAGGAGAAGTTTACTATTGGTGTAGAGCAATGGTTGCCCATGTTAGTAATGACAAGGTCAAGGATGTTGCTACCTCTAGTGGGGTTAAGAATGAGCTGGTCTAGGGCATTGGAATTAATGAATTCCAGGAAATGTTGGGCAAGTGTATTGATACATGAGTAGTTTTCCCAGTTAATGGAGGGGTAGTTGAAGTCGGCCAGTATGAGAGTGTTAGGTTGGAACCTAATATTCTCCAGGGTGCTGGGTGCTTAGGAATGTGGAGTGTGAGTCTTGGGACATGGTTGGGGACCTATAGCAGGCTACAACTTGTATTGCTGTCTTATCCAATGTTAGCTGCACCTCAAGTTTCTCAGATGCGTTATGTTGGGCTACCGGTCTGGAGGTGGGTGCATCCTTTATGAATATGGAAACACAACGACCATTGGAAGTTCAGTCCAAGTTCTGTGGCAGAAAGGTGTGGAATGAGTTATAGCCAGGTTGTGCAAGGGTGCTTTCTGCTGCCTTGAACTAGGTCTCTGCTACAGCACAAATATCAATGTTCTCCATTTTAAGGAGTGCTTCAAGCGAGTGCATTTTAAGATTTAGACTACTAGTGTTGAGCAGCATGGCCCTCAGATTGCTTTTGTTTGAAGCTGTTACAGTGGTAATTTGGTCTTTGTATTCTAACATGGCCTTTTGGCCATGTTCAGTACCATGACGTGATAGGGATGGCCATACTGATCTACTTGTCCAACTGATTTCTTCAATTGCTCATTGTGTATATGCCTTACTGAAGACTGTTCCAAGAGAGACAGCACATAGCTAATTAGCATATGCCTCTCCCCCAGACTACCTCATTAGCATTCAGAATGGTCACATGACCAGCCCTAAGTGCTGTGTGTCTTTGTGCTAGGGTACTGTGCACTATCATGTTAAAGACATAGCTGAATTTCAACAATGGTACAGCAATGTGTACCTGGAGGACTACACATTGCAATCCTGGCCAATATTTCTTATGAGCCATATTTTTTTTTCTTGCTAGTCTAGGGTGAGAGTTATTCCATACAAAAGAAAGGATCTTTTTATGCAGTATCTGTGTTAATGGGTGGTATGTGATCTCTAGCATGCAGTGAGACAAAAATAAAAACTTCAGTACAATAAACATCTTGATGGTTGCTATATGGGCTGATAGAGGTAGCTTGATTGTAGCCCATAAGGTGTTTCTGTTTTTGCTCTCCAATAAGAAAAAAAATTAAGTTATCAGTACTGTTTTTAAATTGTTTGGTTGGTTATGTGCATACCCAGATATTTATGGTCAGTACCCATTGAACTCTATAATGATTCATGTTACCTTGTAGTGCTAAACTACTAGCACTCAAGGAAAATAGAAGTGCTTTATCCCAGTTAAACTTAAGCTCTCAGAGTATTTCAAACCCATTGTGAACTTGCAACACCTCAGGAAGCTGTCACTGTGAGTTTGTTATTCAAATAGTACAATCATCTGCAAACTAGAAGTAAGTATATATGCGCGTCTCCTAAATTTTAAAACCCCATTGCTGGCTCTTCTGTCTGATGTAGAGGCTCAGAATTTCTACAGATAAGACAAAAAAACAGCAGTGAGAGTAGGCGTCCTTGTCTGCTGCCTTTGCATACTTCAAAGGTTGGAGAACTGGCATTGCTTGTCGCTACCTTGGTTATAGGATTTGCATATAACTGACTCCAGGTTATATACATGCTTTAGGAAAGAACATAAGTTGAAGGGCATGCCAAAAAGGTCCCATTGAAGGGAGTTAAAGCCTTGCAGAAGTCTATATAAAGTGGTACTGCAGGGTAATGGAGTTGCTTGCTGATTTGCTAGAGATTGTTGAACAGTAATGCTCTGTCAGTTCCTTACAAACTCCTGCCACATGTCATATACAATAGTAGATATATAACTTTTTCAAGACAATTTGCTAACAGGTTAGTAAACATTTTAGCCTCCACTTGAAGTAATGAACTGTATCTGTAATTCTGTGGCTCCAATAAAATTTCCTTGGGAAACATCAAAATATTTGTGACTTGTCTGAAAAGTTAGGATGCATTGTGTTTTACTTTCTGTATATACTGCTAGTAAAATAGGGTCTAGGTCAGTATGAAACAGCTTCTAAATTTCCAAAGGGATTCCATCTGACTATGGGGCTTTCCCTGAGTTCAATGCTTTTATTGCTAGACTAATTTCCCCTATTATCAGGCCCTGACTTAACATTTTTATCCAGGTTTGTTAATTGAGGCGACTTGATGGTTTGGCTGAACTCTCACCACTGTTTGTGGAAATTGGGTGGAGGTTAATATATATTTTGATCGAAAGACTACACAGTCAGGTTGATTTTTGGGGGGAGAGTAGACTTTCTTTTTCTATCTTTTATGCATAATACAATATGGACCTTTTTATTTCCCTTATCCCATGGGCCAGTAATTTAGGACTCTGTACTTGCTTTGTCTAATACAGCAAACTCATCTTATCCCGTCAAATTTGCTGTAGAGAAAAGTGTGCAGCCTTAGCTTCCTTTTTAATGTCATTGGTAGTCTTCCAGAGTAACATGTTTCTGCAGCCAGTATTTACATATTGTTGTGTTGGGGTTGCTTCCTTATGGTTGCACCTTGCAGCTCATAATAGAAGGTTTTGTTTTGTTTTTTGTTAAGCTTTTGCATCATACTACTAAAATATTTCTTAACTGTTCCCATATATTATATATCTTAGACCATTTCTTATTCCTTTCTGTTGCAAAGATTGTTTCACCCATTGTGAGATCTGCTTTAACAATTGTGTGCATTTCAGCCAGAGTAAGTTCACCTAAAACTGTTTTTCCCTCTGTACCAAGAAGAAATGAATATAGCCCAGTACCATTCATCTATGGTCAGAAAGAACATCAGGTATTATTTATGCAGTGTCCACTCCATTAATAAATTATTAATAAAAAATTAGTATGTTCTACTAGCAGTCTCAGTATGTGGGGCAAAACTGGAATATTCTTTCATTTACTGGTGCAGTACTCGCCACAAGTCAACAAGGAAAAAAAACTATGTTGGCCATGACTGCATTAGCCTATTTTGCTTAGCTAGCCTGGGTTTCCCTTTTGCTATTTTTTCAATAGTATAGTCCAATAGTACATTAAAGTCCCTTGATACAGAACAGGAAAGAATGAGTCATATATTCCTCTCAAAACTTTCAGACTCAAGGAAGGAGGAGGCATCCTCCTAATTAGGCTGGTAGAAATTTCCTTGGATTAACTTACCTAAGATGATCCTCACTCATGTCAGAATCCATCTACCTTTTTTATCTGTTACTGTGTTTAAAACCTACCATCCCTGGGCATAGAAGACTAATATGACTAGTCCCCTAAAAGTTTTAATATTACAAGATGTCACACACAATCCCTTCCAATTTTTAGAGACTGCTGATAGTGTGTTTTTTTTTTTAAGTTTTGCTTCATGCAAAAGGGTTGCATGCATACATTTATAAAGTAACTTTGACATCGCCCCTGCTGCATTATGCCAAGTGTTCAGTCCCCTAACATTCCAGGATATAACTTCATTACATTCTGCCAGTGGTCTTTGGTTTGTTGCCATTGCAACACGCACAAATCAAAGAGATGTACTAGCTTGTAAGGTTGCAGAATACCTGTGGAAGCATTAGCACTGTGACGTGACATTTAGAGCTCTTCTGCCCAAAATAAAACTGGATTGTTTCCCTAGGGATAACATGCTTAACAACATTTATAAAAAATCCATCTGTTGAATATAAAGATAAACTAACATAAAGCAATATTAACTGTGTAGAAATCTTTTTGATCAGTTCTTGGAAAAAAAGCTGTCCTTTTGTAGCACCTAGCACTGCATTGATGAGGGTGATGTCTAGCTCATACAAATCTCCCTCAACTTTCTTTTCAGTCACAAGGAACCTTTTGTATACCATTCCCTACAGTCTGTACCAATTGACATGCAGATTTTGACAGCTAGCATGCATTGGTGGAATAGCCCTTACAAGTACTCATGTACCAAGTTTCAGGGAACATAGTTCTGCACCAAAAGCATGCATTTAACTCTTCAAGCTGCATTTGATTAATATTTATAACAAGGACTGTTACCTTTATAAAGTTCCAGCTGTATCTACCTTGAAGATGTTGATTATGCATCATTTTAACGCATCTAATTAGCAGTCCAGTACAAAACAGAGAGAGAGGTATAGTTTCCTCCATAAATAAGGATGGCATCTTAAGTTGGATGTCCAGAGAGGCTGATATGGCCACACTCTCTCTCTAATAGCTAAGGTGGTGAGTAATTACCCTCTCTTCCTACAGTTTTGTCTTCAAGTGTGAGGGGATCCTAAAGTGGCTGAAATGAATGCCTGTTTTGCTGCTGCTCTGTATTGTTTATTTTTCCAGTAGTTCCATTTTAGTATGTGATGGATCCTGCTCAGTAAACTCCATCAGGGCTTCTTTCTCCTTCTTGAAGATTCTGCCAGAGAAAGGAACCTATCAGACTGTTGAACTAAAGTTTAATTGCTGTCTCCTTTCTGATACTGATGCTTCCCCTTTCATCAGATCTAATTTTGCTTGTTTGTTGCCCCTGGTGGCCAACAGTAATAGCTTTTTGTAGTCTGTCTGCTGATACAGAGTCATGTTCTTCTGTTTTTATGTGTGGTATTGATGTGCTAAGCAAGCCTCATCTTCTCCTGGGAATTCAAAGGACAATCTAGGTGATCAGTTTGGGACCACTAGTAGTGCAAGAAACGTAAGTTGTACTGAAAAACTCCTGTCCTTAAACTGCTACAGGGCTCAGATGAAGCTCTTTCTTTTGCTAAAAAATACCATAGAATAGGCCAGGCTAGGCAAACCACTTGGCCTTCTATCTGGCATTTAAATTAACTAACAAGTGCTGTAGCTATTGTTGAGGGGAGATCCATGTCTATTTATTTCATTTTGATAATGGGATAATCTTAGGCACATATTCAAATTCCTTTTACAGGGATGTTCTAGGAACATGCACTACAATAGTAGGTAAATAAACATGAAAAATAGACTGAACGTGCAAAAAAATCAACATTTAGCATAGTGATGCAATTATAATCACTGTATATATCACAGGCTGACAACTTAATTTAGAAGTTGGATATACAAGCATTAATGACTGCAGCTTTTTCCAAAAATGCCTCTTTGTAGCAACAAATTATGTGGGGACTGCTGCCTTAGAACAGAATTATGCTTCAAAAATGCAATTAAATAATATTTACTGAAGACCAATTTTACCTCAGTTTTATTACTGTTTCCTGCAGGATTGTGGGATATTTGTAGACATGACTTTGTAGAAGAGTTGGGGGGATCAACCATTCTCGTGTGACTTCTTTGTCATTAATGAGATGTAACTCAGCTTTAACTAAACAATGACCTCTGCCAGCTAACCAATGATATCTACCAAGATAAAACTGTATTTCAGTTAGTGGCAATTACTACAGTTTTTCCTCACATCTATATATCCCTGTGGCACAAAGCATAATGCATCTGGAGAAAGGAAAATACACACATGCAAGTGCACATACATGCTTGCACACAGACACACAGACACTCACAAACAAACACACACACACGCACACACGCACACACACACACACACACACACACACACACACACACACACACACACACACATGCATGCATACACACAAAAACAGCCTTTTGCCAGCAGAATGAGAACTTAACTTTACAAGAGCTCTTCTGTCTGTGGACTTGACATTTCCCCAGCTTGTAGCTTTTCCTTTATGGGATCTTTTTATTCTGAAGTGCTACTTCTTCTCAACAAAATGCATTCATACACAATGGATAGTTAAAGAAAGGCCCCAATTGACTAACAGATATGTAAATGAGTAGAACAGGGCTCCGACTGCAGGACAGAATCATACAATTTGGTCTAAAAGCTTCTGAGTAGGTTTACCTACATCTAATGAATGCTAAAGCTTCTCAGAGACTTTGAAACAAACATTTCTCTATATGCAGGAATTACTGGATGAATTAGGCAGAGAATATCAAAGCTTTAAGAAAAGTGCATTTTGCTTCTTATGTTTTTTTTTTTTCTTAAATTCTCACCCTTCTGATTCAGATCATCAGTGGGCTATTTATAACAGGTATCAGGAATAAACATTACACCACATCCACTGGACAGGGAATCTATGTCTCTTTTGTAAGAGTTGTGCACTTCTTAAAGGCTACTTGTAGATCTGTAAAACTAATCATAAAGAAAAGAATTTAAGAGTATTTGACTGGCAATTTTATAACAGTGTATAGATCCAGAAGTACTTATTTTACCTAAGACAGACAACAAGACTTCTACTGTTTTGATACAGGATACAAGCACATTTCTCATGAAATACATCACATTTAGTTAAATTCAATTCATTGCAGTTTGTTTACCATACCTTAAACTTTTCTGCTTACAAATGAAAAGAAGTCCAGAGGACTAAAAGCTCTGTTGAAGCTATTAATGAGCTGTGCCAAGGGTACAGGGCTTGATTCTTCCCACCTTCATATGGCTAGTTTTTCCAAGTTGTTTAACCAGAGAGTGTTCCTGGAACAAAGTTGAAAAGGGAAACCGTGTCTAGTGGGCTGACCTTACCAGCAAATAGGAATAATAATAAGAATAGTAATAATAATAATATAGTGGAAGCTAATGTTATTTGTCATTTATAAACTAAAAAAAAAACAAAAAAACAACAAACAAAATATGCAGAATAATTCAAGCCAATAATTATTTTGGAATGTAAGCTTTCATCTAAGAGGACGTCTACAAACAGACATAAAGGGAGTACTTAGAAGCATTTAGCACATAACATTAAGTAAAATAGTATGAATAGTGGTGATGCACATGGAGGGGGGAAGTCAGAGGATTAATTAACATGGTCTCATTACCAAAGAAATAATATAGTAGGCATGGTATGTAAATGACTTTAGATGTCATGCAAATCATTGCCTACATCCCAGTGTGTATTATTGCATATGGAAGTGACGAAAGGAAACATAGTGGAGAGATTCAGAGATGTATAAAGTTTATGTTGTGAGTCACAACTTTTATCTATTCTGTACATCAGGAGTCTTGGCTGAACCTGAGCTGGACATGCATTAATATGTTAGCAACAGCAGTTGAACAATGGGTGTTAGTGGTTGTTTTCAGAGTCAGTGCTTACAGCAATACATGTTATCACCCTCTGCATTACAGATGGGCCCAGTGTCTAACATACTATGACCTCCATGACCATAACATTGTTGATGGCAACTGTGGTAAAAGGGACACTATACAATAATTAGTAAACATATGTTGCTCATACATGGAATAAAGGAGGCTGCATCCACCCTTGTAGACATAAAGGTATGTGTAGTATTAACTATCCCTGTTATGGGGACATTTCAGTATCTGACAAGGAATGCACAAGCAGTTTTTCAGCCATCAGTCTCATAGACCTTACACCAGTTCCTTGACATGATGCGAAAACATCTGAAAGAGCACATAAGGTCTCCATGGACAGCAGTTGAGAAAACCAACATTGTGCAAGAATTTTACACCATAGCCCATTCCCTGAGGTCCTGGAAAACACTGTTTGCATACACAGCATCATCAAGGCCCTAGATGATATGGTAGTAAAAAAACAGAAACAACAACAAGGGAACACACAGTACTGCCTGAAGGACCTTTCACAGCATTAGATGAGTAGTTGTGTGTAGAGATATTAAAAGAACAGGCTGCAGCTGCACACCATGCAAGACAGAGGCAAACACAATACATTGAGACACTAGCAAAGAGGCAACATCTGCTCCATAACTATACAGAATAAATCCAATGTATGTTTAATTAGGTCCCCTTTGGAAACCCATACTTTCATTTACCTGACTTTTAAAATGCCGAGATAAAAAGGCAGACGATCACACAAAACCAACTTCTCAGAACACCGACTTTCCACTCAAGGTAAATAACTGCTTGGCCATCCTGTTGAACTTTGCCCCTTACCCCTGCGGTAGTGAGATCTCAGAGTTTGTATATTTAGTCAGAGGATGTTGAGGGGTGAAGCCCCCACATGGGTGGGTTTGGTTTTCTTTGATTTACGTTTTTGTTTATGATGGCCAAGCGATTACTTACCTGGGGTGGTAAGGCAGTGTTCCGGGATGTCAGTGTTCTGGTGCTGTCGGCCTTTTTGTCTTGGTGTTATGAGTTTCCAGTAAGTGAAATTTGATTCTTGTAAAGTAGACCCATTTAATCACACTCTGGATATACAATACAATGCACTAACTGGCATTGATGTGCATCAGGCGTTCCTTAACCCACACAAGTTAAAGAAGGGCAGAGCACAGTCATTACCATTTACACAGGTGGAGGTGACACAATGACTAGTGGCAGCAACACATATGGTAAAGGATCATGGGTGGTGGATGTGGTAGCTGAAAAGGTGGGTATCAGGTTGGATTAGTCACGGATTGCATCCTTCGATCTAGGGGGGAACTTTTATGTTGTAAATGTTGAGCATGTGTACTGAGTTAGGATGCCATTTTGGAGCTTGATGAGATTCATAGTAGGAATATCATAGTACTTTAGCATCATGCATGGGTTCCCTGTATGTGGTATCCTTTGTGGAGTAGCAACTGATGCATGGCGTCCACAACCTGGATAATGGCCATAGATATGTGTAGTACTCTGTCATTCAACAGAGGATATTAAAGGTGTGGGTGGACTGATTTGACATCCTAGGGATGAATCCTGAGGAGCATCATCAACCATGACCATGGCTGTGGTGACCATAGGCAAGAATAATGTGGTGTCTAGAACAGTACCTGTAATCTGTGTTTGATTTTTTATGTGATTTTTTTTTTTATCATTCTTTTCTTTTCATGGACTCAACAGTGTACTATAAGCTTCCTGCTTTCTATTGCAATGGTCTTGCACTGAGAACTTAAAAAAGACACATACCTCGGGAAGGGTAGCTACCTCTCCCAGCAGTGGTTTGTAAAATAGATGTGTATGAATGTGTTCCATTTTTTTTTTTTTTTTGCTTTTTTGTTCATTTTACTGTCCTTCTTCAGTTCCATCTGTGGTTTAGTCAGAGGAGTGGTGGTTGTCACTGGTCTGTGTCAGCTATCTGATGCTGGATCACCAGCAGTTACCAGGTCTGCTTCTCAGCAGAGGAATGGAACTCAACACTGCTGAAGGTGACCTGAAGGACTTATTGGTTGCCTCCTTGACCATCTACCAGGACAGGAGTAGGAATTCTTGTTCTGTGAGTGGCCCAGAGAGGTCCTCTATAGTCACTTGGTGTCAGGTGCAAAGTTATGCCTGCATGAATACCATGGAGCATATCCTCGCTTGGTTGGTAGAGTTGCATGACTTGCTAGCCTTGACCATTGGGCACCAGAGGCATAACCTGCCTATGATAGAAGCCACATTTTTCCACATGCAGATGTTCCTCTCTCTTAAGTGTCATTCCTCATACTTTGTTTGTGGTCCAGCCCTCACCATCACCCATTGTCCACCTTCTGTATATCTGTGTCCCAACACTATTATTCCTTCCTTAGATGACCATAACACACCCAATCCATTTCTGCATTTTATACTTGTTTGTCTGTCTCTCAACACAAACTCCTCACTACCATCCCCGCCTATGCTTCATATATATATGTGTGTGTGTGTGTGTGTGTGTGTGTGTGTGTGTGTGTGGTCTTCTTCTAAATTTCAAAGTTTCTAAACTTTGAATTTCTTAAGATGGAAGTTTTGAAACTTTTAACCATTTAAATGGAGACTGCCATACAGCAGAGAATGGTATATTTAAGCAATAACCCATGCCTGGGTGTGGGTAATGCTGGATTTACTCACAGTTCATGTGGTTTGGTCACAAGGGCGAAGACCGAGTGGCCAAACAAAGACAACCGTGAGTAAATCCAGCATTACCCACACCCAGAAGTGGGTTATTGCTATTATATAATAACATTATTTAAGAAAAAATATACTTTTCTTAAATAATGGCATTGTATAATGCCTCCATGCTGCCCTTCCGCAGCTGTCTGGTATTCTGTGGCAGTTCTGATGTACTGCACATGTGTATGCTTACGCAGTACATCAGAGCTGTGGGTGGAAGCAACGGAGAAAGCAAGATCTCCGTTGCTTTTTAAAAAGTGTCTTGCTATGTTAAAGGAGTTTAACATAGTGAGACACCTTTAAAAAAAGCAATAGAGAATCTCCGTTGCTTTTTTTAAAGCTGTCTCACTATGTTAAACCCATTTAACATAGCGAGACAGCTTTAAAAAAGCAACGGAGAAAGGAAGATCTCCGTTACTTTTTTTAAAGCTGTCTCGCTATGTTAAACTCCTTTAACATAGTGAGACAGTTTTAAAAGGCAATGGAGATTTTGCGTTCTCTGTTCCTGTAAAAAAGAATAAAAAAAAAAATAAAGACTTATACTAATGGAAAAAGTCAGGGCGACCGGACCTTTTTCCATAAGTATAAGTCTTTGATTTACAACGTGCATGCTAACCAATCAGCGTGCACGTTTTGGAATATTAATGGGGGGTCGTTGTATAATTACTATTTTCCTTGCTGTAGTTTGATTGTGGAGTTGGAATATTTAATTAGCAGGGGATGTGGGGTGTGCAGGGGGTTTACCCCTTGCAAAAATATAAAAATAAAAATATTTTTTTGTTTTTATTTTTTTTCTAATTTGCATTTCGAAGTTTCAAAGCTTCGATCTTATAGTCTTGACCATAAGAAATTCAAAGTGTAGACCCATATATATATATATATATATATATATATATATATATATATATATATATATATATATATATATATATATATATATATATATATATATAATTATATAATGGGCATCTATCTGAAAAAAAAAAATCTTTGTCCCTCTCAGTTTACTATCAAATTCTCACACCTGCAATGTGCGAGTGTTCATGTTTCTGACTCGAAATGTTGGAAATCAAATGTATGAACAGGAACATGACAGAACGAGGTATTTCTGGAAAGTCAACAATTTTTATTTTATTTATTTTATTTTTTATTTTACATTTGTTGACCGGGCTAGTCTAGCTGGACATATATCCGTTTACAGTAGAGGCCCGGGGAGAAAAGCTCCAGTATGGACAAAATAACAGAGATTAATAACATTTTTCTTAGTAGATTTATACAAGGTACAAGAGAGGATAACTATCACATTTTAAAAAATAAGTACAAGTTAAAAACAAAAAGCAAAATCTACA
Source organism: Protopterus annectens (assembly GCF_019279795.1). Classification (NCBI taxonomy): domain Eukaryota; kingdom Metazoa; phylum Chordata; order Ceratodontiformes; family Protopteridae; genus Protopterus; species Protopterus annectens. The sequence continues at coordinate 1,088,498,019 of NC_056745.1, forward strand.
TAGTAAAGTTATTCAGAGATCTAGGAGTACTTTAGTATTCACCTCTCAATTCCAGAAAGCTTCAGGTAGGGCCAGTAAGGGGACAGGAATAAAAAAAATAATAAGGTGTGTTGAGCCATACTTTTAATCGGGATTGGTACAGGGACATAGCCATTGAGAAGTAAGGTGTCCTTTGATTTGTCTTTTGAAGAGAGAGGTGGACTGAAGAGTCGCTATTTCTTGAGGGATTAGACTTGGAAATGTCAACTTTACCACAAATACTACACTTCCGTTCATGCCCTACAAACATTTTTCAGGGGGGAGGCAAGCACCCCTGCACCCCCACACCCCCTGCTACTTATATATACAAACTCTGAGATCGCACTACAGTGAGAGAAAGAGTACATTTCCCAGTGCCCACTATAGTGTGATCTGCATTCAAAATGTTGAATTCACATTAACGAATACTAGTGTGCATTTGCTGTTGTGGCTTCAACATTTTTTTTTTTGCTATTCTGAAATGTTGAACTGAGGCATTCGAGTTTTCCAATACAGACATTGTCCAAATGGCATTTTGATAGTAAACCCTCCCTCTCTACTATCATTCCTTAAAGTTGCAATTGTTTGTTTCTCATTGCTTGATATTCCTTTTCTTTTTCTTGGAATACTGGTACTATGGCAGTCCTAATACACAGCTAAGCAGCTAAGGGCCTCATTGCACTAAAAATCCTTGATATTTAATACTGTATTATGAAGATGTATATGTTTCTGAATACCCTATCCCCAAAGACTTTTTTCTCACTAATGAATCCTGAACAACACCTCACATTTTTATTAAATTAATTACCTGAGTAACTTATAATGTTTTGCTGATATTTTAATTTTTTTTATATAAAAAATAGAAAATCTAAAATAGAATGATAATTTGACATAAGACATTTGCTGCCTGAACTAGAGATTGTTAAATAGTATGGCCTATAAATAGGATTTTAAAATACGCAAACACAAATAAGTAGTAATTTAAATCACTGCACAAGTAAGATCTATATGTCTAAGCTTTTTGAAATAAGGGAGGTTTTAGAGACTTGCGAATGAGGCTCAAATTAAGTTAATTTCTCAGGCAGTAGAATATGAGCAAAGGATGCTAATGGCTTTACTTCTCACAGCATATTAACATCTGATATGGATGTTCTGAGGCACTAAATTCCAAATCATAATCAAATTCCTATTGCTTTGTTGTACAAAATAAGGACATGGAGCATTATTATGGTTAAGATTACATATTATGATAGGACAGGCTTGAAAATGTCAGGTGAAACCATATGACTATTAAGGATGACTGCAGTTTAGAAGTGGTATCTTACTAATACATAAAAAGAGCATAGAAATGTAAGGTATGATTTCAGTTTCACACACACACACACACACACACACACACACACACACACACACACACACACACACACACACACACAAAACAGTCTGGCTACATGAATCTGAGAGATGATTATTTTAATAGTGGCATCAATGTATTCTGACAAGCACAGGTAAAGAGAATTCGCTCAGTCTTTAGTGTTCATTCTGAAGGACCTCTCGTTCAGAATAGGGCAAAGCTGGTGTTCATCACTAAAGCAGAAAAGGAAAGCTGTAGCTAAGAGAGCTAGAACGTACCAGTGAGCAACTTATATAAGCAAAGAATTCAAGTCTGGTAGCCTGTTCAGTAAGAAAAATGCGAAGGGGAAATACATCATTCACACATGCCAGATGAGATTACTTTTTGGCTTTCAAGATGTGCTACATAATGTAAAACATTAATGTCTGAAAAATCAAAAGTCTTCATTACATGTACAATTAAAAACAAACATTCTACTAAACTCACTATCTCATTGAAAAAATAAATAATATAATCAGTCATCAACCATTTCTGTTTCTAATCCTCCCTGTGTGTAGGGGTAATTTATGAAGTTGTGCCTATTTAGAAACATTCTGGAAATGTCTGAATCTTCATAAAGAAGAGTTTATTTGTCAAAACTAATGTCCTTCATGCTTACAAATACTATTTAATGTGACAAGAGATTGTTTTTAAATGAAATTATGTAATACTGCACTATGTTCTACCTGTGTTGTTTCTACCATATTTCAGCAGTGATTGAAAGCAGACATTTTTCCCTTCAGAGTTTTTCAGCTCAGTGTGATTCATTTTAACATTCACCAATCAAAACAGGTTGAAGATAAGAAAAGGTGTAGATACTCTTAGATTTTACTTTTGAATTTTCAAATGTCATTGGGAAGCAAGATAAGGGGCAGGTTGTTTCGACCTAGGCATGAACACTACTGAATTCATATCAAGTTTATCCTAGTTAATGAGTTATGCCAAATCAAATATGGCACAGAATAAATGGATGGTTCCTTCGTATGCTGCCAAGTATAGTAACTACCACAGTGAATACTGTGCAATAATGAACATACAAGGAAAATCCACATGTTAACTCCCCCCACCCCACCCCGCCAAGGATGGCAACCCATTTATGGATCCTGCACAATTTGTTGGGATACTACTTTGCTTTATAGTATTATTCTTTTAGTCATTTTTGTACCTTTTAATAGTCATGGGGAGTCATATGCTATTCCAGAAGCCAGCAAATATAGGGTGAAGAACTAATTGAGGAGAGAATACCAATCCATCATTAAATAAACGCACACACTTACTCTTGCTCCATAAGCACACCTCCAAACAATTTGGAGAATAACCAGTTCCAGAATAACCAGTTCACATGTGATACATCTTTGGAATGTTGGAAGAAACTGCAGCATCCTGTGAGAACCTCATTGACACAGGAAAGATATGCCATGTCCATTCCAAAGACACCCCGATCAAGAATCACATGGAAAAATCAAGCACTAGAAGGCAGCAGAAATGTAATGATCTGAATAAACGTACATAGCAGTCCATTTTTTTTTAATTGTGACATCTCTGTATGAGAATGTATATACTACCATGCTTCAAACTGCTTCATTGCAATGGAATGCCATTCAATGTTATCATAAACACATAGTATGTTCCTGTTATGCATCCCAGTGCAAGCTATCTGAGCCATGACAATCTCTTTCATTATTTGTATGCATGGAGTTACATCATGAGCACAGGTAGCAGTCAATTCCACTGACATATAGGTTTTAATTCTGTCTATGATGTAGGTAGCTAAGGTGCTAAGGCAGACCTTTCACCTCAGAAGCCAGCAAAAAGACATACAATGGAGTTTTCTTACTTCTTAGAGAAGTCACATTTGTTTTGCTATTGTAGCATTCTGTGGCTAAAGCCATAGTCTTGTCTTATATGCATGATGGGGAAAAGGGGCTACATGAAGACTACATCATAAGATAGCCATTTTATCATAAATAAAACAGACCAACACTGCATGCATATGGACCAGCAAAAGAAGTACGCACAATAAGAAAAATGAGTCAACTGTGGAGGATGGTCACCTAAATTCCTGAGTATGTCCTCTTGACTATAGGCAATAAAATGTGCGATCATAAGGCTAATGACCCTCCTGATATGAGGAAATGAGGAAAACTCTGGACATTTGGATACCTAGATAAAGTCTACTCCAAAGTTATTATATACCTTAAAAAACAAAATGAAAAAGAGTGACAGACACCGCAGACCATAACAGCAACCAATTATGAGTTAAAATCTCCATGGACCTGTTTTGTTGTCATGCAAAAGATAATAGTTCTGTGGTGATTCTCTGAACCAAAACACAGATGGTACTGCCTACTGACAAGATCATTATATAATTCAAAAGTATTTGGAGAAATTGCAGGATTGCGCTACAAAAATAAAATAGACGAATGTAAGAAAAGTAGTACTGCATAAGGCCATAAATAGTAAACTGCAGCCATATGCAATATTTAGGAGGATTTTTGGAAAATGGTGCAAGAATGCAAACACCTAGGAATTTTAGACTAGTTCTCCTATTTTCATTGAACATATAAATTCTATAGTTAGGAAATGTTATTTTAAAATAAGAACCATATTTAAAATTACTGAATCAAGAACTGTGAAGGTTTTATTAACCTTTTTTTGAAACAATCATAACACTGATTATTGAATCTGGAAATGCTTTTTATATGCTCCCGGCAAGTGATGTTGATGGATATTACACTAAAATATATATTTACCCTGAAAACCAAGTGACATATGGAAAGATTAGTCACCTTAAAAATGAGCTCCTTACAATACAGAATGCTATGGGTAGACCTAATCTGGGAACGTAAAATATCAAAAGATTAGGGTGTATGACAGGAATGATGCTACTGAACCACAATAAGGATAGTTATTCCTAGTGGGAAAATATAATACAATTACTAAATGGGATTGCTTTCATGCTAGTGTAACTGGAGAATCCCATTTCAAATGGCCATCCCAAAGAACCTGAACTAATTTAAAATTGATTTAGATAATTCCTTTCTGGAAAGTGTCTACTTGATTCAGAAATAAGCAGATTTGGGCTGCAGATGATCCGTGTTTGGGTGTTGAGACTAATCATATATTGAAACATGAAAATAAAAATGTTCTTGTCCTAAGTGCTGCTACAAAGCAAAGGTGATGATTATGCTGTGAAGGAAGAAGAGGAATGAATTTTACTCAGATTTCAGTTACATTTTCATTTTTCTAGTCGTCGTTTTTATATCTGCTATAGTGCAAACCTGTTTGGTCAGTGAAGTTTCAGGACAGCCTGATGTGAAGTTTTATAAAAGTCCACAATAATTATTTTGAAAAGAATGTTGCAATGTAATATGGTATTTGCGGTTAATATATTTTGTATGATGAACATTTCTGAGATGCTTTAAGAGACACTTGATTTCTTATACTGTTGAAATCATATGTGACCAATCATTCATGGTGCTATAATATAGCATATCTATATATATATATATATATATATATATATATATATATATATATATATATATATATATCTTAGCTTTGACACTAAATTTCTGCTGTTCGTTAATGTGAGATGATATAAACGTATGTCTTCAACTTCTAAAAAAATGATAGCATCACCCCCGACCCTGCATCAAATCTAAGATCAAAATCTCCCTACCTTCACATCTGCACCTTGCTTACCTCATTATAAAGCAACACTGCAATCTCTCTGCCATATGATAAGGAAGTTTATGTTGCCTTTGAAAATAACAGAGAGAAATAATCACAATACTTCTATTGCTAATTTTCAGTCATTATCCATAGTTTCCAGCTTAATATAATTTTGTATACTTTTATAGATCACTTTCCCTGATTGACATTGTGCTTTGTGAAAATGCATACCATGGCATTAGTAGAAGTGACATTACACTAGTGAAGAAACATGTTCAACATTTCCCTTCCAGGCATGGGCTGATCCACTACTGTTGACATTATGATTTGACATTTCCCAATTAATATTCCTGTTCACAATCAACAATATCTTTTTCTGCCTGAGTTGTGGATCTTACTTAGATATAATTCTTGCCTTGCATGGCCTAATTTGTTATTTCCTGGGCTCATCTGCTCTATTGGGTCTGGTCTATCTGCCATTATTTCTCTATTATCTAATCACCTTTATTTTTTAAAACAAGCTAGTCATTCATCCTTTTAAGCATTTTGCATCTTTTCACTTGCAACATAATGCAATACACCTATCGACCTCATTCCTAGATCCACTGGCTTTGGTTTGAAAATTGTTGTGATTAGTATTGGGGTGGGGAAATTTTGGAGTACTTCTTTAGTATGGTCCTCTCCTTCAGCTGGCCTGAAAAGATTTAACTTTTTAAGTTATTATTTCAATATTTAGACGAACTTTTGTGCAAACTTCATCCCAGTTATAATTAAAGTGGCTATTTTGGAGAGGATGTCCTTAGATCTGGATAAAATTAAAGAATATTTATGTGGATGGAGAAAAAACTGCAGAGGAAGCTGATATATGTATACTTTATTTTACAAAAGACAGTAACCATAAATAAATGAAAATTATGTGGGAGTCAGAGACAGAAGCAGCTACGGAATGAATCCTGCTACAGATCTAGTAGGAGTTTGGGCACATGGACTGTTATATGCAGCATCTTGATGCCTCTGCTTCTAGTGAGCTTTTGAAGAAGCATTTTGACATCATGTTGTCTTTAGAGCAGTGAGTAGTAGAGGCATAAACTAAGCTGGTAGAATTAAGTATTGAGTAAAAGTTAGTTGACTTGTAGTAGAAGGTGAAATGCATAATTTAGCGTGAGTGTAGTGTTTGAGGGAGGAAAACATGTTTACTCTCTTGAATCAGTGAAAATCAAAATGGCACAAAAGATTAGTTTCCCCAAACAATTGTTACGGACATAATAAGTATATTTGTTATCATTGCCATTGATGCATCAATTACATGGGCACTGAAGAGTGTTGTGATATGAGATTGTGACCTCAAGAAGAAGATCTTGAAACAGTTACAGTGACCAGGAAAGTAGTCTATAGTAGAAGATAAATTCATAATTTCTGGGTCTTACTTTCCCAGGGTCTACTCTATGACAAAGGGTACAGTTTCCAGATGCAGTGACACATAAGTCAACATAAATTGCCATTGCCTGCAGTCTTTAAAGTGATTTAGCCCATGGAGATGGAACAATTTACATTTGCTCAATCAATGATGTATGTGTTGCAATGCCTGGTAAGAGAAAGAACAAATCCAAGTAATTTCATAAGATATTCTGTACAATTCTAACAGTTCCTGGGGGAGGATGACAGGGTGCTGTTTGAAGGCCTAGATTTCCTTCAGAAAATGTGCATGTAGCAAACAGAGATAAATACATGAACACTAGACTTAAAGGTTATCTGTTACCTGCAACATTTCTGTTGAATCAATTTTGAAAAGGAGAGCTATGGATTTATAATTTACACAGCAAAAAACAATCCCCCAGATTCAGCAAGCTCTGCACGGCATGCAGGAATAGTACAGAAGCTGCTGGAGGCAATATGGCCACCGTGCAATCCAGGAATAAACTCCAGGGACGTGCATGAGCACTCCTGCACTATTCCTGCATGGCCACAGCTCCTATATGCAACTTACTCCATTTGCAGGTGAAAACCATGCAAATGAGGTGAATTTGTGATCCAGGAAGCTGTCAGCCGGCTGTGAAGGACTAGTGCAGTGTGCAGAAATGTACTCAGTTAGTAACTGAGTACATTTCTGCAAACTACAAAACTGAGACATGACAGCTCCAAATAAAGGGTATATAGTATGTGTAAAGCATGGCAATGGCCAAATATATGACCATTGGCATGGAAAACAATTGCCAAAATAAAAAAAAAGAATCCAAATAAATAAACCACAGGACAGTAAAACAAGGCTGTAAACCAGTTGTAGCATAAAATCAGCTCGGCAGCAAATAGTCCACGAATTCTGACAAAAAGATGGACAATTGTGGTAAAATCCAACAGTAAATCGATTTATTGAGAAAATAGGCAAGCACTTTCACCCAAAATGGGCTTTATCAAGCCTTGTTTTACTCTCCTATGGTTTATTTATTTGGATTATTTTGTTGTTCTGCACGGAGAGTATTTACTTCCTGGTAACTTTGGTTTTGCTTTTATAAAATAAAAAAAAATAACTTTTATTTTTTTAGCCGATTTCAGCTGTTTAAGCATAGGGCAGCTGTGCACAAATGGGATTGGGCCAAAAATAAAAAAAACCTGAAATAAGCATTGTATCCAAAATCATTATTTTGCCATTATACTCAATGGCAGGCAGAAGACAACATGGCCAGTGAATAATGGTTGCTAAGGGGGAAGGCTCAGTGTGGGACTTGTAACACTGCATTAGCAGGCAATCCTATGCAAATGAGGGGAATGATACTGAATCCCAGATTTCCCCTCAGTGCTAGCCAGCACTCAACCGTGTAAGTGCAGGAATACCATGGTGCATGCCTAAGAGTTAGCTGACATCATGGGGGGGGGTGTCAAGCATACTAAAAGCTTATTGTAGCCCTTTGGCTCGGGTTTGCTCTTAGCTTAGCAGAGCTAAGCAAGGGTGTGTGTCTGAGGCTGCCTAGCACTCTTTACATTGCCTAAGTGGGTGTCCACCAGGTTTTAAAGAAAAAAAAACAGGAAATAGCAGCTCTGTGCACATCTGAGCACTGTGTTTGTGCGGCACACCCCCGGGCTTAAACAGAAAGGCAATGGGAAGGGAACACAGCAGTAGGAAGGTAATCAAGTAGAACTAGCATAGCTGGCAGGTGAAATGTATCAGAATAAGCCAATTACACAGGCAGAAGGCCAGCCCAGCCCAGCCCAGCACACCACTATAAACTATGCAAATACCTTACCCTCTGTTTTTTCCCGCATACTCTACACCACTGGTGTACACAAGTGAGGAAATTTTCCAAACAAAAGCAACAAAATGACAGAGGCTGCAGCAGCTATCATACATCAACATGTGGAAGAGGCTGAGGGTGGTGAGAATGAGAATGCTGTCAATCAACCCACAGTGAGGAGAAGGAGAAGAGTGTACAGACCCAGGGTAACCTACCAGGGGCTACATGAGTTGGAAATAGTGGAGCGCTATAGGGTGGACAGGGACCTCCTACAGCAAATTGTTGAGCTGTGCCGCCCACACCTCACACATAGAACTAACAGAGGAAAACCCATCCCAGTGGACATCAAGGTATGTGCAGGCCTAAGAATACTAGCCACAGGAACCTTCCAAAGACCATCTGGGGGTATCGTGGGGATCTCACAGGCATCAGCATCCAGGGTACTCCACCAGTTATTGAATGACATGTCAGCACATGCCGGTGAGAGCGTATATTTCCCCAACACCCATGAGACGTTGGCCAGCAATATGCATCTCTTCTACCAAATAGCAGAATACCCTGAGGTAGTGGGTGCTGTAGACTGCATACACATATGCATCGAAGCACCACCCAGTGAGCGGGGCAGGGTCTATATCAACCGAAAGTGCTTCTCCTCCATCAACTGCCATGTCGTGTGTGATGTCCAGGGCATTATAATCAATGTGTGTGCTGGCTGCCCTGGAAGCTATCACAACTCCCACATCTGGTATCTGACACAGCTGTACCAGAGATTTTCCAATTGGGACATCCTTTATGGTCACCTAGGTGGGGATGCTGGTTACACACTGGAGCTGTGGCTAATGATACACATCAGAAATGGACATACACCCGAACAAAAACTTCATAATGAGGCACATGCACAGACCAGAATCACAATAGAGCATGTGTTTGGGATGCTCAAGTCACAGTTCCGGTGCCTGGACACATCCGGTGGAGCCTTGCAGTACTCACCAGCTACATGTGCCCAAATTGTCATTGTATGTGCCATGCTACACAATATGATCCTGCGGAAACAGCTGCAGCAGGAACAGCATGGGGCAGGGCCACACAGCTCTCACCATTGCCAAAGCCTGCACAGGCACAGAGTGACTCAGGGGAGGAACGACCTGAGCCTTCCCCAGTAGGCAGCAGGAGACATGCCCAGTATGCCCAAGCCTTGGCAAAGAGGAAACGCATAGCACATACACTGACACAGTAGGGACCCAGGGAATGACAACTCTTTCTGACTCGCACATACAGTAAAAGGGATGCCAAACATGACACTACCTGTGCTTAACCATGTATAGGGAGTACACTATGTGCATCCAACATAGTCAGCCCCCCAGCACCATCCTCAGTACTGGCACAGCCACAAGGTAAGTCACTCTTCCTACCAATTGCTGAATGGAGTAGTATGTGTTGTTACTTGTATCTATGGTATGGATGTGAGCATGCAAGGGAATCGGGTGGCTGAATGGGATGCCAGCAGATAGTAGACACCTATAGTGGCAGCATGAGATCTGTAACAAATACTGGTGTCACCATAGTAGCCAGTACTAGACAAGGTGACAAAACTCACTGCAGGAAATGTGCTGGGCCACATGTGTGTCCATAGGACACACACATGCCAGTCAGGGAGGCTCACATACCCAACAACAGTCTCAGACAGCAGGACAGGTGTAGGCTAACAAAAAGAAAGGCTGTGCTAAGGCCACTGAGTGATGGCTATGGAGAACATCCTCCCCTGACCTACACAGACAGACTACAACAGGTCAGGCAGTGGGATGTTAGTTTTGAAGGGTAAGAAGTCAGAAACTGAAATGTAGGTCAATCAAACCTAAGACTTGTAGTACACTGATATGCCTCTAGTCAGCATAATTGGCTAGAATACAGAATGAAATGGAGTACCTGAAATACCAGTACAATCATAGCTAATGTGTCCAAGTGTCAGGTGTGCCTCCCCCCAATCCTATGTAGAAATGTAGTAACAGTCAGGTGTGCCTTCCCAATCCTATGTAGAAATGTAGTAACAGTAAGGTGTGCCTTCCCAATCCTATGTAGAAATGTAGTAACAGTAAGGTGCCCCCCCCCCCACGATCCTATGTAGAAATGTAGTAACAGTCAGGTGTGCCCCCCCAATGCTATGTAGAAATGTAGTAACATTCAGGTGTGCTCCCCTGCCCAATCATACGTAGAAATGTAGTAACATGTATGTGTAGGTATAATAACAGTGGAGCACAGATTACCTGAGCTGGCCAAGGTAGCAGGATAGATTGTAGCATGTGTACAATATGCAGGTTTGTGTGTGTTAGGTTGGTGTGTGTTGTATATTATGTGAGAGTGGTCAGTATGTATACATGGTGAGGTTTGTCCTGGTGGCCATTGCCCAGGACTGACGATGACAGGGCCACGTTCTCACAACTGCAGTGCCAAACACAATGCTTCCCAGCAAAACACATTCCAGCAGTAAGCCATAGTAAATGTTTGGAAGTAACATGTGTCACCATCTGAAAGATGGACATGGCATGAATGCTGGCCCAGATATACAAGCAGTACACAGGGGGAAGTACCCCAGACATTGAGTGTACAATATGTATCTGTCAAATGGACACACCCTTTGAATTGTACATAGAGGTTTGCAGCACATTATTTGGGCTTGTAGTAGGGAATACTGATGTCATCTGGCCAAACACTGGCAGACCACAAAGGTCATAGGAATGAAGCACTGAGAAACAGCTGATGCCCCTGCACAAGCTAGCAAAGGTGGAATGCCCCATGCATATCTGTGAGTCAGATGCAAGTAGTGTCTATAGCACACATGCACCCAGCTCACCCCACCACCACCCACAGGTACCACTCTAGTCTTATCCCTGCTGTTGGGAATTAGTACAATATGACCCCCACCTGTGTATGGCAATAGTGAAAGAATGCAGCAGGCATAGCAGGTGTCCCATGCAGGTGTGTCCCTAGCTGTAAGCAGCACCCTGCCAGCACCCACCCCACTGGATCAATACTGACAGAAAGTATTGGCATGAACACCTTGCACACCTACCTTGTCACCCCAGGGGAATATAGTGTTTTGCAATCTGGGACTGTAGGAGTGACAGAATGCAACGGCCTGTTACAGCTGGCCTGCATCACTACCAAATGCCCTACAGTCCTCTGCCAAAGGCCTGTGTCTCACCCGTACTTCCGATGTATGTTATGTCATGGGCTCCCAAATAACAGCATAACACAGTCCACAGAACCCAAATGCAAGGCCATGTGGACAAATCGCAGTAACATGTCCACCACGTCCTATTGCATGAACTTTGTACCAACACCAAATTACTGCTGGGATGAGGTGATAACTATAGGGAACATATCAGATAATGTTTGCATAATGTACGGAAGAGGATAGAATAATGGGGGGGGGGCATGGGCGGCATGGAGTGTGTAAAGTCCGAAAATCAACCGTGTGCACACAATATCCCTGGCTGCAAACACAACAATAGGTGGCTACAAACCTGCTTGTAAACCACAATGTGAAGGGGTAATGTCCAGAATTATGACTCCTGCCTTTGGGTAACCTGTGTGAATCTGTACAGCTGTGACGTATGGCCACAGCAGGATATGACCATACTGTCACGTCGATGGATGTACAAGCATGGGATCCTTTGCCACCACTGTACCAAGGTGCTGAGCCATTTACACAGACCCAACAGCAAGTGTCTTCAGCTTCCCCTCCAGAATGGCATGATTGTGCAAGAATATGTAGGCTGCTGACCACAATACTGGACACAGCTGCATTCACCTGTGTTCCCTAGGACATCACAGCAAGCAAATATGTATACCTGACAGTACTTGATGACATAAAACATCACACTGTATAAGAGTACATATGTCTGAATATCTCTGCTAACACCAGGACCATTTAGCAGAAGCAGCACAGACACAATTACCTACAGTAGCCCTCTATCCTTTGCCCATTTTAACCCCATATTATCAACCAATCTACAGATAACCTGCAGAAACAGTTTGCTAGCTGTAGGTATAGAACACAAAAGTCTGAACTGGAGTACAATCTACCTGGAATGGATTCACACATTCAATACAGAAGGTCATACTGGGCATGCTCCCACACTGAGAAATGAAGGCCATGTCAGACAAGAAATACTGAAAGGTCATACTGGGCATGCTCACACACTTACAGAAATGAAGCCCATGTCTGGCAACAACAGTGGACCATACATCCCTGACAGTTGCAGATGTTAGTGCACACATTCCTCAGTACACACCAGGCATGCTTTGCACAAACATTGGATAGTAATACACACATATATCCAAGGACAACACATTATAATAGGCCAAAAGTACACATACATAGATGTGTGGAAGAGAGTGACAGTGACAAAGAGCCTTCCATCATGAGGCCTGTCCCACCCAGCACACATCCAGTTGGCTAAAACCACATAATGTGCAAATGTCAATGACTGTAGACATTTGCCTCTGGCATCCCTCAGCACTATAGTGTCTGTGGTGCTTGTGCTAACTGAGTAATATGACTGTACAAGTCAGTAGTCAGCTAGCAGTTGTATACATGTACCAGTGGAATATAAACCTGTGTATGCCTGAGTGCTGTGTGTCTGCCTCTAGATGAATGGTTTATGGCCCATGCACACACACTGCACTCCATATTGCCCTACTATGGCAAGCCTGCTGATGTCTTCACCTTGAAATACACCTTTGGGGAAGTTGCAGCTCAATAATCTCTGTGGTATGTCCTATAACTGTGTAATGTTATAGTATGATGTACTAGTTAGATGGGAAATGTGGCAACTGTCTGTGTAGGGATCAATGCTTTTTAGGCCAGTCACACTCACTACAATATAAAATGCCCTACTTTGGCATTCCTGCTGATGTCATTCACTTTGAAATACACCTCTCAGGAAAGAGGAGCCCAGTAATTTCTGTGGTGTGCCCTATAACTGTATAATGCTGCAGTGTGATGAACTAATTAGGTAGGAATTCAATACCCAGACATGGCACCTGTGAAACTGTGTGTGTGTGTGTGTGTGTGTGTGTGTGTGTGTGTGTGTGTGTGTGTGTGTGTGTGTGTGTGTGTGTGTGTGTGTGTGTGTGTAGAGATCAATGTTCTTTTGGCCATTCACAGTCACTACACACACCTACAAATGGAGAACATTGATAACTGTGCAGTAACAGAGACTTGATCCAAGCCTCCAGAGAACACTCCTGCAATACCAGGTAAAGCTCTCACCACACATGTTGGCCACCAAACCAGGATCAAAACAATAAAGGTGGAGGAGTGTCCATATTCACCAAGGATATTCACACCACCAGGCTACTTGCCCAACAGAATGTGTCTGAAATATCCCTGGTGCAACTAACTGTAGGTTAGACTGCATTCCAAATTGTATAGTTTGCTACAGATCCCCCACCATGCCCCATGATTCCCACTACAGCTTTTGAAACATACTGTGAAATATTATGATACAAGCAAATACCCTAATACTGGGTGACTTACACTTCCCTGCCATTAACTGGGAAAACCACTTGTGTACCAACACGTGTGCCCAACGGTTCTTAGAAGTCATAATTTCCAATGCCCTGGATCAATTAACCCATATTCCCACCAGGGGCTCAAATATCCTAGACCTGGTCATTACCAACATGAGAAATCAATACTCCACACCTATGGTCACCCCATCAGTGGTCAGGTATACCCATGAGCTAATCGCCCTTAACATCAACATTAACTCCCCCACACCCCGATAAGGAAAGCTCTGTAACACACATCTCTAAAGCCAATGTCATGCTACACATGTCAGAAGGAACTAATATCATGACATCCATGCAGATGGGAACTGAAAGGATAACTGCTGAATCATATACGAAGATACTGTATGAGCACATCCACTCGTGCATGAATCGTGCCATCCAATATTGAAACAAGATATTCCCCACCAAGAAAAGGAAGCCAATGTGGTGGCCCCCTGCCATAAACATACTGTACAACAAAAGGAGGAAACTGTTGCAGAAATGGGGGAATTTCCAGGATACAAAATACTCCCTTACCAGCTACAATAAGAAACAGAGATCCCTCATAACATCCACCAAAGCTAGTTACGAACATAATATAGCCAAAGATGCCAAAGACAACTGCAAGCCATTTTATAGCTATGTGAGGAATCTAAATGGCAATGCTCAGAACTGCTGTGAGCTACAACAGGTTGGTATTAAATCTACTGCTCCCAGGGATATTGCCAATATAGTGGCAGATTGATTCAGTGCCAACTGCATTCCTCTCCCAACCCCCAAAGGGCCCATCTCAACACAGATAACTTGCCATATTCCGGTAATAATGGCCACATAGGTAAAAAACACACTCTACAGAGCTATGACAACAGCAGCCATGGGAAAAGTCAACATCCTGGGCTGTGTACTACATGAACTACAAACTGAACTGGCATCTCACCTACATGCCATGTCTAATCATAGCCACACCTCAGGCTTTTTGCCCACTGTGTGGTGCACAGCTACAGTTATCCCAGTTCACAAGGGTGGATCCACTTTGGATCCTGGGACCTACAGCCCCAACACTATGATGTCCCTGATCTGCAAGGCCATGGAATGTATTATCTTGGAAATAAAAACAAAGGCATTGGCAGCCTGCAAACACTGAATCCCAACCAGGTTGGGTTTGTGAAGGGCCCATCATGTCACCTCAACCTGAATGCCAACTATGAATCCTTCTCCAGGGCTGTGGATGAGGTTAAGGTGGTTCACACAGCCTATCTGGACCTTGCCAAGCCCTTTAACACCATCCCCCATTCTGGAATCATAGATAATTGTATCAAGCTGGCCATGAATCCCAATGTCACCTGATGGGCTGCCATTGGGAAGGGACATGTACCTGTGAAGTACCACATAGGTGGCAGTACACTAAACACCTAAAGTGTGATAACAGACTTAGGGACACAGGTGGACAGTTGTCTCAACTTTGATAACCACATCACCACAACAGTCGGGAAACCCACCTATGTGGCACACCTATCACTAAGGGCTTTACATCCAAGAAAAGTAAGCGATCTCTGCTTAACATACCATGCTATGTCAAACCCACAGCTGTTGGTCATGTTACACTTAGAGAATTCCAAACCCTCACAGCCACATGCTCCACAGATCCAAATCCTGTCATCACAATGAACAACACATGCAGGATGGATGTGTTCCTGACCCAGAGACTCCCCAGACTTTGGAATAGACTGCCCATACATGTCAAGCAGAGTGCCTAGTTGGGCCTCTTCAAAAGGAACCTGGACAATTGGATGGGAGATAGGACATTGACCTCGAGGATCACATCAGCTGCCCTGCTTAGACAGTGGTGCAGGGAAGTAAATATTATGGGAAGTCATAGCCAGAGAATTGTCATGTCTAGGCATGTACACTTCCCATTGCCCAAACTTGGCAAGGTTGCTGATGTCATTCACTTTGAAATACACCTATGGGGAAAGAGCAGCCAAGAAATCTCTGTGGCATGTCCTATAACTGTAATGCTGTAGTGTGATACACTAGTTAGGTAGTAGTTCTATCCCCAGACATGGCAAGTGTGGATGTTTGTTTGTCAGTGTAGGAAGCAATGCTTTTGAGACCATTCACAGTCACTACAACCTCCATTGTCCTTCTTTGGCAAGCTTGCTGATGTCCTTCACTTTGAAATACACCTTTGGGGAAAGAGTAACTCAGTTGTCTCCGTGACGTGTCCTGTAACTCCGTAATGCTCTAGTGTGATATACCTAGTTAGGTAGGAGTTCTAGTCCAAGACGTAGCAAGTGTGTGTGTTTGTTTGTCGGTGGATGGAGCAATGCTTTTGAGGCCATTCACAGTCACTACAACCTCCATTGCACTTCTCTGGCAAGCCTGCTGATGTCATTCACTTTGAAATACACCTTTGGGGAAAAAGTAGCCTAGTAACCTCTGTGGCACATCCTATAACTGCGTAATGCTGTAGTGTAATATACTAGTTTGATAGGAGTTGTATTTAAAGACATGGCAAGTGAAGATGTTTGTGGGTATGTTTTTTTGTCTGTGTAGGGAGCAAAACGTTTCCCATCCATGGAAACTTTAACTGTGAATCAAGTGGGGTTGTTTATGTTGCTGTTTGTGAAAAATGTCCTTCTTTTTACATTGGCAAAACAGAGAGGAAACTAAGAAAACGAATTTATGAACATTTATATGCCATAGGAAGGAATGATTTGACAAACGCATTAGCTAGGCACATTCTTGAATATCCAGAACATAGTTTCTTATTCACCGTCATTCATCAGGTTAATACTGACATTAGCGGTGGGCCCTGGCAGCTCCATTTAGAAGAGCAGGAGTTGTTTTGGCAAGTTAGAACATCTGCACAGTTACCACCAGGGCTAAATGATGTTGCCTCTATTAAGTGTATTTTAAAATTAAAAGCCTTACGTAGATAAACTAGTAGGTAATGATGCCTCTTTGGTAAGGTTATTAAATAACATGGTCGGTGGTATGTTTATATATATATATATATGCTGAGTGGTTTTTATTATTTATTATATATTAAATTCAAACCAATTTATTTTATTCTATTTTATTGTATTTTACTTGATATTTATACCTATGCCTTTATATAGTTATATATTTATATATTAAAATGCGTAGGGGTTATATTAATTTTGTATAAGTTTGATGAATTTGTTAATTTGTTAATTAGTTAATTGTTTAAGTCAGCTTAAGTGGATTGAAGTATGATTTAAGCACAGTGTAATGCTATGGCTTTGTACTTTGTCTGAGGAAGGCTGTGTATTATTGCAGCCGAAAGCGCTTACTTTAAATAAACAGTCTGTGCCATTTTTTATCTGGTTGCTGCTGCTTGGTAGTTTTATTTTCAGTTTAGTTGTTGTTTTTTTTCGTCTGTTGTTTACATTTCGAAAAGCCTAGCAGTAACGCTACGCCTAGTATGGAGAATGGGCACAATAGGACTGCTACACAACTGCTTTTCTCGCAGGATGACGAGCGAGACACTAGTTTGATCAATAAAACTAATGTTACCAGCAAAGCTGACGAAGGGAAAGCTTTGGGTAACTTGACCATTTTAGTTAATCTTTTATTAACGAGAGTGGAAGACTTATCACAGAAAGTGGAGGCTAATGCCTCCAGGATCGTTTTTGGAGCCCCCGTGGATGCTAGGGGGGATTCCGATGTTGCTGCACTTCCTGTAGCACGCCAGGGAAACTTGTTGCCACTTCAGCCCAGAAATAGTGCATCAGAACATCTTAATACTGATGCTAATGTTCGTAGGACTAGTGGGGAAGCCACACAAGAATGAGAACATCAGTCGCCAAGGATTTTAAAGGATGACAATAACACAACCACCATACCTTCTATGGCAACTTTTTTGAGTAAAAAAGACTTTTTTGGAGTCTCAGTTAATCATAATGAAAATATGTTAGACCAAGAAAGAGCGGTGAGTAACTTTGTTGAAAAACTTAATATGTTTGATCAAAAACTGTTTAAATGCAAGAAATTGCAACTTGAAGTCGCTTATCTGCAAGAATGTATATCTAAAAAAGTGATTCCTAAAGGACTACGCCAATGGCGCTACCCTGCAGGGTTAGTTAACAATTCAGTTTATCATAAAGAGCTGTTAGCCCTTTTTGACACACAGGGCTTTGATTTTTTGTTATCTTTAATCAATTTTTATAACAGTGAAATCACAGTACTCACAGATGAACTTGAAGTACTGGAGACTGGATTAACTCAAGACAGTGATTTTCCATGTTATAAATATGATTATTTAAGGATTTTTTCAAGTATAGAGGCATCTGTGTGTAAAATGGCTAGTAATAAAAAAGGCAAAATGGATAGAGACCTCTATGACTATAAAAACAATAAAGCCTATCCCCCTCCACCATCAATAGGGAACAATTCATTTAATAGAGGGGCTGAAAATCAGTTAGCTACCCCTGCTGAAAACATCGAAAATCAAGAGCAAACCATAGTTCGTAGGAGCGAACGTATTCACAACCAAACTAACAACAATTACAATAATTCCAATATTAACAGTGGTAACAATAATACCAATAACCGAAATCAGAATTATACACATGAACAAAGTGACAATAATCAGGATTTTCTCAGGGACAACAACAGACAGGGGAACAACAATACCAGGTCCAACTACGGGGATCAACCACAGAGGAGGAAGAGACGGAATCAACGGAGGAGATGATACTACCTCCAATGATGGGACCTACAGTTCTCACAAGCCAAAACTGTGACTTTAAAATTTACAACTACATGGTTTTGACTGTTGACCAACCAGTTGTTGACTTTTTTTCGAAAGGGCTGTCGTTTGTCCCTGAAAGAAGGGGTGATTTGGTTAAAACTATCATTGACTTAAAATTATTTGTTAGGAAACTGAACCAAGCAGTTTCTTTAGGTAATACACCTGCCCTTTGTAACACTTTGAGAGTATCAAGTGTCTTTAATCCGCCATTGAATTGTGTTTTAAACATGTTTGAAAAAGTTTGTGAAATAGATTTAAGAACTAAACTTAATTTGTTTGCTGCAAGTAACAAAAAGACAAGTAACATCTCTAGAAATGAATTGGAATTTATTTATTTGTTATATGACTGTAAGGTTAGAGTCATGAAACCAGATAAGGGAGGGGGGCTGGTGTTCATGGATGAATATTTATATGACAAAAAGATGTTAAATCATCTGCAGTCTGACATATATTCGATTTCTAGTCTTAATGAGATAAACGGAGCCTATAGGAAAATTAGGGGCATCTTGGATGATTTGTTTTTGGAAGTAAGTATTGATAGTAACACCTTTCACTTTCTATCCATGCCAGCTCCAAAAATTCCCACCATATTTGGCACACCGAAAATTCATAAAAATCTAGTAGATCCCCCATTTCGGCCAATTGTTGACGGGAGAGGATCTTATACTTATGCTTGTGCGAAGTTTGTGGATGGGATACTTAAGCCGATGCTACAAGGTGAACCCCAGATATGTAAAGACTCCTGGGACAATTTGGAAAATCTTAGTAAAATTGAATATAGTTCAGAGTATGTTTTTCTTGTAGTAGATGTAAAAGATCTATACACTGTAATTCCACACCAACTTGGTATAGATTGGATCAGGAATTTTATGCTTACTAAAAATGCTTCTTCTGTGCAGATGTATGTTGTGGAGACCCTTCTAGAAATAGTTTTATCCAATAACTTTATAGTGTTTAAGAATCAATTCTACTTACAAAACACTGGAATTGCCATGGGTTCACCATGTGGGTGTAGCTTTGCTAATAGTGTTATGGCATTTTGGGAACATCAATTTTTGTTTAATAATGAATTATATCAACAACACGTCACTTGGTATACAAGATACCAAGATGATATGTGTTTCATTTGGAATGGTTCACCGGATTTAATTTCTGACTTCATAGACAGCATTTCTATTATGACTGACTTCTTGGAGTTTACATACTCTATGAGTATGGAAGAAATGCATTTTTTAGATGTAACTATATCTAAGGCTAGGGTTAATAACAAGTTTAAATCTTTTATCCATAGAAAACCGACCCACTCGAATAGTTACCTTCATTTTTCAAGTTGTCATCCTTTCCATCAAAAAAGAAGTGTGGTTAAAGGACAGCTTGTTAGGGCTGCCAGGATGATATCAGAGGAGGCTGACTTTCTAAGAGAATGTGATAATATAGGCAAAATGTTCCTTTGTAGAGGCTACCCACATAATTTAATAAAACAGTTACAAGAGGAAGTGCAGACCAAAAGACATAATGGTCATTTTAAGCCATTGTTGGGAGGTGCATTATTGGATAGGTTGACAAAGTCTGGCACAAATAATAATAATAATGGTTTGGCATCAAACAGTATAACTTTTTTGTTCATGTATATTATTGATTTCCAGGAAATTAGGGACATACTGACTAAAAACTGGAACATCATTCTGGAAGACAGAGCATTAGCTAAAATATTGGGCACACATCCAATTTTTGCATATAGAAGGGGTACCAACTTAAAAGCAATTGTTGAAAAAAGTAGGAATACTAGTAAACAAAAAATATTTGGAATGCGAAAATGTGGAATGTGCACCCAATGTAAACATGTTGCATCTTGTAGTAAAATTAATATTAATAAATTAAATATTCCCATCCATGGAAACTTTAACTGTGAATCAAGTGGGGTTGTTTATGTTGCTGTTTGTGAAAAATGTCCTTCTTTTTACATTGGCAAAACAGAGAGGAAACTAAGAAAACGAATTTATGAACATTTATATGCCATAGGAAGGAATGATTTGACAAATGCATTAGCTAGGCACATTATTGAATATCCAGAACATAGTTTCTTATTCACCGTCATTCATCAGGTTAATACTGACATTACAGGTGGGCCCTGGCAGCTCCATTTAGAAGAGCAGGAGCTGTTCTGGCAAGTTAGAACATCTGCACAGTTACCACCAGGGCTAAATGATGTTGCCTCTATTAAGTGTATTTTAAAATTAAAAGCCTTACATAGATAAACTAGTAGGTAATGATGCCTCTTTGGTAAGGTTATTAAATAACATGGTTGGTGGTATATATATATATATATATATATATATATATATATATATATATATATATATATATATGCTGAGTGTTTTTTATTATTTATTATATATTAAATTCAAACCATTTTATTCTATTCTATTTTATTGTATTTTACTTGATATTTATACCCATGCCTTTATATAGTTATATATTTATATATTAAAATGCGTAGGGGTTATATTAATTTTGTATAAGTTTGATGAATTTGTTAATTTGTTAATTAGTTAATTGTTTAAGTCAGCTTAAGTGGATTGAAGTATGATTTAAGCACAGTGTAATGCTGTGGCTTTGTACTTTGTCTGAGGAAGGCTGTGTATTATTGCAGCCGAAAGCGCTTACTTTAAATAAACAGTCCGTGCCGTTTTTTATCTGATTGCTGCTGCTTGGTAGTTTTATTTTCAGTTTAGTTGTTGGTTTTTTTCATCTATAACTGCGTAATGTTGTAGTATGATATACTAGTTAGATAAGAGTTCTATTCCCAGACATGGCGAATGTGGAGGTTTGGGTGTGTGTTTGTTTGTCTGTGTAGTAAGCAATTCTTTTGAGGCCATTTACAGTCACTACTACTTACATTGCCCATCTGTGGCAACCCTGCTGCTGTTATTCACTTTGAAATACATCTTCGGGGAAAGAGTAGCCTAATAACCTCCGTGGTGTGTCCTGTAACTGTGTAGTGTAATGCACTAGTTAGGTAGGACTTCTATTCCCATATGTGGCAAGTGTGGGCATTTGTGTGTGTGTGTTTGTCTGTGTAGGGAGCAATGCTTTTTGAGGCCATTCTCCGACACTACAACCTCCATTGGCCTTCTCTGGCAAGCCTGCTGGTGTCATTTACTTTGAAATGCACCTTTGGGAAAAAAACAGCCCAGTAATCTTCATGGCGCATACTATAACTGCGTAATGCTGTAGTGTGATATGCTAGTTAGGTGGGCATTCTATTCTCAGACATGGCAATTGTGGATGTTTGTTTGTCTGGTTTTGATGCCATTTACAGTCACTACAACCTCCATTGCCCTTCTTTGGCAAGTCTGCTGATGTCATTCACTTTGAAATACACCTTTGGGAAGGAATAGCTCAATAATCTCTGTGGTGCATCCTATAACTGTGTAATGCTGTAGTATGATATACTAGTTAGATAAGAGTTCTACTACCAGACATGGCAAGTGTGTGTGTTTTGTTTGTCTGTGTAGGGAGCAATGGTTTTGAGGCCATTCATAGTCACTACAACCTCCAGTGCCCTTCTTTAGCAAGCCGGCTGATGCCATTCACTTTGAAATACACATTTGGGGAAAAAGTAACCCAGTAATCTCTGAGGTGCGTCCTGTAACTGCATAATGCTGTAATGTGATGTACTAGTTAGGTAGGAGTTCTATTCTCGGACATGGCAAGTGTGGATGTCTGTGTAGGGAGCATTACTTTTGAGGCCATTCACAGTCACTACAACCTCCATTGCCCTTCTTTAGCAAGCATGCTGATGTCATTCACTTTCAAATACACCTTTGGGGAAGGAGTAGCCCAGTAATCTCAATGGCGTGTCCTATAACTGCGTAATGCTGTTATATGACATACCTAGCTATGTCGGAGTTCTATTCCCAGACGTGAATGTGTGTGTGTTTGTTTGTCTGTGTATGGAGCAATGCTTTTGAAGCCATTCACAATCACTACAACCTCCATTGCCTTCTTTGGCAAGCCTGCTGATGTCATTCACTTTGAAATACACCTTTGGGGAAAACATAGCCCAGTAATCTCTGTGGTGCTTCCTGTAACTGCATAATGTATAGTGTGAAATACTTGTTAGGTAGTAGCTCTATTTTCAGACATGGCAAGTGTGAATGTTTCTCTGTGTAGGGAGCAATGCTTTTGATGCCGTTCACAGTCACTACAACCTCCATTGCCTTCTTTGGCAAGCCTGCTGATGTCATTCACTTTGAAATACACCTTTGGGAAAGTGTAGCCCAGTAATCTCCATGGCGTGTCCTATAACTGTGTAATGCTGTAGTGTGATATACTAGTTAGGTAGGAGTTCTATTCTCAGACATGGCAAGTGTGTTTGTCTCTCTGTGTAAGGAGCAATGCTTTTGAGGCCATTCACAGACACTACTACCTACATTGACCTTCTTTGGCAAGCCTGCTGATGTCATTCACTTTGAAATACACCTTTGGGGAAAGCATCACTCAATAATCTCTATGGCATGCCCTATAACTATGTAATGCTGTAGTGTGATGTACTAGTTAGGTAGAAGTTCCAATTCCAGACATGACAACTGTGAGACTTGGTGTGTGTGTGTTTGTCATTTGTATGCTGTGTGGAGGTGGTGGTGAGTGTGTAACAACTGGACTCATTGTGAAGTGGATTTTGAAAATGTCTTATATTGTGGGCCTATTATATGTCACAATGTCTACCTTACAAGGATAGATGTTAAACAGCAGAGAGGCTGGGGTTGACAATCCATACCCCTACATGTGACATCAAGGCCTGGCGAACAATTTAGGCAACCTTTTTATTACATAGAGAACACTCTCAACCCATGTCTTATACACAAACACACTCGGCTAGGCAAGAACCACTATGTTGGTAGTTCCCTGTATATTGCCCATAGATAGTAACCATGGTGAGATTGCAGTGGACTACAGAGGGTATGGCACCCTGTCCCATCACTACAATAGGCACATAATTGCATACAGTGCTCCTTCACTATGTTCCCTACTGGACGCCTGCAAGAACTGTAGTGCCAGCAAATGTAACCCACAAAGGGCATACCATGCCTTAAACACATGCCCTGTATGGACAGATGCCACTGACACCAGGGAATACATGTATCATGATGTCAATGTAGGTGCAGGGTCAACCTGATGTCCATTGCCAGTTCCCACCACATGAGGCCAGGAATGGCACATCCGATGATAATCTGTGTACACAACATGTCCCAGACACCCCAAGTACACTTCCACATGTCACAGAACATGCATGTGAGAAGTGTGCACATCCCAAACACCATCCATGTCATGGACTGTAGAACACATACATGGCAAGCATTGCACAGCACTGGCCACCCACAATAGTAACCCAGATGACTGGATTGTGAATACAATACCCACCTGTGTGGACCAATCCAGACACTACACCCCTGAGCCACACTGAAGACCATTTTCATGTGGCCTGATGTCAAGGTATACCCTTTACCTAGTCTTGTACAGCCCTCTGGCACAGTCAACCACTACACATCTGTGAAGCAATGCACCCATGCATGCCAGTACTGACAACTTCTGTATGTGTGTGGAGTATAATGATTTGGACACCATTCACACTCACTACACCTCCCATTGGCCTACTGAAGCATGGCTTCTGATGTCATACACCTTCACATACCCTTTGCCCATATATCATCCTGATAACCCCTGTGGTGCATGTGATACCTGCATATTACTGTATTGTGTCAAACTAGCTAGTTAGGAAGTCTAATCCTGACCCTGTCAACTGTGATAATGTGTGTGAGTCCCTGAGAGAGTGTCTGCTCATGTGGAAAGGCACGTGTACTACACCTACCTTATCCCTCCTTTATCACTGTTGCAGATGTCACTCACCATCAGATATACCTTTGGACAGGTCCCCAACATGTAAGCTCTGTGTTGCATGCAATAACATAGACATGTGATAGCAATGTTTAGTCAGGTAGGGGTTTGAAACTCCATACTGGTAAGTGTGTGACACAAACATGCTTAGGTTTTACCCCCCCCCCCGTCTTACTTTGTCTCTGTCTGTCTCGCTCACTCCCTCTCTGGTGGATGTGGAGAAGTATACCTGTTTTGCTTAGACAGCAGCTTATATTTTGTAAGTGATGCTCATGATCAGCTGATGGCCTCTGCATGAATTGCAATCCCCCACTAGCTGATTGCATGTGGAACAGCTGTGGTAACATTCCCATAGCCAATTGCATGGAAACACACTCCTATACCTAGGAACATCATGTGGGTGTTGGGCCTTTTCATTAACTATGAGCAGGACCTCATGTCGGTGTTTGGCAAACAGCATCACAAATGGTATTGGGATATACCTCTAACAGGCCAACAAACAGGAGGGGGATGTTCCAGACATGACTACAGAATGTAAGTATTGCTCTTCTGCATTTGGAGTAATGTTGGTTTAACAAGGTTTGTGTGGATATGGCTGGTCTACATGATTTAATACCTGTCATGACAGTGTTATGTGTTTGAGGAAACTTCCACCTGTAGGGTTATCTGCAGACTGGGCAGTGTTTAGAGTCTTATGTTTCTTGTGTTACTCACAGATCACCTATCTTAGAACTGCAGAAGCATAGTCTTAGGATTGCAGTCAGTACATGGTGAATATCCCTCATAGGACATATGTCACAACAAATACTGTTACAACAGTAAATGTGTGAGGGTATCACAGCAACATGCCAATATTGGCCCAGTGTTTGGGGCTCCAGCCACAAGTCTGTCAGCCTTTTTACATATGTCATGCAGTAAGAGGTGCATATGTTCTGTACACTATTATTTACTGACATCATACCTGATAACAAGCAAGTCAGATATCAGACTGCTAGACGTGTTATGTATAGTAGGGGTTATTTCTGAGGACATAACCTGGGCATTCTGTGGTTGTGTGTACAGTAGTGGGGTTTGTGTACTTATGGTGATCGTCGACAGTATGCGTATTGTGAATACATACCTTGGCCCGTGTACAGACTGTGGTAGATGTCATTGTTCCTGGTCCTGTTCTATCTCATGTTACATGCTGCTCCAGTGTATGGTACCCTATCGGCTCACATGTTATTAGGGCCAAACAAACATGTGTCCCATACCACAGACAGGCATTGGACCATACTGTGTCGTGACCCAGTATATGTAGGGTTAGTGTGTGAGTGGCACATATGAGGATGGTGTTGATAAGACAGTCCATATAGTGTAATATTAAGCTTGCATACTATATGCGGCTGTGGCTGTGTTCACATTGTTTGTGGCTATGCACTTTCACACAGGTGTCTGTTACTCTGTGTTGTGACATGCCTGTAGAACCTGGTATATTTGCAGGTACATGTGTATTCCCCCATACGAAATGTAGGCCAGTGTTGTGGTAGTCTGCCTGTACTTTGCACAGTGCTTTGTTACATGCCTAGCAGCTTAGTGTAATTACCCAGCGTGATGTTATGTCCAGATATTTGCAAGAAGTACTGCTTCCGGGCCACCATAACTGTTGTGTATTTCTGACAAAGCAGTGGGATTCTGTACAGATGTATGTCACTAACTACTGGGTAGTATGTGGCCATGTGACCTCTGAACTACCAGTTATTATGTGTCAGGACAGAGAGGAGTGTGTCAATGCATAAACTGTGTGGGCATATGTAGTCCAGTATTTACATAATATACGCATGTACATGGCTGTTAACATCCACATTGTCAGGCTTGGTCCATATGTCTTGCACCAAGGGGATCTGTGTATACCTCTGGACTGAGCAGAGAATGCCAGACTGTCAACATATATTGGTCATATCTCTGCTGTAGTCCACAGGATCATAACTGTGCTATCAGTGTTACTGTACTATGATGTCCTTAGGATGTATCTCAATAACCGATGGCATACATGTCAATAACAGATGTGACCTC
Organism: Protopterus annectens; assembly: GCF_019279795.1. Classification (NCBI taxonomy): domain Eukaryota; kingdom Metazoa; phylum Chordata; order Ceratodontiformes; family Protopteridae; genus Protopterus; species Protopterus annectens. The sequence continues at coordinate 1,088,524,624 of NC_056745.1, forward strand.
CCACACACAAGTGCCTGTTAAGACAACCCCTGTTACAATAGCAACAGTCTACATATATACCTGCAATACATACATGACATCCCCTTGCACTAAGATGTTGAGACTACTGGTACTGAGGTAGGACTCCACTCCATGTTCTGGACATATGGTAAACATATATATATATATATATATATATATATATATATATATATATATATCCATATATCTATATAGATATATAGACATATACATATTTACATACATATATGGATATATATATATATATATATATATATATATATATATATATATATATATATATATATATGTACATATATATATACACACACACACACACACACACATATATATATATATATATATATATATATATATATACACATATACAATTCTATATATGTCTACACATATACAGATATATAAATATAGATGCACATATAGTTATAGATATCTGCATATATATCGACATAAATAGATATCTCTATATAGATATATATGCACATATAGTTATAGATATCTACATATATATTGACATAAATAGATATATCTGTACGTATATGTTGTACATATATATATATATATATATATATATATATATATATATATACAGACAGATCTATAAATGGCCATATAAATGATGCACTATACAGATGTGTATACATACATATATATGAATATATATGTGTATGCACATGTAGACATATATCTACATATGTATATGTATTTATCCATATCCTTATGTGTAAACATTACTGTTGTGCATACCGTCCCAGATATATCACACCGTATGTATTTGATATGTGTATATTTAGATATAACAACATATGTGATGCAAAGATATTATCACTAACATGTACTATACAATTGTAGAAGTCACAGTGATTGTTCAATACTATTCAATATGCCTACTGACAGATGTATTGGAAATACAACTGTCTTCACAGCTGTTATGGTGTGGTGGTTAACTGTTGAGACTGTAGTATAAAAGGTCCTGGGTTCAAGACCTGCAAGGGCTGTTTATTTTGTTGCTGAGCAGAACAAGGGCTGTTGGGTACAGAGTTGTTAAGGCAGTTTTGAGGAGCTTTAAGCGCATTTGTGCTGGTTTGAGCAAAGCTAAGTGGTGCCAATGTACGGTTAAACGTACTGGCGCTTACACAGTATAGGCTTCGCTTACCAGTGTGCAAATCTGCTTAGTTATTATATTGAAGCAATGCTGACACTGGTTAGCTATTATATTCTCGAAAGCCGACAATGTCGAATCGGACATTGTCGACACGAGAATAGCGAAAGTGCAGAAAGTCGAATGGGTAAACGGAAATCTCCATAATGGGAGATTTCTGTTTACTTCAATGAGGTACGGTCTCAGAGTTGGAATATTTAAGTAGCGGGGGGTGTAGGGGGGCTTGCCCCCCCTGCCTACATCCTTTAGATTTTCTTTTTTTTTTAATTTATTTTTTATGAACATTCAAAATTTTAATGGTTCGATCATTAAAGGTCGACCTTTACTGATTCAAAAATTAAACTTTTGATGTTCTATGCACCCCAGTACTGACAAATGTGTACATGTGCATTACTGAGGTTATCAGTGTCTGTGTGTTAGTACACCTGTAATGCTCAATTTGGTACATCATTTGACTGTGGAGTGGCTTATCCTACTGATTCAGCTTGGTATTTTGTGTAGGGTACATGTAATGTCCGGTACAGCAGCAGCCACATCTAACTATGGCAATGGGTGTTGCCGTGGGTGTGAACGGCCTCATGGTATTCCCAATTACAGGTGTACTAACACATAGACACTAATATCCTCAGTAATGCACGTGTGCAAATTTGTCAGTACTGGGGTGCATCGTTGCAGGTGGACATAGGTGTGTACCTGGCTATTGTTCATGGAGAGATGGGAAGTGTAGGGGATGTGTGTACAGTGGTATCATGCCACCTGCCATGTGCCAGCAGGAAATCTATCTACAGATACCACTGTGGTGACCCACCAGGTGAGAGTGACATGCATCAGCCAATCCTCTGGGTACCTCCTGCAAAGGGCCAGTGAGGTGATGCAGTTGACATGTATGCAACATGTATTACAAAACATGGTTAGTGTCTGTGTTGGAGACCTGTACCCAAGCATGTTCTGTTGACTGTGGTAGTGTCGTGGAGGTACCCATGGCATGTGATGCATACAGGGTGTTGTGTCCTGTCTGTGCCAGTTATAACACAGCTGGGCAGGCATGTCAGTGTCAGTCAAGCATGGGTTGCCTGTACATATTTAAGCTGGATACCTGACATCTGCACATCTGTACAGGGACTGACAAACATCAGCTTGCCAACTAGCTATGCAGTAGGATGAATGTGTCGACAGATAGACGTCTGACACCAATATGTATGCCATTACTACATGTTGGCAGCCCTCACTGACGTGCTATACAGACAGTAGTCTACAGTTAATTTCCACATGTCAGATCATTATCCAGTAGGAAATATATACTGTGACACAGCTTACACACCAGGAACATGGCAGTGAGGACTCAATTATTTTCTAGGATTCTTCTTAAGGTATAACTGTCATTAGTGTGAATAGTAATGAAAGAGGTCTTATAGTCCCTTTTCTCTCTTTGGTTATCCACATTTATTACTTGAGTGGAGTTGTTATAGCTAATTATATTAGTGTCAAGATCAGATAATGTTTGTGTCTTTCGGCTTTTCCCGGTTAGGGGTCGCCACAGCGGAACTCCGGTCCGCTAATGATTGGCAGTTGATTTTTACATACCGGCTTGCCAGGCCTGATGCACAACCTTCAATGAAGGTACGCCCATTCACGCATGTCTCCATGCAGAAGACGCTCTAGCTGAGAATCAAACCAGACAGTGTCTTACTGTGAGGCGACAATGCTACCGCAGTGTCAAGATCAGATAATAAGGGACTAAAATAGCCTCTCTCCCTTTTGTTTACTACTTCCACCATAATGTCCATAATGAACTTATATGGATAACCTCTTCTTAAAAACATACATTTCAGGTTGTCACATTCACTAAGGAAATCCTCCATATCTGAAACCATTTGGGCTGCCCTAACAAATTGCCCTTTTACAATGGCGTTTTTCTGTTTCTGTGAAATGTTTGCTCAAATAATGGAGTAAAGAGTTGGAGTAGGTTTCCTTTCTGTACACTTTAGAGACAGACTTGTTATTGACATAATCCTTAATTAAAAGGACATCCAGAAAGGGTAACTGGTCCATACTGTAATTGTAGGTGAATTTCAAAAATGTTGTGGTGGAATCCATATATACAATTAAATCCTTGATGTATTCTGGGGGTCCATCCCACAGAATAAAAATGTCATCCAGGAAATGAGTGTAGCATTTTACATACTTAAACAAGGGACAGGTGAAAAGAAACTTATTCTCCCATTGTGTGACTACAATACTTTCATATAAGCCCCCACATGAAAAACCCATTGCTACCCCCTCTGCTGTAAATATACTTCATGATTGAAATAAATAAAATATTTTTTCAGTACCAGTTCAAGCAATTGTGTATAAACCTGAACATTGTTGTGTTCCACTCCTTTTTTGTATAAAAATTCTGAAAACTACTCCAACCCTGTATTGTGGGGAATAATAGAATACAAATCCTTAATGTCAATAGTCAAAAGAACATATAAGGTTTTCAATGGAGTGTTGTTTATGAGATGTAAAAAACTCCATGAGTCTTTACAAATGTGGATTTCAGTATATATACTAGTTCATTACGTCTAATGTCCAGGAAGCTTGCAATCGGGTGGGTAATAGAGCCTTTGCCATCTACAATGGGTCTCATGAGTGGTTGTTCGAGGTTTTTATGTTGTTTAGGTAACCCGAACGTAACTGACATCCTGGGATATGACACAGTTAAATAGTTTAAAACGTCAGTGGTGATGGATTCCTCAATAAAGTCATGTAACTGATTCCTGATTCTATTGCATGCTATGTGTAATTCATTAATAGAAGATTTTATATAGGCTTTCCTATTTAAAATGTGCAAAGAATTGGTCCATACTAAATCACGAAAAAGCCATTAGACCATTTATTGGTACCCAACCCACCATGGTGTTCAAGAAGGGCAGAAACCTAAAGAATATTTTTGGGATGAAACCAAAGGGAAATAATGATGGTTACATGAAAAGGTGTGCAATGCGTAACTATTGTAAACACATTAAGGAAGGTAACACCTTCCAGATAAATAATGTGGAAGTAAGGCTCCATCAAAAATATAATTGTGGTTCCGAAAAGATTATTTATTGTGCTCTATGTAATTGTTGCAGCTGTTTTTATATAGGAAAAACAGATCATAAATTAAAAATTAGGATCTATGAACATTTATACGATATAAAATCAAAAAAAGACACCAATGCACTCAGCAAGCATATAATGGAAAATACTAGACATTCCTTTTATTTTATTGTCATTGACAATATAAAAACAGAACTCTGAGGTAGCACTTTGTCACTTTTGTTAGAGAAGAGGGAACTTTACTGGCAGATGCATCTTAATACATCCAGCTGGCCAGGCTTAAATGAACACATTTCCATCAGTTCCCTTTTAAAACTAAAGGCCCTAGAAAGATAATCTTCAGGATTCATGAAGCTTGCACCAGGTGCAGGCGTAGCATCAGCATTCTAACACCAAATATGGCCGCCGAGCGATTCAGGTACGAACTGTTTCCACGTGCACTACCTGCATATGCTACACCCGCACAACTCCTAGGCCCTGTATGCTAATTACCCCATGTGCAGCAGTGTAGCATGCAAATGAAGGTATGTAGTGATCCAGGAAGTAGTGTAGGCATAGTGTAAGCATGCAGAAATGTAAACAGTAGAAAATGGTTTACATTTTTGCAAACATAAAATTGGAGCCATGACAGCCGACCAAACACATGTATTATATTGTTAATATATGCCAATGGCTAAATATATAGCCATTGGCATAAAAAACATGTACAAAATATAAAATTACCATTTAATATATATAGTCGCACTATCGCGACATGGAAGGCGCAGGGCAGTGGTGTACAAAGGGAATTGCAAGGAAAATATAAAAATATAGAATAAAACTGCAATGAAACACATATCACAATTTCCCCATAATAGTTAATGGCAGGCATGCTACACCATACTATGGCACAAGGGTTGCTAAGGGGCAGTGACAGTGTTATGCACAGTAGCTAGGAATTAGTAGGCAATGCCATGCAAATGAGAGGAGTAATAGTGAATCGCAGATTCCCTGCTGGTGTAAGGATGCACCTCACAGCATAGCGTTATAACACCAAGGTGTGCCCTTGAGATAAAGATGACATCAAGAGAGGGGTGTGTCGCCATTGCTGTAAGCACATTCGAGCATTGCTAAACCGGTTTTCCCCTAGCTAGGAAAAGCTACAGGACAGGAGTGTGCTGAACTGGCCATAGCTATGCTTAGCTCAGAGTACACAAGGTAACCGAGTATGCATGTGAACGGAGATGAAAATGAGTGTAAACCCGGTAAACAGGTTTGTTCAGCGCACACTGCAGCTGAAACAGGAAGGATATAAGAAAGAAATAAGGAAATGTTGCAGCAGTGAAATTTGAGTACAAATGACTAATTAACATCTAGGAGCCTATAGTGAGCCATTGGCAACAGCAAACAAGGCTGCAAGCAGTTACCTGCAGAACAGGAAAGGGGAGGGGCTGTACTGCAAAGAAAACAGTAAAGTGTCAAAGCAGAACAAAGCCAATTTGCAGTATATCATCTGCAAGCACATTTTGCTATGACTGGGTAGGGACAGTACAAAACATGAAAGACGGCAGGTGGATGCATGCCTGATAATGGGTGGGGATCCAGGTTTAAAAGTGAATTAAAGGGCAACAGATTAATCAAGGCAGGCAAGCAGATCTCCACAGTAAAGGCCCCACACTTGCAGTACTCATGGCAAAACCCATAATTAAGACACGCTGCAGCTGGAATAGCTCATACACACCCACTGACATCAGCAGCATCCATAGCACAATAGTATAAAGTGTGAAAGCACTTCACACATATTTGTGTTTTCCCATACACTCTGCACCAGTGGTGTATACAGACAGGGAACTTTTAGTATGTACATGTTAGGGGCTGCCATAGCTTTGATCCACCAGAATGTGTTGGAGACTGAAAGTGGTGTGGAGGATGATGCACACGACCACCTCAGGCACCAGAGGAGGAGGAGAGTGTTCAGACCCAGGGTAATCTACCAGGGGCTACATGATCTGGAGATAGTAGAGCATTACAGGGTGGACAGGGACATCCTACAGCAACTTATGGAGCTGTGCCGGCCATGCCTCAGAGCCAGAACAAACAGAGGGGGAACCCATCCCAGTGGATATGAAGGTATGTGTAAGCCTGCGAATACTAGTTACAGTTACCTTTCAAAGACCAACTGGTGATATCACGGGGATCTCACAGGCATCAGCATCCAGGGTACTACACCAGTTCCTGGATGCCATGTTACCACATTCCAATGAGCACATATACTTCCCCCGAATGCAGGAGGAGTTGGCCAGCAATATGCATCTCTTCCACCATGTGGCAGAATACCTGGAGGTACTGGGTGCAATAGACTCTACGCACATACACATCAAGTCACCACCCGGTGAGCAGGGTAGGCATTACATAAACCACAAGGGATACCCCTCCATCAATTGCCAGGTCATGTGCAATGCCCAGGGCATTATCATGGATGTGTGTGCTGGCAGTCCTGGACACTATTACGACTCCCACATCTGGCATGCCTCACAGCTGTATCAGTTATTTGCCAGGGGGGACATCCCAAATGGCCACCTGGTGGGGGATGCTGGCTATGCACTGGAACCGTGGATGATGACTCCCATCAGAAATGCACACACACCCATGCAGGAATGCCATAATGCGGCACATGCACAAACCAGAATCATCATAGAGCATGTGTTTGTGATGCTGAAATCATGGTTCCATTGCTTGGACATATCTGGTGAAACCTTGCAGTACTCTACAGGCACGTGTGCCCATATTTTCATACTATGTGCCATGATACACGATATGGTCCTGTGGAAACAGCTGCAGCATGGGACATAATGGTGAAGGCCCTCACAGCCCACCACCATTGCCAAGGGACCCACAGGCACAGCGGTACTCATACCACAAACACCCTGAGACAGCCCCAGTAGGCAGACGGAGGCATGCCCAGTATGCCCATGCCTTGGCAAAGAGGGAACGTATAGCACACACACTGACAGTGTAGGCACCTAGGGACTGACACCTTTCTCCACCTGCACACACAGTAAAAATGGATGGCACACACACAAGACTACCTGTAAATTGTCATGTATAGGCAGTCTACTGAGTGCATCCAACATAGGCAGCCTCCAACTATTGCACACTCAACTGCCATTGGCACAAGGTAATTCAACACCTGAACAGTAAATTAAGCTATTAGCATGTGCTGATACTGTATGCATAGATTCATAGATGGGTACTTGGCCAAGTACCAGAGGCTATTCATAAGCCCAGCCAAAATGTGTCAGCTTTTGCCACCCCATTGATTCATTAACCATCCCTCTGTGGAGCAGAGCCAATGGCAGGATCCCTGGGGTGCATCAACTGTTCCCCATCCACTCTTCAAGGTTTCTCTTGCAGAGTGTTAGTGAGGGGGCTCTGTATAATGTAGTTAGGGATGTTGTTCCAAAGTATGGGGGTGTGTCTGTGACAGGAATCCATCCCTCCAGCATCTTCCAGTTATTGTTGTGGCAAGGTTCAGCTCACTACAGTGTGTGGCTCACTGTGACATGGATTCCCATAGGTGGAGTATATCCATTAAGCCTGAGTTTGACATGGCTGTGTTGACCATCTCTGGGTAAATGAGATGCCACTGAGTAAAGCAGGAGTTTATTCAGTCTAGCTGCATAGGCCATATGTTGGAGGCCAGTATTCCCCTTGGCGAGGTACATTCGTAGACCTGCCAGCTGTTGGAAGTGTCTTTTGAGGTACATCCCAAATGGGTTACTATACCCTATGATAGGACTGATGAGTGATGAGTAAAAGGGCACTATAACCTCAGTATGTCTAGACTGGATTCCTTTAGTAATCAGATGGACTACATAGAAGGATGTCCTAACTACTGTGGAGATATGATTGTCAATGGGGTGATCACTATCTACCTTAGTCCCCAGATACCCCATTACCTCATCTGTATTAAAGTGGCTGCCACTTATGTGTTAATATGTGGGTGCTTAATATTCCACAATGGAATGACCATGCAGTTAGTGGCACTTGGCTGAAGGCTGTGACATTGACACCCTGTGACTTTCTCTGTGAGGCCCCTTGAAGGATGTCTGTGTCAGCTGGACTATTAATCATGGCTCCCAGTTCGCAGTCATTGTCAAACATGGTCTGCTATAGTCCACCTGTGTTTGCCTGTACCTCTGAGAAGTATATGCCAAACAGTAGGGCTCCCAGGACTGAGTCATGTGAGACACCAGTCATGACTGGTCAAGAGTTGGACCTGGAGACCGCTAGTCATACCATGTGGGTTCTGTGTGTAAGCCTGTTGGCAACCCAACCTTTGATGTATGGGTGTATGTACAGGCTAGTGTGTTTATCAATAATACCTGAGTGGGGTATGGTGTTAAAAGCTTGGTGAGGTCCAGGTAGTATGTGTGAACCACCTCCCCCATCATCTAACGTCATGGTGACTGTATGTAAGATGTCAAACAGGTTCAGTAGGCATGAACTGCACTCAACCAAGCTGACCTGGGTTGGGTCATGTGTTCGGTGGTTACCAATGTCTTTGTTAATGAGTGCCATGAGGATGCGATCCATACCACTGCAGACCAGGCTAGTTCAGCTTATGGGGGTGATAGTTACCATGGTCAGTTGTGATTCCACCTTGATGGAGTGGAATAACCGTTGCCATGTGCCATTGTATGGGCATGTAACCTGTGGAGAGACTGAGGTTGGAAAGCTTAATTTGGTGGGGTGTCAGGTTGTCTTGTACAGTTTGCAAGATGCAGTCTGGGACAACATCTGCCTCCACTGACGCTGTGTTCTGCTGTCAGAGAGGGCCATTTCCACCTGTGTGTCTCTGATGTGTGGGATACTGTACCTTTTGGGTAATGTTGTGGGCTCTTTAGGGGGTGAAGTATGCACTGAATGTATCTGCAAGGATGTTGGCGATATCAGTAGGGTCAGCATATTTTGTGCTATATTTCACCGGCACAGTGCAAATCTGTGTGTCACCACTTAGATCCTTGACATAGCCAAAGAAGGCTTTGTGGTTATCTTCCCAAGCCTTGCATATTCTCCTGCTGATGTTAGCCTTGGATGATGTCATGAGGGACCTACGTATCATACTAATAGTGGTCACAGATGTCTGCCCTTTGTGGGATTTGCTGTTTGTTTGGAACACTGCCCTACTTCTGTAGTATAGCCTTTTTTATTGCAGAGGTCCACCAGACTGGTGACCTTGTCTAGAAAGAGTTAATCTTGGTTTACCAGTGATGGCACGATCCATAAATCCATGTAGGTGCTTATAGACTGTATTTGTAAATCTGTCAGTATCTTGAGCAGTGTTTCCCCTTAGCGTGGGGGCTGTGAAACCCCCCACACCTGTCACTAGTAGTGTAAATTTAGCTGTAGGAAAGGTATACACTGTGGTATTCATGGGTGGTGGAGATGCTTGAGTGTGGAAACAGTGAATAGTTCATGGTCAGATCTAGCCAGTGACTGGTTAACCTCCGCTGTGGTACACCTGTTGCCCATGTTGGTGATGACCACTTCTAGTATGTTTCTACCCCTCATTAGGGAGATTACCACCTGATACAGGGCATATGAGGTGATAAATTCCAGGAAGTGCTGGGCCTGGAAGTGAGTACTGGATTAAGTTTCCCAGTTAATGGTATGGTAGTTGACATTGACCAATGCCAAGGTGTGCATTAGGACTGCCATGTTCTCCAATGTCTCCACGTAGGTGAAGTGCTGGTCCTGGGTCATGGAGGGTGATCCATAGCAAGCCACAGTTTACATTGCAGTTGTGGCTGATGTTAGCTGCACATGGATGATCTCAGAGGTATCATGCTGCCCCACTAACCTGGAGGTGTAGGTATCCCTGATGAATTTGGATACACCCCCTCCATGTCTGTGTCAGTCCATGTTCTGTAGCTGAAATGTGTGGTATGGGTTGTAGTCTGGTAGTGTTGGTGTGCTCTCAGGAGCCTTAAGACAGATCTCAGTTACTGCACAGATGTTGATGTTGTCCATCCTGAGGAGTGCTGTGAGTGCATGCATGTTGTGATCTCAACCTCTGGTGTTGAGCAGCATAACCCTCTTTGAATCAGATGTTGTGCTGTTTACAGAGCTGGTATTCACCTTCAAGACTCTCTTAAAAAAGGCACCATGGGGGGCGCCGATAGCCTTGGCCATTATTCCAAAGCCTAAGGCTGACACATAGACCAGTATGGTATTGTTGCATGCATGTTCCCCATCTGTGCTTGTTTTTCATCTCTATTGTAGGTAACCTACGGGTAAGCAATAAAAAGCCTTAAACTTATACAAGTCTTCTAGATTCCACAATAGGCTTTTGGAGTGACTAAGTATCAGTGTTCTGTATGTTCTTGCTGTACTTAACTGTTTCCTGACTACATAATGATTTCTCACTGTATATTGTTATGTGAAGGTCTGTTTATTCACATATTATGGCTGTGATGGCCTGCATGTTAGAGGTTCACAGATAGCCTACTACCTATCTGCCCAAGAGCAATTAGAAGCATAGCTACAGTGTGTTGGCTTTCTTCGCACCATTGATGAAGTAACTGAGTCTCTGTCAAGCATAGCCAATGAAGCAATTCCAGGCAGAGTCGCTGGAAGCTGTTGAAGACTGGGGTTGTGGAGGGTGATAGGGGCACTTAGTGATCTAAAGAGGACATGTTAATGTGAAAATTCAACACCATTTAATTTCCCCAACAGGTCTCGCAGCTATCAAACTGGACAGGCTCCCCCACCCCCTGGCTGTATGGTTCTGGGACACATGATCCCAGGGGTGTATATTCTGTTACCCATTCACACAACAATGTTTCCCTTGAAGTGTGTCAGTGAGGGGTATGCCTAATGTAGTTAGGAATGTAATGTATTGTCTCACAGTACATTTATTATATGTTGTTATTTCAAGAGTAAGTGAAGCTCAGTGGGTTTGGGGGCCTCCGCTTAGCCTAGCTTACACATAGAAATCATCTAAATACGAAATACGCAGAAGAAATGTTAATGTCAACAGTGTAATGGTTACAGCATCTGCATAGCATCTGTGCATTCGAGGTTCCAAGCCCGATAAAAGCAAGGACATTTATCATGTTCAAATGTATACCTTAACCAAAGCTTGCATATATAGGTAGTAATCATCTGTATAATAAACATTTGAAACACCCATATATACCCATGTGTGCTGGAGAGTAAAGTCAACAGAGAATGTAATGTTATGTCAGCACATAGTGAGATGTTACTTCACTGACATGTATATATCCTGAGTAGTTAGCGGATGAGGCCGTGTTTGCGTGCACAGGTTATATGTTACAAAGTTTGTTTAACTGTGTTTAACCTCTGCTATAATGTCACACAAACACTTTTAAACATGCTTATAACTGCTTAAATGAGCCTTATTCTGGAGTAAAAAACATTTGTAAAGTATCACAGGTGTTGAACTCTGGACCATGCACACTATAGTCATGGGACTTACCACTAAGCCATCTGAGGTTTATACATGTTTCATGGTCTTGAGACCACACCTTATACCATATGCATCCCACTGTAATGAACACAAATGGGACAGTCACTTTATGTACATATGTACAGTACATTGCAATGTACTGTAGTTTGTGAAACAAAACATTCCAGTCTACATATGTATTACTGTTACAAATTAATAAGATATCTATATACATATATATATATATATATATATATATATATATATATATATATATATATCAGTGATGTCTGCACACACACACACACACACACACACATATATATATATATATATATATATATATATATATATATATATATATATATATATATATATATATTGTACATTTACCTCAATAGCCATATATGTAAACATATATGAACACATTTCGTGACACAGAAGTACTCCAAAGGAACTGGAGTGTACACAAAACACATGCAGCTCTGTTATTATAACTACTAATATTAACCTAATTCACCATAGAAGGGATGGTGGTTGTGTATATGAAGATTGGGGTGGGGGAGGAATGATGGGTAATGAAATCATGCATCAAAGAGGGCCTGGGTCAGATGTTCAATAAGTAAACTGGAGAGGTATACATGGAGTATGGGGACAATATAAAAAGGACACAAAATAAGAACCTTTCTCATTCATAATACACCCTGTCATGTCACATTGCAACACCTAATTTCACAAACATATGAACATTAACATGTATCAGACATGTGAACACCAACCGACTGTCACCTTTGTTTTCAGTAGTGAGGAATGCCTGTAGTAAAATGTATATTCTAAACACCATAACATTTGTATATATCTCAGATGCCTTAGTGGTAAAGTCAGTGACTGTGGTGTTCCTGGTCCTGGGTTTAAGACCTGCAAGGGCTATTTAGTTATTCTGAGGGCCAGAATAAGGGCTGCTGGATGCAGGTGGATTAAAGCACTCTTAAGCAGTTATAAGCCGATTTCCACAGGTTTGCACGATGGTAAGTGGTGCTGAAACACGGTAAACGGAGAAGTGCTTCACAGGTTTAACCTTTGCATAACGTCGCACAGAACATGGGCAAACCTGCTTACAATCACGTAAATGTGCATTATTCACACTTTCCCTACCAGTGCCTACTCTGAGAGATAAAATAATAACACCTTCCAGGATTAAAAACCGCAACCATGTACTCCATCCTCAGAGTAACCTAACACTACTAGCTACCTGAGATGTACCTATTCCAGTTGTGTATGCAGACAGGTTAAAACACAAAAGGGAGGAATGTGTTGAAATAGGACAACCCGCCATGTGCTCAATGAAAAGTGTATGCTCATATATAGATATATAGGTATATAGATATATAGATAGAGAGAGAGATACATAGAGACATGTTGATATATAGAGGTCTAAATATATATGTAGATATATAGATGGGTTAAAAACATCTGCACATCTATGGAGGTACAGATAAACATATGCAATAATACATATATATATATATATATATATATGGTTCTAGGTTATAACACCGACAGCACACAACATCGACAATGACATCACCGACACCACATCATCGACAGCTCACAAACACGACACCACACACACTCAACACATCATCACAACAACCAATAAACAAAACAAATTCCCTGACCAAAAACCACACACACAACACAAGCACACCTAAATCCTAACAAACAAACACTAAACCTTACATACACAACTATCCACTACCCTAACCGAAACCCTAACCCTAAGGTCCGTCACTATCGCACACTAACCTAACCCGCTCCCTGATCCTAACTCACTTAACCCGCCCCTAACCCAAACAAAGTCACTACTGCACCCTTACTTAACTGGCGCCCTAACCCTAACTCACTTAACCCGCCCCTAACCCAAAACATTCACTACTGCACCCTTACCTAACTCACTCTAACCCTAACTCACTTAAACTTCCCTAACCCAAAACATTCACTACTGCACCCTTACCTAACTTTCGCTCTAACCCTAACTCACTTAACCCACCCCTACCCCTACAGACCACCAACATCGCACACTTACCTTACTCGCACCCTAACGTCCGTCACTACCGCATACTTACACATCCTTTCCCCATCTCGGTGTTCTCCGCGTCGGTGTTTTCATCCGTCAATCTTCTCGCGTCGGTGATTTCGCTGTCGGTCTTCCCATCTGTCGACGTTATAACCTAGACCCATATATATATATATATATATATATATATATATATATATATATATATATATATATATATATATTACACATACATACATGTGTGTAGACAGCATCTGAAGTTTTCATATCTGAGTATAACATGGACCATAGCAATCACACATTCCCCCCTCCCCCAAACAAGATGAACATAACATATGAAGAGTATATGCCAATACACTATTACAAATATGTTCTATGGACACAGTCACCAACACAACTGCAATGACTGCAAATATCCATGACAGAAATACACAGACAGCTTTCATTTTACAAAACTTTATTACATTCCAATGTATTGTCAAAAGGATTCAAGGACTAACAGTACCTGTATGCTATACAGGAAGCAATTAACAGTGCCTTAATGAATCAGCCTGCAATTACCATAGTATTAGTCCACTAAGGGATAGGTGTTCTGTTCACATAGGGAAAGAACACCCATACACATATAGACATTGTATAAAAGGGGTTCCTACACACATCCATGTGCTATGTACACCCACCAACATCTACCCCACAACCAAAATAATTACATCAGTACATATTGTCATACCATAACCAATTATTCAACTACTGTACAACATCTGCTGAAACCTTAACATACCTGGACACAGACACACTAACATGGCCCTATGTGAAATAGTTTCTGTTATACAATTGAACAGCTGCTGATGTAACAGGGTTTGTATGAACTAATCCCATTTCAGAGGGCTGAAAGGTTTGTACACCAGGAAGTGTTACCGACTACTGATTATCAGCACAGTATGTTACACAGTAACACCAACCTAAATATGTCTGGTAAGCACACTGTAAACCCCCTAACATTATATGCATAGCTATGCAGCCTTGAGCTGGTCAAACAACCTGGCCAGACTGAAACATATGCAGAAGTATTAGGTACAGACAAACCCTGCACAAGTAGCAATGTTCAGAAATATAACAGCAGTACTCACATTTAGACCAAATCCTCTAGGCAATACACACAATATATTACTGTTTGTCTCCATACAGCTGTTGCAATAGATTCCAAACAACACTTCCATGCTGTCTTCCTCACAATTAAGGCAAAGGGACAATGCCCAAGTGGAGTACTCAGTTATACTCCACTGTTGGCATGGTATTGGCTAAGGCAGTAGCAGCACAGCTGATGTGCATGTAATTAGCTACTTAGAAACACCAATTGGTTATCGGGATAGCACATGTTACTGATCTGTAACTATAAAAGGTTGCCTTGTCACACACTCAAACCATCTGTATCTACCTGTTGGACAGTACAAAGCACTAAAAGACGAACTGTAAATGTATTATGCTAATCAATAACACCTCCAATTACTAAGAAGGTATATATAAAACATGTAGTATGTCTGTGTATGTAGTACCTGTTCTGTAAGAATTACAGTGTAATCAATGCATATAGTGGAAATAGCTATCTTGTAGCAATGTATTGTTGAGCAGTAGTAATGATTGTAGTATTCTATGTGTACATTGCTGTAAGTCACAAGGCAAACTCCGCATACACCACAAGGGATGATATGGACTTGGAACTCAGCAATTCGCTTCCAGCCACTGTCAGTGTCAGGATTGGTCCAACAAATATGTGCTATAACAGGGGATAGTATATGTCGATATATTGTAACAGTGGACATATGTTCATAGGTTCATACTAGGCTATCTGCCCGAGGGCATTTACAAGCCTAGCCCATAGTTTTGTGGCTTACGCCACCCCTTTAGTATGGGGAACTATACCCATTATTTTGCTGTATAAGTAAGATGAACATGTCAAAGGTGGGCTTACCATGCAAATATGGTGTGCATTATGGGGTATTGTGCCGATAACTGTGTAATGTACAGTGTTTTAGGAAGATCTGTATTCCATTCTACATAGCAGTTCTGTTATGTTATGCAAACAGTAGTTATGTCTATTGGCAATTACAATACTCAATAAAAAGATACATATCATTTGTATTCATCTGACAGTTTAGCAGCATAATAGCAAAGATAATTGGAAGAGCTAGGTAACTATCCATGCACATAACACATGTAATATCCACCTCTCTAGTATCATTTGCAAGCAATAACAGCTGTGCATGTGTACATGTTATGCAAATGCATAGTGGCCCTTGTTACAGGGCTGGACCTCTCTAGTATTGTTTGCAAGCAATAACAGCTGTACATGTGTACATATTATGCAAATGTGTAGTGACCCTTGTTACAGGGCTGGTCCTCTCTAGTATCATTTGCAAGCAATAGCAGCTGTGCATGTGTACATGTTATGCAAATGTGTAGTGAACCTTGTTACAGGGCTGGACCTCTCTAGTATCATTTGCAAGCAATAACAGCTGTGCATGTGTACATGTTATGCAAATGTGAAGTGACCCTTGTTACAGGGCTGGACCTCTCTAGTATCATTTGCAAGCAATAACAGCTTTGCATGTGTACATGTTATGCAAATGTGTAGTGATCCTTGTTACAGGGCTGGGCCAAATGGCTATGTGCATACCTACATAGAGTGGATATTGAGAGTAGAGACACACTTGTTGAACTACCAGGTTTGTGTAGCCTAACCTCTCATTGCCAACCTAACAGCCGCTTGCACATACTGTATTTAAGGCAGTGCACAGTACTGGTAATGAAACAGGTTGCATATCATCTTTAACCCCAGTGTAACATCTGCAGTAGGAGTGTAAGATGTAGGAGACAGCTGCCCATGTGTAATAGCCACTTCATAGGTGATGGCTTACACTGATTATTTCCTGATCATGTTGATAGTGGCATCAGAGTCTATTGATACATGACTCTGTTTGGAGAGTGGGTGTCTGTGCCCAACAGAGCTCATGGTCCTGGTGGATATGTGAGCATATATCTAGAGAAGGAAACAGACCTGTAGACACTTGCATCATCTGTAATCAACTAACAGGATGTGATGTGCTCCTCAGAGGAGGATTGCTGCTAAAGGTAGCTACAATGTTTCCATAATAGCCAGTGCTGTCACGTCCATAACACAAATATTTACATGTGAGCATCACTGTCTAAAACATCTTTATAAGCAATAGGTAAACTAAATACAGTACTTGGTACCTGTAGTACTGAATGCTCATACAGGCATGTCCACCAGTCAGCTACTGGTGTTTACTAATGTCAGCTTTGTGTATGTGGCCATCCTGGGGGAATGTAATCTCTATGCCATGTACACTGCCAAACCCACCTAAAACTGCACCCCACACATTGTTTGGGATGCAGATACAGGGGTAAACTGGAAGGCAGCCCAGTCTACAGCCATGACTGGAATGGACAGTTATGAGGTATAAGTTAACACATGCATCTCATCATCACAACCAACACATATCCTTACCAGAACACAGTAAGGACACCCACACACACTACCAGAAATCACACACATTCACAGATGCTTCTAAGTATTTGGCCAAACAAGTGACCTCCCAAGCTGGAAGAGACAGACTGTATGACATGGTTTGCATAATTGTGCCACACCTCAGAACACTTGGCTGGAAACATGCCCAACAGTGCTCATTTGTGAATACAAACTCTTGCACTATGTTATACAACAACCTATATGAGGGCATACATACTGTCAACTACTTGTCTGCCATGATTCACCACATACCCATACACTCAGACCACCTTTTGAACTATACACATGGCTCTGGCATATTCCATGTTGCTGTGCAGGACCTGTGATGCAATAGCCTGGACTGCATGGAAACACATGTAGGAACTGTCAGTTCTTGTAGCCCATTCAGGTATGTCCCAAGGCCTGGGTAGCATTCTGCCATTGGCCAGAATGATACTGCAGTAGAGGGACAAAAGGATTGAATTCCACAATTGTCTAGTGTAGTGGTGCAAGTCAAAGGGTATCCAGTATCTGTCTGCCTTGGATAATATGGTTGACAGACCATGATGCTTTGCCAGACAGGGCCTGCACTTGTCACCCTTGGGAATATGGATACTGCCTAGGGCTCATGCTTCCCCTATAGTGCCTTCATCATGCAATGTTCAAGTGAAGGTCCACTGCTGTTACAGGGACAGCCAAGCAATAAACTGCGGGTCTCGCTACACAATGATACATGTCAGAAACACTATATGGACACACATATGTCAATCCCTAACATGGAGAACATATCTGTGCAGTGGCTGAGACATGTATCAATGCTCTGGAGAGCATATCTGCATGACCATGTTATAACATATACCTCACCTCTTGCCAATTATCCTTTATTGGAACACATGGGCTGCAGGTGTGTCCATATTCCTGAAGGATATGCACACCCTCATGCTAGTTGCACTTGCATAACTTCAGATGCATTATGCTGAGCAACTACCTTTGTGACAAAGTGGAATTCAAATTGCACCTTGCAACAGATCACCTGCCATGCCTCGGATTTCCCAACTGTCATAATGTGCTGTAATGGTGAAGATTTGGCCTGAGACAGAAAATCATAATAATGGCTACTCCCAACTATTCCATTATGAACTGGGAAGACACCTCATGTAGCAACACCTGCACTCAATGCATGTTGGATTCCATCAACCCCAATGACCTGGATCACAGTAGTCACACAAACAGGGCTAACAGTAAGCTACACATAGTCAGTCTCCAATGCCAATGTTATGTTTCCTAAGAGCAAAGTGGTGACTATCATGGCACCCATGCAGATGGACAATGCATGTGCAAATGCTGAATCCTACACAAATGAACTTTAAGTAGTCACATACGTGCAGCGATTGTGCCATTGAAATAGAACCAGGATTCAACCAAACACAAACAAGAAGGCAAACTGGTGGTACCATGCTTTAAACTGAACCACAGACGGTAGTAACTTTTGCAAGAGTGAACACACATGAGCGTAGGTTATCCCTGGTCAGCCTCAGTAAGATGCAGGTACACCATATAAAACCACACAAAGCTACTGTGAAACTAATCAGCCACATATTATAAGGCCAAGCACAGAGCATTCTATAGCTGTGTCATTAATCGTAATGGCAATGACAAGACCTACCGTGCTGCACAGCACTATGGCATGGCAAGTATTGCACCTACAGAAATAGCACCTGTTCATCCAGATAGTGTCTTGAAGAACCTAAACCCACTCCCCCCCCCCCAAACAGGTACACTTAGTAATATATCCATGTACACTACAGGGCCCCTGTAATAACAACTATGCAGGTACAAGCTGCACTCTCTAAAGCCATACATACAGCTTTCATGGGACCTGTCAACATCCCAGGGTGTATCCTTCACAAATGTAAGAACAATCAGCTATCCATATACATATCATATTCAATCATAGCTCCATGTCAGGCTGTGTACACACCTAATGGTGCACAGCAACAGTTATCACACCCCACAAAGGGGGAGACACTATTGATAATGGGAAATAGTGCACAACTACCCTGCTGAGTCTGGTTTGTAAGGCCAAGAACCATGATCAACATATTTGATGTACTCAGTACAGATGTAGATGACAGTAGGGTTGATTCACACTGCATAAAATGACCTTGCCAGGTCGTAGGACACCATCACCCATATTGTGTTCCAGCTACACTCAGTAAACTAGGTGTATATTCCTATGGCACAGGAGTGGTCGGCAACTGGACAGCTGGCAGAACCAACACTACAGAAGGTGTCTGACTAATACATGCACATCAAAACAGTGCCAGCCACAGTAATACAGGGTTCATTCCTGGCACTCCCCCTCTTTGTTACCTATACCACACAGACTAACACAGAAGGCATCAGCCTATTGATGTTTGCAAATGACTATGCTAAGAGCAATAGTTGACTCAATGTGTGCTGCGTTCAACATACAGGAGGGTCTTTGTGTGTCAGATGTGTGATGTATGGCCACAATCTGACAGCTAAGTATTGCATTGTCATCCCCTATGTTAAAAACCCTGTACCCATGAATTACCACCTAAGCAGCGGTCAACAAAATGGTAACTGTGTGTGTATGCGATGCAGCTGGACAATAGTCTTTCCTTTGATAGTTACTTTACAACACCAGTCAGGTAGTTGTATGTGGTACCCCTAATCATGACAGGGTGTCATCTAGGAATATAGAGATAATTGCTCAGCCATACTCAACACTCATGTGACCTATAATAGATCACATATTTCCTTTAAGGGTTATTGCCCATGTGTAGATGGCCTACACTGCACTTCCCAATCCCTAGCTGCACTATGTAGCATGCAGCCTACTCTGAATAAAGCCATGTCCAATCCAGAGGTGTTGGACATGCTACACTTAACACATCCTGATCCCAAATAAACACATACTTCATGGACATCCACCTTTCTAGTACAAGGATCACAACATGTCTGACAGATCTCTGTCCCATACACTTAACATACTCTTGCCATACCATGCATCCCTGTCCAGCGAAGCTGCACATCGCCTCTCTCTGTGACATGGTGTGATGACCGCATGCCAAATACATCAGTAACCCTGTGGATCAGTTCTGTGGCGCTGCTTGAACTGGCCACTGAAACTTAACTGTCTGTTGCCTACAGCTAGGTAACCTGTCTGCCTAGGCTCATAAATGGCCCAGGACATATAGTCTACAAGATCACTATGACCATACATGCTGTAGTTGATATAGTTGATATCCAACCCTGCAAATAACATCAGGCTTGCTATTGTCCCATGTGTTACACATGTGCAACACAGGCAATACATGGCAGGATGCTACCCAGCTGTACAGTGCCATGTAGATGTATATGGCAAAACACATACATGCTTGCAAGTCTTAAGGGTCACAGGTCATGTCCCTAATGGCTATGTATGACTATATATGTGACATATACACAGCATTAAGGTCGATTGCATTAATGTGAACACATCCAGGCATGTGCTGATAGGTAAAGACACCAGTACAGGCAAACAGACATGCCCACGTCAAGACAACATCCACATGGAGTATGAGCAATATCATCACATGACACACACATATATGGTGATAACATCACATCACCAGTAAGTTTCAAATGTGCGTGACTTGTACATGTCAGTGGTGTTAGTGTCATATAGATTTGCAAAGACTTATTTGTAATTTTAATAAATGTGATACACATGTATGTTCAGTTGTACTTCTGTACTTCTGTGTGAGTTACTGTGACCTGTCTCCATCATTATGTCTTCCAGGTATGCCACATAGCAGGCTGCCAGCGTACAGCCACTTGGAGGATGTAATCCTCGTCCCAAACCTCCTCGACAACCATACAACACTCTTCAGCCATGTGCCACAGGATGCAGAGCAGTGGGATGCCCTGTGGGAGGAAATCCGCAGGAGGGAAAATTATGTTGGCAGTCACAATTGCATCTATCAGCAGATGCGTCAGCTCTGCACTGACCTGATAAGACAGGAGAAACAGTATGCTAATGCAATCACCAGGGAACAAGGTGCAACAGGTGGGGGCCACTCACCCTGCCCCTACTCACATGTACCAAGGAGCTACTGGCCAACCTGGGGAAACCTGCAGGCCTCCATCCACAAGCTTTAGCTGGTATTGTGGAGGTGGGTGTCTCTCAACCACCGAGCCTGGAGTTGCTTGGTAAGTCAGTACTGCACATATAACACTATAGTTCACATAGTTGCATGTGTTACTGTACAATATGTAATGCAACATCATATGCAAGGCATGTATGCACACATGCCACATACTATAATCAGCTACTTTATCTATGCACAGATGTGCATACTCCATAGTATAGTGCATTGTACTGGCTTATGTGCTAACATGGACATTGCACCCTTTAACTATCACACATGTGTGGATAATGATCTTACTGCTGTGACACTCCTGTTTAGGTACCTCTAGCTTTTTGCAGTGACAGCAGCCTGTATCAGGTGAGATTGTTATTATTTACCAGGCTTGATAATGCACGGATCATATTAATTGCATGGTATCTGCCATAACACACGTACACATAATGTATGGTGGTCCTGTTAATAGACACTGGTAAGACCTGCAATGCATCACAGTGGTTACCCATGTGAAACAATTGAAGACTATATGAAACACCTGCACTAAACCTTCCAAACTGTCATTGCCAGATGCATGGACCACTGTGAATACAATGGTGGAGGTGTGTTTCACTGTAGGGACAGGTACTACATATCAGCATTACACATGTTGGGAATACAAACAGTACTGTACAGAGAGCATATGTGTGCACATACTCTAAATGTGTTGGAGCTGGAGTATGACCGCCCACAGGATACACCCTTGTGGATTATACCTTTGCTATGAATGTCACACAATATCATGTGCTATCTGACATGTCCATGACATGTAGTTGGCTGACTGCAACACTGCTCAACTATCCTGCAAAACATGATGTCTCACATCCCATACATACCACCCTTTGTCTGCATAACCCTGTCTTCAGTGGAGCATATGACATCTAGTATGTCATACGGGATAACACTGATGTGAAATAAGATGGCCATCACAACCACTGGACAGAACATGTGTACACATGGCCATGGAGGATGGCCAGAGACATGAAGCAACAGACAGTAGAAGTGAGGTACATGTGTGTACACCTTGATGTACATTGGCTCGGCACAATACAACTATGGCCTTTGTGTAATGGTGATATTGCAGATGTGAAATACTAAACATCATACAAGCCTGTGCACAGTTTATGTAGGCATAACATGAAACTACCACATAACATGTCTTGAACATCTTGATTGTGTCACGACATGAAATCATTCACCTATACAGTATCCAGATACATACATGTGTTGCAGAACATATACATACAACCACATCAGGCCACAGATACAGTATATTCACCTTGCAGGTGTCAGACATCACTGTCATGCCTGCTTCGCATGTGTGTGAGGTACACAGAAGGCATGTGTGACATAGAGTACTGCTAAGTTAGCCATGTGTTGGCATAGTTGCCAGGCATCAGTAATATGGCTGCAGATGTGTATGGGTGTCATCCGTATACCCTTCTGTGACCTGTGTCACACATTCCACATTAGGGTTTAGTTTGTATACACCTCAGTGATGTGGGTCACATTCCACATTAGATATGTATTGTATGTGAACAGAGTCATGGCTATGAACTGTGTCAGTAGCTCACACTGTATAGCTATTGTGAAGCCACATGATGCCCTGCAATGGCTATGCACACCAGCTCAATGTGCAGTATGTCACTGCATATTTGTAGGGCAGACAGACAACATTGCATCAGCTGTAGGCCCATGTTAGTATAACACGTCCCTGCATTGGGACACCATTACCATACTGTAGATTGGAAAGGACACCATTGTGTTAACCATGTATGCATGTCGTTCAGCAGAAGACATGCCATACTACATGTGATTGGCAAGGTCATATGCCACACATCAGACCGGTGTACTGTAAACCTGTGCTGGTCTGCAGCACCACTGCAAAGTAGGGACAGCCATGTCAAACATGTGTGTACAGCCACATGCACAATGTCTGTAGACTCAGCTCAGGGGTAGGTGGAATAATGAACAGACATGCACTACTTTGGGGAGATATTCAAGCTAGGGCTCAGGCAACCATAGTATTCAGTCAACATACCCTTCTTCTCATGTCCTCAAACATAGGGGCGGTGGCCAACACAAAGCATCAGTGGTAGATGTACAAAGGTCAGTGATGGTCTGTTAACATGTGATGTATGTTGCACACACCATGGCAGTTTGGTGCAATGGTGCAAAGTGCATGCATTGCAGGTATGGGGCATAGGCTACTAACACAAATGGTTCAATACAGGTATGTATGCTAATCACCACTATAATTGTGTAAGGTGCTACAAGTGCTAAGGTGTTATCTGCTATAACACATGCATGCTGTTGTGTGCAACTCAGGGATGTATGATAACTACCACTATAATTTCTAAGCTGAATGCCATCTGCAATATCACCTGCATGTAGCGTATGTCTATGTGTGTGTGTGTGTGTGTGTGTGTGTGTGTGTGTGTGTGTGTGTGTGTGTGTGTGTGTGTGCGTGTGTGTGTGTGTGTGTGTGTCTGTCTGTGTTTGTGTGGTATAACTTGCAATGTACAGTTCTTGTCTACCCCTCACAGGTGTTGATGTAGGTGCGTTGGCAGTGATGATGATAGTATGATTGTGGCACAGGCAGGGTTGTCAGGGGCTGAATCTGTGCCATTGGTTGCTATTCCACCTGTATCCCCTCATCCTCACTCACAGTTCCCCTGCCTACACATACCCCATCACCACTGGCCATAGAGGAAGGACAGTTGGCGGGTGGTCGCATGGAACAGGGAAGTGTGGAGACTATAGAAGGTGTGCCTGCACACTATGATCCCAGTCAACTGACTGGTGATGTCCCACACAGGCATGTGCCCAGCACTGCTCCTAGGAGGACTACTGGCCAACATGCCTCTGCAAGACAAACCACATCAGCTGGAGTCACCAGACACATGTTTCTGGCTGTAATGGAGGCACAGGCACATGCTGAATGGCACAACAGAGACAGCCCAAGGCTTCGGAGGGCTGCTGTTCATTCACTAACTGACAACATCCAGACACTTGCAAATGCTCACCATCATCTTGCAGATGTTTTTGATAGACGATTGCATGGCATGTCAATCCTCGAGCATGGAATGTCTGTGCTGGAACATCTGGTGAGAGTGAGGCATCAGGCACGTGGACGTAGGCCAGCTACATCACCTGTTGAAGGTCTACGTGAACATGCTACTGCACATGCCTGCTTCCATAGTGGCGGCAGGAGCAGCAGAGCAGCTGGTGCTGTGCAGTCCACACCAGGACACAGCAGGCCATGTACACATGGTCCTGGATGGTGCCAACAGGGACATGATTGCAGTGGACATGTGCCACGAGAGAGTACCCAATCTGGACCTCTTCCTGGTAGTGCCCGTGCAACCCCTGGCAGGTGCAGGTCACATGGCCATGGCCAGACACCGTGAACTGTGAAATCTGCCTTGTACAGTTTGCAGCTGTCAGTAATACCCCTGTGTAGGCCAGTCATATGCTAGACCTGTGTGCATGCATGCACACACAAATGTAGGGCACCTCAACACACACGCGCATAACATCCAAACATGCCTAATGATATCACAGACCCTAACACACACACACACACATGATGTCATCCAATGGCGCAGCCTAGGCCTCTGGCAAAAATTATCACCCTGTGCATAAGATGATGACAGTGCCGCATCGCTGTCATCCACACCATCGGTGCAGGGACATGCTCATATGGTCTGATGTACAGGATGAACATACTAGGTAGACAATTGTAGATTAATATTGTTGAGTAGTGTTGACAGGCAGCAGACATACCATGTATTACAGTTTTAGAATGCATTTTGTATGTTTGACAGAATGTATCATGTGTAATAACACTAACAGCATGTTGAACTTAACGTTCTGCCTTCCCCTTTCAGGTGTAGTTGCATGTGCCGGGGGATGTTGGTGTTTGCGGTTAGTTTCACATATGTACATGTTGACTACTCACAGGTCTGTATGACAATAACTGCATTCACTTTGTAGCTTCCACATCACAGTTATAATCTCCCATGTTTCAATTATGTTTACTGTTCTAATGCTCCAAGAGCAAGATAGCTCTGTAGTAAGCTACTGTGTTCATAGCCATCACATCCATAGTTGGTGACATCACAGGTATAGTTACCTGGAGTGGGGAGGAGGTAAAAGAGTGGTATGGCAGATGACAAGGGTAAAGGCCAGTGGAAATAGTGGCTTCTCATTGGGAAGCAGTAATATCCACTCCCATGACAGCATGCAAACACAGACACACACACACACACACACACACACACACTCAGGAATTCACAGACACTGTAACACACACTCTGACATACACACTCACACACAGTTACCAGTGTTCAGATGAGAACCCCTGCCTACATGCATATCATCAATATAGTACTACGCAATTACAAGATGTGCCACAGAGATTACACATGTACAGCTAGTCGGAATGGCTTAAGATCGAGGACATCGACAGGGATACTACAGTGCAGTGAGTGTATGTGGGGGGGGGGTCATCAGTAGGCTTTGTAACAACAGGTCACACCCCAGGGTGTACATGTTAACAGGCGGTTAGAATTCCCATCTAAGATTGACGATATCAACAGGGATACTAGATTGCATTGAGTGGATGGGGGGAGGGGGCATTAACATTTCACTATGGTAAAATACAGCCTCACTCCAGGGACCAGACAGCCATACACACACACACACACACACACACACACACACACACACACACTGTGGCATTTAGAAAGATATACACCTACGTCACACACACATACAGACACTTGACATGTGTGAGGTTCAACCATCTGCCTATGCCTTTCTTTCTACACTTCACTCTGTACTGATGTCAACAACAGTGTTCAGGAGAGTAAAAACATGTGGGATGTATTCCTAACCATAAGTGACATATATGGACACACACACACACACACACACACACACACACACACACACACACACACACACACACACACACACACACATGCCAGTACTGTGAATCAAACACCTGTCTATATCATGATAGGTATTACAGAAGTACAGCACTATCGCATTCGCTAAAAAGCTTACTGACACTTTCCTTTGCCAGCTGTGCTGATATATGCGCAATATATGCACAAGGGAGGTATTATTGTTACAGGTGTCAAGAGGTTTGCCTTCAGTGTCACCCTTACTGCATTCTACATTGTCTGTCTTCCACTTCAGTTAACAAAACCTGACCTTAGCAGTTACACAGATTATTGTAGGAATGGTTGTAACACACCAGTGAGCTGTCCTCACTAATCATTCATCTGAAAAGTAGCCCCACCACTTAGTAGTCATGTCCAAACATCTGTCCATACCTCATGCACAGCTTACTGTACTTAGAACATATCACCATATACAGTTGGCAATGTTGAGGCTGTCTTGCAACAGCATGATGTACTAAGACAACAGTCACCTTCAAACATCAGATACTGCACCCACATGGAATCTACACAAACATCAATACATGTACACATATGTTGTCTACATCAGTAAGTGCACTAGCAGGTCAAGAGAATACATTCCACACCTTCCCCATGCCATGTGTGAAACATAGCCAAGCATTACACCATAATTTATGTTGTATTCATGTACTGGTAGGACACAACCACCTTCAATAAGTAGCCAAGTGTACATATATGACAACAGCACATATCAGCAAGACACACACAGCATTATTCCATGTTATGCTCCTACAAACTGTTGCTTGACAGTGCCATGGTGAAGCCAGGACACTGTAATTGTCAACAGTGAGTACATCATATTTGCCACACACACCTCATGTTTGCTGGAAGAGTGCCAGCAATGTGCTCTGTTAGGCTAGGCAGTACACTCATTCAAGCATGTGTGAGGTCTGTGGCTTGTAAACATCTCACCCCAGCATGTACTGGCTATTGTGCTACTACGGCTAATGTCCAGACAGCACACAGCATGCATGGCTTGCAGTTGTTGACATGGGGTATATATAGGAGATGTGGCCACACATGGCTATACATGTCATGAACATATCACCTGTGACTACTCAGGAACATACAGAGCAGAGCTGGATTTCCCTGGGTCTGTCAATACAGGCCTTGTGTAGGTCCTATTATCCTGTTATTTGGGTATGTTTGTAGGCAATGCATTAGGTGGACATGTCTAATGATGTACATGCCACATGGGGTGTTGTATGATATGATAGGTGTCATGGGTGACCAGTAGAGAGGGAATATTACCTCTGTTAACATAGATATCAAACCTTATGTACTGTTAGCATGCTATCTGCCATGTGCACGTGTGTAATGACTGTAGCCACCTGTATGAAGAAAGGAAAACAAAAACTATGGTAATGTCATTTATGGTGTATGAGTGTGGGATGTACATATCCAGGTCAGGTACAGTAAGGTCATATCCAACCATGAGGGTGTTGTTTACTGGTGTACAGCAACAGCCGACTGTGTTAATGCTGACAACATCTGAGGGACCCTGGTATGTGTACAACTGAGCTGGTTACAAACAGTGGTATTATTGCATAACACATTATGCAGCTGTGTCTGTACATGGGTACTTTGCACAGTTGATGTAGGCCTAGGTACAGTCCACCAGTCGAAGGTTATCTGGTGGTCTGCCATACTATGTCATACCACATATGGATGTGTGTTGGTAGTCTGGGAACAAGATGGTGGATGTATATGAGGATACAACCTAGAATGCAGGGTTTACCACTGTCACCTGTACCTGACTCATCTGTGATGAGTTATGTCAGAGTAGTGGTCTTTACATGTGAGTAGCCTTTATGAATATGTGGATACCACCACCTGGAATGGTCCATACCACTGTTATGGCCCACATGTCTGGATCTGAGTTATATGGTGGTAGTGCAATTGTGCACTACAGAGCCTTCAGCCAGGTGTTCCTCACTGCACAGATGTCAGTATTCCCCACTGTAGGTTCTACATTGAGCAAATGGATTACTAAAGCCACACATCTAGCACTGGTTAGAATAAGCATCCAATGCAATTGTCTTGTAGGTGCCAGGGTGTTACTTCTGTGTGTAGGACATTTGCCTAGGAATGCGGCTATATGTGTAAATGCGACCTAGGTATTAATCACACACGCATGAAACATGGATGCATGTGCTCTGTGTTGAAGGCTTGTCATTCAGTCATGACAGCCCAGAATGACAGACACTGGACAACCTCATAATAACAGCAGGACATTGGCTCACTGTTTTGGTCTAGCAGTAGCCACTCGTACCATGACATCACTGCGAGTGGTAGTAATGTGCTTGGTGGCAAATGCCACATGTAAGGTGACGGACAGCAGCAGAAATTGTGTATATGACCAATGTGAGGTATACTTAGGGCAGTAGTCTTGCTATTAATGACAACTACTAACACACCCGAGAGAGGTCATCTTGACACCTGCACCTCAGTACCATTACACAATGTGGCTCATACATTATGCTTGCACATGCCACTGTTCCACATATAATGCCACTGTCCACAACCTGCTATCAATGTATGCCTTTCAGGGCAGCAAGCTGTGTGACACATGCTGTAGGTAGCATCCACCTGTGTGTCCCAGTTAACCTATTGTCTGTCACGTCCACACATGCATGATTGTGTATACTTAACATATATATATATGTCAGTACTTCATGTACATGTATGCATGTGTATCACACAGCACAGACACAGATATTTAATTTATGGGCCACATACAGGTATCAGGTAGTAAACCAGTATGATGTGCATATATACTGACAGGTAAGATGTACATAGCTGTAAACCTGTGTGCATACAACAGGAGTCCATTACAACATGTTCTGTAAATGTAAGAGTATGAGCATGCACACTGTGGCCTTCTGTGGATAGAATCGGAGTGCATCCCAAACAGCCCTGTGCTACTAAGTGTATGAGCGCACCCACTGCCACCTTGTGTAATTTGAGTCAGTGCATCCAACAAGCCCTTTGTTTACTAAGTGTATGAGCATGCCCAGTATAACCTTGTGTAGTTGTAGTCATAGGGCATCCCAAACGGCCCTGTTCTACTAAGTGTATGAGCATGCCCACTGTAACCCTGTATAGTGATAGTAGTTGTCC
>NC_056745.1:1088559244-1088669244 GCF_019279795.1 Protopterus annectens
CTCCAAAGCAGACACCCAAGCAACTGCTACCCCAAAACAAAACACGTGCAACACATATCTCACAAAGCCAGTGTGCCGAACAGTCAGCCCTTAAGACTAAACAACACACCTGATACACTTGTAATAGGTGACTCTATCATCAGGCACACTGACGTCCCGCTCACCAGGCTGAACAAGGAGAGGGTCATGGTGAGCAGCCTGTCGGGCGCTAAGATCCGGCACATAACACAAGCACTCAGGTCACTCCAAAGCAAGTACAAATATGACTCAGTCATTGTCCTTGCTGGTGTGAATGACCTGAGACGTACCTCCCTGGACTACATGAAAAGAGACATAGAGGAGCTCTCTGAGCATGTAGCCCAGGCCGGTATGACCCTGATCTTGAGTAGCATCTTACCCTCATCAAGAATGATGCTACAATATGAAGACAAGATGATCAATTTCAACAATTGGCTTAAGTACTGGTGTCATTCAAAGGGGATCCAATGCCTGTCAGCTTGGGATGATATGCTCGACAAGCCACAATGCTTCGCTAGGGACGGCTTGCACCTGTCACCCCTGGGCTTTCGGATATTGGCAAAGGCTCTTGCTACCCCCATAGTGCCTTTTTTAGGCAAGGCTCAAAAGACAAACCCACCTCCATAGGTATCACAAGGGATAAGAAACTAAGAGTAATGCTACTCAATGCCAGAAGTCTAAACCTCAAGATGCACGCACTCAAAACTCTCCTTAGTATGGAGAACATCGATATCTGTGCAGTGACAGAAACCTGGATCAGGGCTCCCGAGAGCACCCCAGCACTACCAGGCTATACCTCATACCATGCTTTTCGGCCCCAAAACTTGGACCGAACCACAAAAGGAGGGGGAGTATTGATATTCATCAAAGATACCCACACCTCCAGGTTGGTGGCAAAGCACGAAGCATCAGAGACTATCCATGTGCAACTAACAGTGGGTAAAACTGCCTTCCAGTTTATAGCCTGCTACAGACCACCCTCCCAAACCCAGGAACCCCACTCGGCCTTCCTGAGAACAATGGAAAATATGAAGGTCTCTCCACACACCATTATATTGAGCGACTTCAACTACCCAAACATAGACTGGGAGCATTACTCTAGCTCCAACACCCTAGCCCAAAGGTTCCTAGAATTTATAAACTCAAATGCTATGGAACAACTTGTTACCACTCCCACAAGAGGGGAAAACATACTGGACCTGATCATCACCAACATGGGGACTCTGTGCTCCAGACCAGAAGTGTATCCCTCACTGGTAAGATCAGACCATAAACTAATCTCACTGGATATTCACATCCCGACCCCACCCCTGCCCAGAAAACCACAGTGAAAAACTTCTCTAAAGCAAATTTCACACTCCTCAAAACCGAGGTGGAATCCTTCAAAGCCCCCCTGGCCTGTGGAAAATACGGCCCAGACCGCAGAATCCTTTATAAACGCATTCTATGAACACCTTCAGGAATGCATGGATCATGCGATCACAAATAAAACCAAGACCCAATCCTCCAAAGGCAGACGTCCTGTCTGGTGGACCCCAGCCATAAACAAACTATACAATAGAAGGAGGAAGCTACTAAATGATAGAGCAAAATCCCAAAAAGGGAAGGCATCACTGATCAGTATTAGCAAAAAACTACGGGCACTCATAAAATTGTCTAAGGCCAGCTTCGAGAGAAAAATTGCACAGGACACTAATAATAATAATAATCACAAGGCTTTCTTTAGTTATGTTAGGAACCTGGGTGGTAATTCCCAGGTATGCTCAGAATTAGTCCAAAATGACAAAAAATACACCGAACCCACAGACATTGCCAACATCCTAGCTGACAGGTTCAGCGCAAACTTCTCCCCCCCCCTCCCCACCAAAAGGGCAAATATCTATCCCAGCAGAGTGCTGCCCCCCCTGACATCTCAGATGCTCAGGTAAGAGCCGCCCTCTCCAAAGCAAAAAACACAGCATCAATGGGACCAGACGGTGTCCCGGGCTGCGTCCTACATGAACTCCAAGAAGAGCTAAACCCAAACATAAAACTACTGTTCAATCTCAGCCTTACTACAGGATATGTGCCCAAAGAGTGGAGTACAGCAACAGTGGTCCCTCTCCATAAAGGTGGTGCCTCAATGGATCCTGGAAACTATCGCCCCATAAGCCTGACTATCTTGGTGTGCAAAGCTATGGAAAGGATCATCATGGACCTCATAAATAAAGATATTGGGGACCTACAGACACTGGATCCTACCCAGTTCGGCTTTGTTAAGGGCAGATCCTGCCTCTTAAACCTGGTTGATTTCTTTGAAACAGTCACCAAGGCCATTGACGAGGGGAAGGTGGTCCACACAGCCTACCTGGACCTCGCAAAAGCCTTTGATACAATACCCCACTCGGGCATTATAGATAAGCTCACCAGCTTAAATATAAACCTATATATCACTAGATGGATTGCAAACTGGCTCAAGGACAGAACCCACATGGTTAGAATTGCTGGAGCCATGTCAGTCTCCAAACCAGTTACAAGTGGTGTCCCACAAGGCTCAGTCCTGGGACCTCTCTTGTTCGGTATATATTTCTCGGAGGTACAGGCCAACACGGAAGGACTGTGGCTGACCAAGTTCGCAGATGACTGCAAACTGGCACCATAATCTACTCTCCAGCCGACACAAGCATCCTCCAAAAGGGCCTCATAAAAAACGACAACTGGTGCCAGAGCCATGGCCTCAAGCTAAATGCCAAAAAGTGTATAGTCATCCCCTTTGGCAAAAACAAAGTGCCCACAAATTACCACATAGGTGGTAATCCATTAAGTACAGAAGAAGTAATTAGGGACCTGGGGACCCAAGTTGATAGCAATCTCTCATTTGACAACCACGTGGCCAAAGTGGTTAGAAAAACATTTTATATAGCCCACCTAATCATGAAGGGATTCACATCTAGATCAGGGGAGGTCATCATGCCTCTTTACTCATCCCTCATCAGGCCCATAATTGAGTACAATGCCCCTTTTGGGATGTACCTTACCAGACACCTGCAGCAACTGGAAAGACCCCAAAAGTACCTCACCAAGAGGATCAAAGGGCTCAAACAGATGCCATATGCTGCCCGGTTAAAGAAACTCCAGCTCTACGCAGTGGCATACCGCCTGTTCAGAGGCGATCTGTGCCTGACGTATAAAGCCATGTCCAACCGGGAATTAATGGACATGCTGCACCTCAGAAAATCAAATCCCATCGAGCTACGCGCTCGAGAGACTTGAACCTCAGCACTGAAATAAATAGGACATGTTGGAGGGACAGATTCATAACCCAGAGGCTCCCTTCACTCTGGAATAAAATCCCAGTCCAGGTTAGGCAGAGTCCCTCATTGACTCTCTTCAAGAGGAATCTTGATGAGTGGATGGGAGATCGTAGGTTTACCCCGGGTATCACTTCTGTGTCACTGTTAGACAGAGGCACAGTATACTAACCTCGAAAAAGGGCATAGCAAAATAAATTTAAAATGGGTGGCGAAAGCCAAACACATTCTGGCTAGGCTTATAAATGCCCTAGAGCAGATAGCCTAGTATGAACCTATGAACCTATGAACACCTGATGGCACATTTAAATCATTCCACATCATCTATCCCATTAGTATGGACCAACTACTACGGTCAATTACATGCATATATACTTCACATACCAGTTGTGGGAATGATGTCTCTTCTGAATAGTTTGCTTGGCTTTTTTTGTGTTGTTTATTTTTTGCCTTTGGTTTGGCCTTTAGCTTTCTTTCTTTCTTTCTCTCACTCACTCTCTCTCTCTCTCTATCTCATTCTCTCTCCAGTAAATGGATTGAGCTGCTTTGAATAGATTGCAGCATAGATTTTGTAGGTGATGCACATGAGCAGTTTATGGCCTCTGCAGCAATCAGTGTCCTCCACTTGCTACCTGCATGCAGCATGCTGTGTAGTACTTCCAATTACCACTGTCATGGCAACCCACTACTATAAATCCCAACATCATTTGTGCATGGTCCCTTAACCTTTCCTGTATGGTGGACATCCTTTCTGTGTGTGGGCAGCAGTGTTACAGAGAGCAGGTAGCAATACCTCTTACAAGAGGCCTTGCAGACTCAGGCCAGCTATATATTTGTATAATGTTCCAGAAATACAGACAGAATGTGAGTAGTTTTGTTATATGTATTGTATAGCACCAGTGTTACAGAGTTTTTGTGTACATACTAGTTTAACATGGAATGCAGTCTGTCTGCATCGCTCTCAACTGTGGGCCTATCCACATGATGACCAGAGGTGTGCCTGTTATGTTTTGTCTGCCCACAACACAGGTCTTGTGTCAGATATATCACTGGCAGTGTGTGTGTTGAGTGCTATCAGTACATGCCTACATCCATTTGTGTTTCTGACTTCATATTCCTGACTAAGGGTATGTTGCAGACTGTCCTGTAATACCAGCAACTTGCTCATTGTATGACAACTCTATTTCACATATGGGCCTGTGTTCCAGCCTCTGTCCTCCACCTACATACCAGGCTTTGTCTATATGGCGTGCAGTAAGGGCTTGTTATGTAGTGGCCTGTGATTATGTCATGCTGCCATTCCTGCCATCATTCCAGTGCTCTTGTGGCCCCCACACATATTGTGGAGTTTGGTCCATATATATGTGGGCTTCATCTGCACAACACATGTGTTCCCTTCTGCAGTCCAGAGGTCAGTGTATGCAGCAGTGTTATATGCTCCTGTAAGTCAGTGTATGGGTGTATGCACCATAAATAACCTAGGCTGTTAAAACATGTGAAGGATATCAGTAGTAAGCTGCCTTAAGTTATATGGCTGTACATTACCATATATTACACCTTGGGAACATTTCTGGCCTACTGCTTACTGCCATACAGACTGTTCTGTTTGTCAGTGTGATTGTGATGTTTTCACTTATGCATTGTTATGTAACAGATACATCCCATTGTGTCAACTTAAGTCTTTTCCCCCCTAGGGATTGCTTACAGACTGTAGTTATAGGCTGCTGGACTATACATCTGCATTACTTACTGTTGATTGATTGTTATCCTGTGGCCCAGTCTGTCTTTACTGTTGTACTACTTGCAGGCCTTGGCCTGGATAGCAACATATGTTATGCTTTCGGATTACTGTATTAAATGATCTGCTATAAAGTTGCATTAATCTGTTTGTATGTATTTCAAAGTCTAAATAGCTATATGACATGGCATATAAAACGGTAGTAGTACACAAATAAAACTTTCGTATGTATGCAAACCTGTGCGTGGTGTCATATCCTTTGAGTTCTCTATGGGTATATGAGTTACCTGAGGCAGTTCCACCCAAAGGTGGTACAGGACCAGTGGACGAGGAGGTCCTGGGGTGGGCCCCGGATGTGATAGTGCCTGATGCCATGGCCACATGAGGTGGGACAGGTGAGTCAGCTGTGACCAGCCTTCCCACACGTGCTATGGTGTTTCAGCTTTACAACATATGTGGGTTAGTAATAATTAATACATTCCAGGATTAGGTATAACAGCATGCATAGATATTCCCATTAACCCAAAACACTAGATATGGAACAGTTGCATAGCAAACAGAACACATGCATATATGGAACCACAGTGGCTATTACAACAGCATGCAAGTACATTGATGGCAGCATGCCACCAATGTGGGAGTATCTCAACATGGCACATGCACAGAAACAAATTTAAATATTTATCAAACAATAGGACATATGTCCTAACAGTAGATTTAATGGAGCACATACCAGTTGAGTTGTGCATTTAGTTTATTATTGCAGATATGGTGGGGTGGAGAGAAAGATGTAAATTAACAACTAGTGTATTCCTGTAGTTCTCATTATTTTCCTAGTCAGTGCTGTGATCTGTACCTTACAGGTATTAGTACACTACCCTATGGCCTTAGTTTGGACAGTGGTACGGATGTAGACAATTATATACATGAACTGAGTTTTACCTGCAGTATTCACCTCTTACGTGGTATACCTGTGGAGGTATTGTTTGTTAACAATACTTAACTGTTTCTATACATATTCCCAGATTCCAGGTTGATGTTATGCACATACCTGTCCATCTCTTATTGCACACACTCCGGGCATGTCTTGACCACATGCAGGTGAACCGGGACATATTTTGACTATTGCTCTCTTAAACCTTTGGTGAGTTGTACAATGACAGGTTTGTTTTCATTGACATTTTCAAAATATGTACAGGCCTGACAGTCAGTTATATGACATGAAATGCAGCCTACATGTCCGAGATTAGCACACTGATATGCCATGGGCAGAGGGTAACAGCCGGCAGATATGGGTCGATTAACTGGACATTCTGGACAATTCTGTACACTTGTGGAGTATGATTCTGTATACAGCTTACTACTACTCCTAGGATTCGAACCATGGCTGTGTCTGCTAAAATAAAACAGTGTCCATCACAGTTGAGTGTGCTATAGATACTGCTGTGTATCTCTTCTCTAATTTCTGTCTATAAGTCTCCTGTGGTTTTACAATCTGATCTTGTAATGACAACACTCTTATATAGGATTTCCTGGACTGTTTTATTATGTAGCACAGTGTGGGTGAAAGTGATGAGTAGTACCTTATTATTCAGAGCAACTGCAACACTAACAATCCCATACAATACCAGAGTAAACAGTACCAGTACAAGATATCAATCTTTTATTTCTAGGCACAGTTTTCGTATCTGACAGACCTATGGGGACAATGTTTGTTAGCACTACTTGAATATTGCCACACATATTACCAGATTCCACATTAGTATTAAGCACATACATCTCACTCTGTTACTAAACACACTTTGTTCACAGCTTCACAGCATGGGGGTGGAGATGGGACATACTTGGCTTATTAGTCTCATAACATTTTGGGGAGTTGCTAGAGTGACAGATTTGTTCTTATAGATGTGTGACAATCAGTTGTATTTCTTATTTGCTGCCTAAACATCGGGGATCATCCCACTGATTTCCCTGGGGGACAGGGTGAAAGGCAGTGGATATTAACTGGACATTCTGGACATATCTATACAGTTGTAGGGTATGATTCTGCATACAGTCTACTAACACTCTCAGGATTCGAACCATGGCTGTGTGTGTGCTAAAAATACAACAGTTCACATCTCAGTTGAGTGTGCTATTTGGATTGTGTTGCCTATCTTTTCACTGTTTTCTGTCTAAGTCTCTCTCAGTTGTACTATATGACCTCTTGTGATTACAACAGTCATATACAGACATTCCTTCATGTTTTATTTATGTAGCACAGTGTGGGCAACAGTGCTTAATACAACAGTACTATTAAGGAATTGCAACTCTACATTACCATATGATACCAGAGTAAATACATGCAGTCCAGCAGTTAAACCTTTATTGTCAGGCTATTATGCTTTTATTTACATACAACCTTTATGAGACTCTTCCTGCCATATTCTCTGGTGTTTGCAGTACATGTCTTAAACAATACAGGTTTTATACAGGCAATTAACTTTCTACTACTTTTAGATTTATTCCTTATGACAGTACATGCAAGAGTATTACTAACCTGCCTCACATCCCAACCGCTGCAATCTATAGGCGTGGGCTTCCTGGTTTGCAGCCTGCTCATCTGCCACTGTGAAAGACATAAGAAGAATATTTAGCCATACCTATCCATAACATACATGAGCTGGAAATTATTAAACAGGTAGTGGATGGATATTTACACATGGCTGGGACATCCCCCGTTCAACTAGGCTCTCGGATCGACTGATACAAGAGATCCCTCTTTCGCCACTTCAGGTCGGCATAGTGATGCCTGACCTGCTCAGCAGTTCGAGGTATGCCAGTGACACTGGTGAGGTCATGGGTGAGATGGTCCCAGGCTTTCTCTTTGTATTGGGAACCCTGGTACTGGCCCTGCAGCAGTCTCTGGTCATGGTCTTTAACAATAAGTCCTGCCATGACTCTGGACTCCTGGATGCCCCAGCGCTGCACCCGAAAGTACACACCCTCTCCCATACCAGTCATACCGACTACAGGAGGAAGCTGCAACCAGTGATGAGATGTATTCTCGCCTGTTGGGTTTAAATAGGGCTGATTTCCCACACTTTGCCATGATTGGATGGTTTTGAAAATGCTAAGCTATGGGCAAACCTGCTTACCTGAGGTTGTCATTGCTTAAAGGGGTATACCAATGGGCAAACTGATTTAGCTGGCCTACACATCACTTACACCTACTAAGCTGGGCTGTGCAATGCTTAGCATTGCTTAATTTTTAATTTTCATACTATTTGCTGTTTGGCATTGGTTTATTATTCATTACATGTTATATATGTGTTGGGTATCCATGATTCTTGTGTACGCACACTGTACAGGGTCCTTGATTTTCCTATAGTGAAGATCTGTTTGGTGATACCTCAATCAGATGTACTTCTGTGAGGGCTTCATGGTAAACTACTGTGACTATAGTGTACAGGGTCCTGGGTTCAAGACCTGCAAAGGCTGTTTATTTTGTTTCTGGCGAGAACAGCTGCTGTTGCATACAGAGTGTTTAAGGTACTTTTAAACAATTGTAAGCGGGTTTGCACAGGTTTGCGTGATGGTAAGCAATGCTAACTTCTGGTTAAATATGCTTACAGAGAGTTAGCTTCAATATTGCTTAAGCTATGTGTGCATTGCTTACCCCCATGCAAATGGGCTTAAACCTACTCACTACTGCTTAAATATGTTTACTCTTGCTTAATAGTGCTTACTCCTGTTTACCCCCACACTAATTTAGACAATAATGTAAAATGGTTCTTGGGAAGGTAGTGGATTTGGAAACTCTAGGATTTATCATTCATTACACATTGTACCTTCAATTTGTAGCCCTGATTCATGTGTACATATACTGTATGCGGCACTTGTGTTTTCTGTGGATTTTACAACATTATGACAATGACACCTCACATCTGCATTTAATGCAGTACTCTTCACAAAAATATGTTATTTAGTAAATTATGCAACAAAAAATATTGTTCATAAAGTGATTTTACATGGAAAATGGAACGTACTGGAGTAAGACTCAAACCGGGAATGGCTCTCATAAGGCGAATGCTCTGCCCACTACACTATTGCAGTACTGCTTAATTTGCATATATCTTGATATTTATCCTCTTGTGCCATTTAAGCTGCAATAAACATAGCTAAGCAATGGGCAAACCCACGCACCTATGGTTAAATTTTATCTGTTTGATAAAAATAAATTAGCTTGTTTATATTTTATATTTTAACTATTGCTCTTATAAACTTGGGGGGATGTTGCTGGGGAAGGCGAACACCTATGAGCGGTCTTGCTCATTCCTATTGCTAACCTGCTGTTCTTGCTTGCAGGGGCATGTATTTTCTGAGAGCTCTGCTCTCAGACACGTCCTCTGCACTCGTACACACTCTGTGTCCATTTAGGAGCTCAGGCAGCATGCCTTCATTAATATGCCTGGCACACTGCTGTGCTGCTCCTAAACGGACACTTTCGTGCAAGACTAAACTAGTCCTGTATGAAAGAATAGTGAATCCGGGGGAATGTTTAAGATTTATTTGGTCTGGTAATATGTCTATGCTATTTTAATACAATTTTTAATGTAACGTCATATATTAGTTGTTTTTAATTCGTTTTTTGCACATTGTTGATGGAAGCTATGTTAATTGTTCTTTTATTTACCGTTCTTACTGTTATTTTTATATTTATTGGTGCTTGTTATTATTCTTCTGCTTTTTAATAAGCATTAATTGTTTAAGATTAAGTCACATGATGGGTATTGTGACTATTTAAAAGTGTTTTTACCTTATTGTAATGGTTCTGAAGAAGTCCCAGTATCAGGGACAAAAGCACTAGACTGTTTTTTGTTTTATTTATTCATGTTTTACAATAAAATACTGGAGAGCTGTGCAAACAAAGCTGCTTTTACTTAATTTATTTTCTGCCCTGGGATTAGCAGCACTACGTGAGCCTTTCATTGTTTTGAATGTTTTCTTTGGTGGCTGC
Source organism: Protopterus annectens (assembly GCF_019279795.1). NCBI lineage: Eukaryota > Metazoa > Chordata > Ceratodontiformes > Protopteridae > Protopterus > Protopterus annectens. The sequence continues at coordinate 1,088,569,290 of NC_056745.1, forward strand.
ACAGACACATGCTGATGTGATATATTTTGTACTGTTGTTTATTTTATAGATTTTTTTCATAGATAATACAAGTTAAGCTTTGCTCCTTATTTGCATGTCACATACTACCATGCAGACCTAGACTAATGGCCCACACATGAAGCAGACACCTGCAGAAAGGTTGCAGACATTCCTGATTTCGAAAAGGATATACTGCTGCATTTTTTTTTGCTTTCAATCAAGCAAACTAGCTAAGCAACATTGTGCAGAGGTTAACAACCTTCCCCAACCCCGGCACATCTAGAATATCTACAGAAAGAAAGCAGACAGTAGACAATTTCAAAACAGATGCATTCTATCAAGTATATTGGGTACCACACAAACATACTAAGCAGCTTTGTGTGGCAGTTAACACATAAAAGTTAATAATGAATATGAAAATATCCAACTAATTTTTTGACTGTTCCTGTGGCAGCAGGTGTAAATATAAGGCTGTATTAGAGATGATTCTGCTTTCTAATAAAGCAAATTCCAAAATTTTTTGCTGTTGTTCCATTTTTCTTTATATTAAAATTCAGAGGAAAAGAAAAATTAAACATTCCCAATTTTATTAAGGGCTATACAGTCAATTGTAATAAACTCATATGAATTATTTATGTGAGTGTGGGTATACTGTTTAATATGTTTCTGTAATCATAATTGTGTTCTCTGGCATTGGATGGTCTTCAAACTTTAATAACAGTCATACACACAGGGATGTATAGGATGTCAGGTCACACACATACATGGTTGACCCCTCAGTCTGTCATGTGTATTTATATATAAATAATGAGGATGCCTGAGAAGCACATCTTCTGTGGCAAGGATACCAAATCACTACGTTTTTGTCCCTCATGCATAGGTTTGAATCCCACATTGTAAAAATAATTATATCACTGTGTAAAGCCACACAAAAGATCTGTCAAGTCATAAAATGTATGCCCCCAGTGCATCTGAAAAGTTAAGTCACCTATCAGTTGCAGCAGCAAACAACCCTCAAACTAATGCCAAGTGTCAGATTAACCTTCCAATATCAAAAATTGCTTTCTTCTCTGTTTGGCACTGTTGCTCTCCACTTACCATTACACAAGCCCAGTTGGCATCATTGTTTTGATTTACACACTACCAGTAAATGCAATAACAGGCACTGGCTGGAAATCATTCTTAACTACTGCTGTTTTCCCTGGTTGGACATGACAGGTGGTAGAAGGGTAGTTGCCCAATTTAGGATGCAGAGGTGGGGTGTTGAGGAGTCTAGAACCTTCACTGGACTCCTTGTAAAGTGCCACAGCCAAAGGCTCATACAGGGGGACTATACTGACTCCCTGTGTAAGTCTGAGGCATGAATTAGTCTGGCCAAGGCTGTCTCCAGTGTTACTGGCATTCCACATATTGTAGAACAGTGTAGGCATCACTTTAATGACCCGAAAACATCCAAGATGGATACACTCAATCAGTGGCTGGATGAGTTCAGGATTGCTGACATCCCACAGTTGTGTAAGTATACTGATAAAGAGAATTTATGGCAGATAGAAAGCTGCATGTAGGCAAGACTGGTATGCATAATGCTCTTCTCTTGTTCTCTTCTCTATTCTACAGCCAATGCAGTGGTTATGGTGAACAGACAGGCTTATGCTGAGTGTCGAGCAAGACTAAGGGAAAGAAGGGGTATGTATGCAGCACAAGAGAGATATAATTTTAGCTAAAGTATTTCTTTTATATACAGTTGTAGCAAAGTAAGCGTGCATATTCTAACTGTAAAAGCAAGCATGCATGCTTCAGTCTATAGCAGAAGCCAACTGTAGGAGTCAAGTCTAATACTGTAGTCAAACATTGTGGATCCAAATACCACAAGTAACAAATATAGAGTAAAGTCCTTTAAAATATTATATCATTTAATTTCAACACAGGTGACATAACTGCCCACAAGCATATATGCAATATATGCACATTGTAATGATTACTTTCAGCAATCCTTACTTATAGTTTGTAGTTGTTAAGAAGTATACTTAAATGTAAAAGTTGAGGTAAAATACTTTATTATTCTGATAATGCATTGTATGTCACATATGATGGTATTAATTGTATCTCTTTTTTCTCTCACCCCATCCCTTCTCTCTCTCTCTCTCTCTCTCTCTCTTTTCATGTGTCATCAAAGTGTTTTGTATACTTAGTTTGGGGTTCTGATCTCACTCCAGTCAATTGGTGTGCATATCTAGTCAGAAGAGCATAACTGTGTATCCTTGGGTCATCTGTACACTAGTATGTATACTTAGTCTGGGGTTTTAATCTCACTCTAGTCAATTGGTTTGCATGTCTAGTCAGAAGACCATGACTGTGTATCCTTGGGTCATCTGTACACTACCACAGAGTACTGGTATTTTGAAATCAGGTAAACAGATAAGTAGGAGTTCTGTTCTCACTACTGTCAACAATCACTATAGTAACAATTTTAGAGAAATATGTAAGTCCACAGCTATGTAAAACCCTACTTGGGACATCTCATTGTGCACACAATGATGATGTTATCCTGTATAGCATGCAGTCTGACAGCATTCAAGACAAACCTGTGCTGTGGCAGTAGCATTGACTACTGTGCTTTCAAGCTAGTTTATCTACACATATTGGGGTTCTAATCTGACAGCAGGTGACTTGTGTGTCTGTACATATACCTATCACTTTTGAGAAAATTTTACAGAGGGATGTGACTCCACATCCATGTCCTACACTCCTCTCAACATGTTCTCTTCAGCATACAGTGAGACTATCATACTCCATAAAGTGAAATTTGACAGTGTTACTGTCAGACATTTGTGGTGCTGCTACTGTGACATTGCATAGAATTCATATTCTATACCTGCACAGGTGTAATGTTAAAATCAGGCCCAATCTACTGGTGTGTGTGTGTGTGTGTGTGTGTGTGTGTGTGTGTGTGTGTGTGTGTGGTTGGCATTATATGATCTTTAGAATCATTCTTCATTACACTACCACTTGGAAAACCTTTCAAGTAGCCCCATGAATCCACCATCCTCATATTTCATTAGCCACATGACATCCTTCCTGCAGAGGATTGGATGATGTCTTCATGTCAAATATGCATGCACACACATCATAAAGCAGAATCCTTCCATGAGCCTCTGCAAGCCATCTGAAGGCCACTGCATGTGTGAATGCTAATTCTGTCATGTTGTGGTGCACCTGTCCCATATGGATAGTGGCAGGATATAATGCAATCAAGCAAGTATACACATACACACTAGGCTTACTGTCTTCCATAATACACATAATAGGAATTTATTTACAGGTTATAACAATGGCTAATATTTCATGTGATGTTGGCCATTAGCCTAATAATGTCCTATGACCCTATGAATGGTTGACATGTCAATGTTGCTGTTATTGACATATGCTATTTTGAAGATATACAGTATAGCTACAAAAGGGTCTTACAATCTGTGATGTGAGCTAATATATTTTGGCCATTGATGGCATTGCAGTACATACTCCTTCTATAACAGCTTAGTAATATGCCTCCTGAGAACTGTTGACATGGTATAATGCACTTGTTATGTATATTGGTGGTGAATTAGGACATGTGTTTTTGTAGTGGAGCAGATCAATCTTCTACACAGTTCACATTCTGCTATCACAGTGACAGTTGCAGTATGGGACAGGCATACATGTGTCTACATACCATCTATAAATGTTCTGTGACTGAAATCAATATCAATTCATATTGATTATATGGTCACATAAGTCTAGTCTCATACACATGGTTGTTATGCTGTGATATACACAACCAATGTATCACATGTTTTGATACAATTGCAACCTTGTGGAATTCATTATATTTGCAGTTGTGTTGCTACACCCAAGGATTATTGACTTGGTCAGCAGAACTATTGTGTGACTATTAGCATTTGTGTCAGGAAATGTTCTGCATGAACCACAAACCAAAAATGACTGCTCTCTTTTTGCCCTGGTATGACATCAGGCCACTCAAACACAGCTTACCCATGAAACACATATAGCCATATATTGTGCAAGTGATGTAAGTATACAACATTGGTACAGTTGAATGTCTGTGTGCATGGCAACAGTGTGTGGAATGTGATGAATGACCAAGGCTCTATGGAGGTCTTGTCACAGATCATTTATTCCAACACATATGAAATGTTAAGTGGAATACACAACTAAGCACAAATCTGTGTGTGGATGTCAGCAGGCTTACCCACACCGAGGACATAGACAATCTGCTACCTAACAGTTTGTCTCACACGTTACCACCCTATCACCACTGGCCATCAGCCAAAGTATACATGCAAACATTATTCAGTTATCTTTCTCAGCAGGGAAACACATCTGTGCACTCTCTATGGCTAATAACACAGAAGAAGTGTGCCCTGACAACATCACAGGTTGCCTATAGTGTGAGTTACAACCTGACCTACCAGACACAGTTGGCTCTGTACATCAACACAGCCTCAAGTATGAATACAAATACCCAAGTTAATTATAATATGGATAACACATCCCTCTGAGTAGACCAAGTGGTATGCACACCTGTCAACTACCCAGGATTGATTGTTGTTTCTAATACAGGTGTAACAGTGTCCTTTCAAACACCTCTGGCAGATGTTAAAATTTGAGAAAGGTCTGCTTGATTCCCCTCAGAGATTGCTGACAAATCATAATAGTTGTACAAGTGTTTTCTTGCAGAACCATCTATGATCATTCACAATCACATATGTTATGTGGAAGACACAGGATTAGTGGTGGTATTAGGCTGTATTGTCCCTGACTGTGTGTGCTTTTGTCTACTGTTGTCCAAAGCCTTTTAATATGTATTCCACTTGGTTTAGATCCATGCTGACAATAAATTCATTTTTAGCCAACTCATTTTGTACAGGTTCACGATATGCACATGATCCCTATTGTATACGCCATCCCTGCTATATATCCTGTCCACTGTTCATGATAGAATGCTTATATCAAAAAGTATCACCTCCATTTATATGTCACTGTGTGTGACAGTCACATAATATACAATAACTGTGCTGTCCATACTGTATAATGTCAATATGCGATTGCTGTTCATGCTACAACCGTCTTCATTGACATGACCTCATCTACTGTACATTACCATGTTTCACCTGTCCTCTTCACCTATGTTCATTCCTACAGTTTATCTGTGTGCCCCTTTTAAACAGACACACATCCCCTATTTATTTATAATGCAGCATATGTACTTTTTCTGATCATTTACACAACTTTTATTCAATATGCCTGACACAGGTTTCCACACTACTCTGCACTGCATACACTTTTATGTAATGCGTTGGAATTATATGCATTGCTTTATTAAAAACCCTGGTAGGCATTGTGGCTTTCCGTGCAATCTCACAGACCTCATTTGCCCATATGTAAACAGGTATACATGTCTGCAGGTGTTCATGTTGCTTTACACTGTTTTCTGGCTGGCAACACTGTTGTTGGCTTTGAAACTACTCTTGTTTACATTTAAATGTGGTGTGCGGCTTGCATATGTAATTAGTGCTGCTGCTCATCGCGCAAACACATAAACTCCATGTAAGCTTTGTGCTAATCCTACATTGTTCTCCACATGCATTTTTGGTGTTTTTTTTAGTTTTTTGTTTTGGTTTACACCTTTGCCAGGTTGCCACTGTGTTTTTTAGTTAAGCTTACATTGAGTTTATTGAATCCCCAGGTTTTACCTTCCCCAATATTCATAAGCTTCCTTTTTCCTTTCAACAATATTACACTTGTTTAATACATAATTTTCCTTGTGTTATTATTAATGAGGACTATACCTCCCAGGCTCAATTTCAGACCTTCCAATCATCATTTTTTTAACATCGGACATATTTTGACAGAGCTCAGAAAAATGTTTAGTTTACTTTTTGTAATATCCATTGTTCTGAATTGCACTGTCATTTTTTCTGGGTTGAGCATTTACATTAATAAATGAATGTTCTCCCCAGGGTGCTCAAAAATTTTTAAATGCATACTCTTTAAAGGTTACAGTTTTTTTCAGTCATTAAAAAATCTTTCTGCTAAAGTCACAAATGTTATTTCACAGAAGGACTTTGTACATAAATGCATAATGACTAACAATATTAAATGCAACTAAGAGTTTAAGTAGGACCATAAGAGAGTAGGCACTGTGATCTTTTGCTGTAATGAGGCCATGTTCTGTTCTAATATGGGTGGTCTCAGTACTGTGATGAGTGAGAAATATAAAGCAATGAGGATTTGTGAACACAGATAAATATGTCAAATTCAGTTTGTACACATACAACTTTCTAAGTACCTTTGCCAAAGAAAAGAAGATTAATATCAAGGCTGTTAAAATAAAAAATGGCTTATTTATGAGTAGAATGACCAAGGCCTTCTCAAGACATAATGGAAAGATCCAAGATCTCAAAGAAAATTCCAAAAATCATGAAAGTAGTTGACTCAGAACATGAAGGCAGGCAATAACCAAGCTGTTTAAAAAAGCTTTCAGACCAGTAGCTGTTGGGCACATAATCAAATGTCAGAAAACCCATGGGTAAGCAACCACAGCAGCAGTAATAAAAAGATTTTTAAGGATTAAGTGCTTCACAAAAAGTACAGATTTCTTCAGAACCATGATGTTAGCTGTTCTGTCACCAGGATATTACATAGGAAGAATTGGGAAATGTTTAAAGTAGACAACAGTTTCAGTAAATCACATCATCCTATAGTAAGAGTCAATTTTAGGAGAGGGGTTAATATTAAGAACTTGTTAGAGAGATTGTTCCCCCAAAAAAGGAAAATAAGGGGACATTTAGATGTAATGGTTGCAACATTTGCAGCAACATTATACAGGGTGACAGTTTTAAAGTAGGACGAGTAATTTTTATTTTTTAGTTTTTATTGTTATTTTACATTTGTTAACCGGGCTAGTCTAGCTGGATATATTTCCATTTTCAGTAGAGGCCCGGGAAGAAAAGCTCCACACAGATATACAAAAGTATGGAAATATTGTTACATGGTAAACAAAGGATTAATAAACAAAATAAAACAGGTAATTGTTACATTCTAGAGATAAAAACACTTGAGGAAAGCTACAGTAAACATAATATTACTTAAGAAAGCCAAAACAAATGTAATACAGTAAGAATTATATACAATTGTTCACATCAGGTAGAAGGATTTAAACAATAAGTTGATTAGAGTTTAAATAGTGTCAGTCTTACTTACAAGACTAAGCATTTAAATGTTTGGAAGTTTGGTTACAAGAGGAAGAAACAGAGGTGAAGAGGGTGGTTAGTCAGGGTTACTACAAGGGCATAACCAGTGCATTTGGAGGTGTTCTTTAAGTTTTTGTTTAAAGAGTGGCAAGGATGTAATTAGAGTTAGTTCATTGGGTAACAGGTTCCAGTTTTTTCCTGCTGTGTTGGTAAACAGAGAGTCACCAGCCGTATTATTAGACTTTGTTATGCTAGCAAGGAGTTTGCTAGACGAACGTAGGGAGTTCAGATTATTATATGGGATTAAGAGCTTTGAGAGTATAGGGGTGTTATTGGGTTGGTAAAATATCTTGTGGGAAATTGTGAGTTGGGGGATTATCAGATGGTTTTGGAATTCCAGCCAGTCTAGTTGCCTAAGATTAGAACAGTGGTGGGTTCTGAAGGGATTGCCAGTAGCGAATCTGGCGATGTTATTATAGGAAGTTGCTAATTTGTTAAGGTTAGTTTTCTTAAGGTTGGTAAAAATAGGTGAAGCATACAGAAGGGTTGAGATTAGATGGGAGTGAGCAATCTTGGCTCTGGCTGCTGGGGTTAAAAAAGGTTTTATTCTATATAAGGAGCCTATTTTTCTGTTGACTATTTTAATGGTGTTATTTATATGGTAATCAAACAAGAGGTTATTGTCAATGGTTATTCCTAAACGTTTAGTGGTAGAGTCTGGGAAAATAACAGTGCCATTATTTGAAGTGATTGAAAAATCTAAGGGGGAGGACCTAGTAGTGGGTGTAAAGAGAAGGAGTTTTGTTTGTTTGGCATTAAGAAGGAGGCAACGTTTGGTAAACCATGTTTCTATATTGTTGAACACATTTTAAGTAAGAGAATATAGTTCAGATGGAGAGGTTGCTGAGCATATTAGTGTGGAATCATCTGCATATTGAATACAGGTGGCTTGAGGAATTGCTACATGGAGATCATTAATAAATAATGAGAAAAGAAGTGGTCCAAGAATGGAGCCCTGAGGGACCCCAATGGTGACAGGTAAAAAGGATGAAATTTGATTTTCCCAGAGGACTGCCTGTTGCTGAGGTATGATCTAAACCATTTAATGGCCAGAGAGTAAAAGGAAAGAGAGTAATAGTTAAACTCAATGGATACAACACTTGTAGGTCAAAGGAAGTGACACGTGTAGCTTTACACCACTCTTGGTTAGCCTTTTAAATAGGAAAAACAGGAAGGACATTAATGGAATATGCACATATATGAAATAAAAATAAACTATGTTAAGAATGTCATGTACAAACACTTTAACTGCAGTGGTTTCAAAATGTTTAATCTTATTGTTCTGGAAATAATAGCCTCAAATCTGAGAGGGTGTCTATGGGAGGAGATAATAGGAGTTAAGGAATTTTTAAAGCAGCTGAAACTAGATGTTTGTCATCCTCCAAGTATCCTCCAAGTATCAATGAAAATGTGTCTCTTATGTGTTATCTGAAAATGAAGGTTAACAGATTGTGATTTTGAATACAGTATTATATACACAGTTTTTTAAATTTCACTTTAACTTTTAAATGTAATGTTTTTACATATGAACAAGTTACTCAGTATTCCTGGTATTTTTTTTATTTAATGTGTTTTATTCAGTGTATTTTTCTTGTTCCTGTGCCTTTAAATGTTCTTTGTGTTCTACTCAGTAGTCAAATGATCAAGTAGATCATACTATACAAGTTGTAGAACACATCTGAAATCCTTGTCATAAGCCTCTAATAATAAGAAACATGAAAATCAAGTCATAATCTTGAAAAAAACTCTCGTAATGTAATCTAATGTACATAGGGTCTACTGGAGAAACTATTGATCTAATGATGTTAACCTTGTCATGGTAGAGCTCAGCTAACTCACACTTTTCAGTTGTGAAAGCCCCAGAAGTCAAATGGCTGGTATGATTGAAAAGAACATGAATTCTTGGTTTGCCACTGAGATCGGTCTGAACAAAAAAAAAAACTACCTTAGAGTTATGTCTGGTAGTGAACATAGCACTCATCCATTCTAAGTTTGCCTCTCCAAAGGATAGCATGATGAGAAAACATGGTACCATTGGAGAGGTATGCAAACCTGGACAGGAATGTCCTTAAATAAGCATGTGTCTGACAGATGAAAAGAAATATGAAGTTTATTCCTATAGCCATGACATAATCAGTGTGCAGTAAAACATGTGTTAGTTAAGGTCCATCAAGGTTTGGAGGATGACTGTAGTGAGTAGTGAGGCATCTTTAACAGGACAAAGTATACCTGAGGCAGGAGGATTAGAGGCTGAGCAAGAGGGTTGATCTGACTCACCAGATGATGGAGAATCAGTGTAGTATGGCAAATTGTATTGCTTATGTGCAGTCATGAGTCTGACCTTAAACCTCATTTTCAAGGATCTGGTAGGATTGTGGCTGACAAGGCAGAAATAGCATGGTCACTATCTGATCCACCAGGCTAAGTTGGGTCAGGAAGCCACTTTTCTAGATGGAACCCTACTGTGAATACTTACAACACAGGGTAAAAATGTCTTGACCTATCAAATGCAAGGAGAAAGTCAGTACAGCAGTGCATTTCACTTCCAAGCATGACCTGGCTAGTGTGTTCATCCAGACCAGCATACTACATGTGTTGTCTTCATCTGGTCATAGAGCATGGGACCCAAGCCCACCACTGCCACCTTTACAGCCTATGTTTTTGTCTCTGCAAACAGAAACATACAAGTGCAATATATAATTTCCAGAAGGTGTGTCAGAGTGTTATGGAAAAAAAGTGACTACAGATCATAGGGCTTATCTATGATATTTGTCTGGGAAAGGTTTTTTCTCCTTGTTTTCATATTTTTGCATTTTACACATTTATATTTTTAAAACTTATTTTGTTTTAAATAAAACTGATGCATTTCATATTGTGATTGACATATGCAATGCTTATTTTTATGGAAAATTTGTTGTTCTGGGGTTTAGGTTTGTGATTTCTACTGCAGCACAGTTATTTCTGGACAACCACATGCATACTCAGGTGATTCATATTTACAGATTTAATTAATTAAAATGCATAAAGATCCCTGTGTATTAGATGTTTCTCACTAAGAAATTCATATGATCTGACTGATGTTTTTTCATGCAACTACTGCATGAGACAGGTTGATGAGACAGGAGACTAGATAATGCCAACTAAAGTGTGTGTTAAGTGAGATCTAGGAACCATGAGTTATGCAGAATATTTGAAATGTGATGATTCTGATCTCTCATTGTACTACTTTTAAGAAGATGTAAGTCAGGAGAACAGTCTATCATTCATTCAGCAGTAACAACTATATACTACACAAAATGGAGGTCAGGCACATACTTTACTGATGTACTAATGCTCAAAGGAAGTCAGATTATTTGCCTATTTTATCAGATGTGACCATCATCACATGCAGAGATTTCTGCATATTCAAATGAATGCAAATATTTTAGTGCTTTTGCTTTTCATAGATGATTCAACATTAGATTTGCATACAAATTTTTACTTACATTTAAGATAAAATGAATATTTTGTTGTCTTGTTTCAGTGGTGGCCTAATTCACTCCCATTTATTTAAATCTATAGCTATCTAAACACTAATATAATAATAGACAGGCTGTTTATTTAGCAGGGCATGTTTATTAATGAATATTTTGCACTAGATAACAGCTACATGTGTGTGGCTGTAACTGTATAGGTTCATAGGATTACAGGTAAATACTAGGCTATCAATCTGCAGACTATTACAAGCCTAACCAACAACCAGAGGTCAGAATCAAACCCTGTACCATATATTTGTAAGGTAAAGAGCTTAACCCTTAGACCAGCCCATGTCTAAAAACAGAGCCTGGATTTGAATCCTGGATCACCTCTATGACATTTCTAAAGACATTGCAATTGTACTTGATGCCACAGGGAAAGCTTGTGTGTGTGTGTGTGTGTGTGTGTGTGTGTGTGTGTGTGTGTGTGTGTGTGTGTGTGTGTGTGTGTGTGTGTGTGCGTGTGTGTGTGTGTGTGCGCGTGTGTGTGCATGTGTACATGTGTATGTTATACTTGGTGCCACAAAAAAAGCTAGTGTGTGTGTGTGTGTGTGTGTGTGTGTGTGTGTGTGTGTGTGTGTGTGTGTGTGTGTGTATGTATGTTCTGATCCTCATAAAATCTGTAGTTTCACTGTAAAATTTTGTTGATTGCCGTCATCAAATAATGACAGCCATGGATTTTGGACTTCATATCTTTCAGAAAATGCTTGCTCACACAAAATCTGCTATACTGGCAACTTTCTAACATACAAGAACAATATTTAAATTCTGTCCCACACTCTGGGTCTTTGTTCATGATTCTTGAACTGAGTGCTTGAGAGGCCATTGTGGGTTGCAGTGTGTTGCACTGTTTGATCAGCTGAAAGGTATTTCTGGGACTATTATTTGTTTAGTTATTCATTCATTCGATCACAAGCAAGCATGTAAGGTGCACACAGTCATACAAGTTTCTATAATTGATTGTTGTGGGTCGAAGTGTGTGTGTTTGTGTGTGCATGTGGGTGTATATGTGTACACTGCTTTTTATAATGTTATAATCCACAGGAAAGACCCAGGGCTGTGGAAAATGCAATGTGGTTCATGCAAAACAATGCAGAGCTGCTTCACAATATTTTGGTCAGGTGAGAGTTTTAGAATGTTGCTCTAGATGGATCTACATTTTATATGAAATTAATATGAGCAAGATCATTTTTCTTTTTTGGAGTAGGGAGGAATCACATTAAAAATGGCTCAGATGGACAAGGAATTTTTAGGCTGTTTGGTTTCATTAGAAATTCTTGGAGCTCAGCTTCAGTTCTCGGCTGAGGTATCTTCTGTTCCTTTATTCATTAATCTGCAGTATTAATATGTGCTTAGTAAAAGGTCTGCAGTTATGTTGAAGGCAAATAAGACTGTACAATATTTGTACTAATTTTGCTAACTAAACTATAGTTAGGACTGGCATATATAGCAAGCCAGGAAAAAGCATGAATATTCTTTTACAGAGCAGCAAGATAACATTTTTTTCTGGTATAACTAGAAAGGTGTACATCTGTTAGAACAAGAGTTCTAATTTTATAGGTTGTACCTGACAAAATGGTAAATTTATATGTTTGTGCCCTCATCCACAGGGGTGTGAATTTACACATATGCACATTTTGAATGCTATGATTTCGGACCCACTGCTATGATTTTTGATGGCTCCCTCCTATGATTTAGTAATCATGAGTTTGAAAAGTATGCATACATCTTGATTGCTTCTTCACTGCCATGTATTGCTTCTGGTACTGTCTTTTCACATTTGGCTACTTGTTACCTGGAAGTTGTGTTATGAACATTTACTCTGAAGCAATCTGCACTGCATTTGGAAAAAAACAGTGTGTTTGGTACAACTGTACTATTTGAACGCTGTGGTCGACATTTACTGTTTACAACTGTACTATAACATGCAGCCTATGTTCTAATTTCCATTGCAAGACCAGTGATCATTTGAGGTAATTATACATATATTGGGTCACAGCTTTCCCTGCAATATGTTTGCCTTCTCATTATATTAGTATGCGTCCTTTGTCTCACCTATAAAAGCTGACTCATAATTGATCAAATAACACAGTTTGACCTCAATAGATCAGAAACACACTTTTTTGAATGCCCAAACACAAACATTCAGATGAGACATTTTGCAACGGGGTAAGCATCTCTGTTTCTCCAAGCCCCAAGGTGTATATACATTAACTCCACAGTCACACAACGGTGGGAAAGGAGAAACTCTACAGTGCAGAACATAGCAGTTTACCACAGAAATCAACCCTGCCCAAAATAGTATCCAGCCTTTGATTTGAACCAGTAATGTTCAGCCAGTCATAACCCAAACAACTTAACTAAAGTCATTGGTAAGCTTTATCCATTACGAATGCCTATACTATATACACAATAGGGACTTCAGGTCACTACCAACATGTACCCTCACCACCAGATTGTAGCACTGTGCACTGTATTGTTTGTTAACAGCACTGAGGGAAACACATAACTGTACTCACCTACCACTTTGCCTCTGTAACTAGAACACAGATATGGTGTTAATATGGTGTTAATACATGTTTGATCAATTATGAGTCAGCTTTTATAGGGGAGGCAAAGGACACATACTAACCAGGTATACCCAACAACTGGAAGTCCACAAAGGTTCCTCACTAAAAGAATACAGACCATAAGTAATATGTCCTATGCAGATTGCCTCAAGGCCCAATCCCTGTATTCTGTCTCCTACATGCTTTTGAGGGGAGATCTATGCCTGGCATACAAGGCATTGTCAGACATCACTCTGATGGACCTCCTGCATATCCATAAAACAAACAGTACCAGAATTACCCATTCTAAAGACTTAAACCTTGCCCATGATATAAATAGGACCTGCTGGATAGATAGGTACACATTTGAAAATCAAGCTGCACAAGGGTCACTCATTCCAAGGATCTTAACCTAGCCTCTGACAAAATCATGTTGGAGAGATAGCTATGTCTGTTAGAGACTACCCATTCTCTGGAACAAGCTTCCCCTTCCCTGACCCTCTTCAAGCCAACCTAGATCAATGGATGTGTAATTGAAAATTTACTCCTGGTGTGGCACCCATGTCCATCATGGACAGAGACAGTCGGTACTACATATAATAGCATAGGCTCATACCTCTGCGAACTCTGTTCACATACCTATTGAAAATTGTTAAATTCTTGTTAAATCTCTCTAGACTTGTATGGATTCTTGAACATATGAAGTGCAAATGTAGCCTCAGTACAGCAATGGTGTGACTGTATTGCACTATGGCTGTACCAGTACATCACATCAGTGTTACCACTTCATAGTTTGCACAAACTCATATGGATGTATGTCTGGATTACATGGCAGTATACAATTTTGACTGGCTATGTCAGGGGGACAGTGATCATATGGCACGTCTTGAGGTTTGACATGTACTTTTAGAGGGTGCTCTGTTTATTGTTTGGTATGTGTACAATATTACAGTGACAGCTTCCCTAATCATTGGCACTTGACTTTGCATTGTTGCACTCTTTGTGCACGTGGACATAGTTGATGCATTGACATCATTCTCACAAACTGCTGTACCATTTCTTTTGTAATGGATCACTTCTTAATTCACACATCAATTGCTGATGCTTCAAACAATTCCCATTAGTATTACATTTGTTAGGTTTATGCAATACACAGCTGTGTATGGAACCCACTCATAATAGAGTGGTGTTTGTATGTGTTGCTGTCTGTATGGTCGATACCTACATCAGCCAAAGATGATTAAGCAAGTGTATCGCATTAGGCACAGTGACCTCCAACACATCTGGTAGGATCATAGGATCATATGAGGTTACTTGGTTATTGACCCAGAGGTCATTTCAAGCCTAGCCATTTCATCCCGAAGTAATACCATAGATACTCTAGTCAATACCCAGGACTGTATTTAGTAATGACTGCCCATGTCCAGGAGGGTTGTAAGTGCTATCCCCAGTACGAATTCATGGTGCCCCATCCACTCGTCCAGGTTCATTTTGAACAGTGTCATAGAGGTGCTTTGCTTCAAATGAACTGTCAGCCTATTCCAAAGATGCAGCAGTCAGTAAATATTTGGAATTTGCTGTATTAGAAGCCAGGATCATCTGTAATGCAGCGCTCATTTACACCTTCTGCCCAGGAATAGGTAGGCCATACAAAACTATTCTTTGGGATGTAGCCATTAGTTTTGATAGTGCAGACTTCCTTTGAAGTTATTCTACTAGATGCCTGTGTGCTACATCTTTTTGTGTTACACCTAGTAAATATACAGCTCAATGACAACAGCAATGACATGGGTTTGATTTTTGCAGGTGGTGATTGTAGTTTATGTGTCATGCAAACCTCTCAACTAACCATGACTGGTCCTAATTCAAATGTTAACAGTGTCCCTCTTAAACAATCCAAAAATTGCTCATTTTTTGGGGAATTGTTGGCAAATTCCACTTATAGAATACTGACACTCGTTACAGTTGTAGACATCTGTTCCTGAAGAACATGTACAATAAGTTACCCTCACATATCCTGTCAATGCCACACATTAATGATCATGATGTTGTAAAAATGTCCCTGACTTTACCTGTTACTGTCTACATTTGTCTAAGAATCTGTTGCTATGTGTCCCTGATTGGCTGAGAGTTACGGTGATGTTAGCCATATTCAAGCAAGTCATTTTGCAGATCTTCAGAATATGCACAAAGCCCTAAGGTGCATACCATCCTTAATAAATTTACTCTCCAGTGAGCAAGTCAGTGATGTTTAAATCACAAACATTCACCATCATTGACATGTAACCTTATATGACAGTCACTTATATTCTATAGTGTGTGTTTATATCATATATACTTGCTCAGGAGGTGTAAACAGCAATACGTACTGTGCTATCTACATATGTGATTAATGTTATACTACTGACATCTTCTGGAAGTGTGCATATATTTACATATCCTGTTTTGGGGACATTGACATATTTACAATGCCCTCTTATTGTTTATTCATTCCTAATATGCATATCAGTGCCCATTTCCATCAGCATATTTTTGCCCAGTGTATATTTCCTTGTATTTGCCCTTCGCATTTTACCCACCCCCTCTATTATTTCATTAGTCAATTTTTTTTGTACATTGTACTGACTACACTTTTCTTTACTGTGTTATTACTCATGCCATTGCAGTATTTTTACCCCTGGTAGTCATCGTGGCTGTCAGAGCAATCACACCAAGCAAGTTTGCTCGTAAGTAAACTTGAATGCATGCTCTTTCTGTGCTTATGCTATTCTGCTTTGCACAAAGCCTACATGGAGTTTGAATCCCTGGGTATATCTTTATATAAAGTGACTGACTCTGAATCACATACAGTTTATTCTAATGCTTAACAGGGCCTCTTAAAATCAATGTGAGAGGTTAAACAAAATGTAAAATAGAACAGTTTAATGAATGACATTATATATGTCATGCATGTTAAATTGTTGTGTTTCCAAAACTGGAACTGCCTTCAAATTGTCATTGCAATTTTAAACTGTTTTAACTGCTAAGTATGTTTTATTTGTATAATATGTTTGATTGCTAATGTTTTTAATATGGACTAGCATATGCAAAGTTTAACAATACATTTCCATAAAATGTAAATAGAAAAAGATAAATAAGACAGAACATTTAGTTAATAAGAAACAGTTCTTGTTCTTTGACTAAAAATATCATCAACTGAAAAAATTTAAAATTCAGTTTTGTCATTAAAAGACAGAATGATGAAGAATGAGCTTAATCACATGTAAAATTAATTATGTTGGGTAAATGTACTATAAATGTACTCAGAAGGGCAGACCTATTAGGAAAGACGATTTACATGAATGCTTTCATAAGGCGTGGAGGAATTTTAGCTATGTGAATAGAAACACTGTTAAAAAAGTGCTTAAAACATTTACATAGCTAATATAAATTAACCTAGACAGCTTTAAAGTTAGATAATCATGGAAATTATTCATTGCTTACATTCTTTTCAAAGTAGTTCATACTTCACAATACAACAAAAGAATTCCTAGTTAAAACATACGTGAGACAGGATTCATTAAAAGGAAACAAAAATCCTTGTTAAATTGAAATGCATTTCTCAAACTACAGAATAAAGGGCATTAGTGTAGAAGAAAACTACATTAAGCCAAATATTATAAGACATCACGCATAGAGGAAGGCCCCCTTTAAATTAATACATACTTCTGGGGCAGGAGAATGAAGGGCATTTAGTGCACAGCAAAGGCATATTAATGTAAAGATGACAAACGTTATGTGAAGAGTAAAAGCTGCACCTCTTACTAAAGTGGTTTCATGTGAAGAACTGTTTGTTTCATCTTGAATAGTCCGTTTTGCAGTCTCCATTTCCATTCGTTGGTCCTTCATAACAGAAACATTCTCTTTTCAAAAATTCCTTTCATTCTAATTAATTAAGGGCCGCAGTCACACTTGCATTTTTCTTGTTTTCCAAAACCACTTTTTTTGCTGCTCTTTCTTCATAAAGACTACTTCTAAAATTTAACACGCTCTATAACCCATAAGTGGACTCCTTGTGATAACATGATAGTTTTGCTTCTGTACAGAGAACTAAAAATATAATTTATCTTGTGGTTTGAACAATAGCCTCTGCAAAAGAAATACTATTTTGTCATGTACCACATTATTTTCTTCAACTGTAAAATAGCTTCTGTACTCAGCAGAGCTATGCACATTCCTTATCACGACTGCATACTAGTATTTTCCTTCTATGTAAATTATTCTGAAAAAGTTGTTCCTTCCTGGGATATTGATTCGTTGTGTATTAACTTACACATATTGCAAAGTAATGTCAGTTTCAAGACCATGCTGAACAGAAACATTAGTTGTGATTTAACTCAGCCCTAACACTGACACCATTGTAAAATTTAACATTGCATTGTCTGCAAACAGAACATCTCAAGCTGAACCCCATGAGTTTCGTCTACAGAAAAATGAATATAATACATCACCACAATTATCAAAGCTCTTTGTAAAAAAAAGTAGATGACAAGCCATTATATCAACCTTTTCATTTATATTCAGCAAATGCATTTACAAATTATTTCAAGTTAGTGATCTTATAGCATTTGCCACACATTCTTAGACATCACCAAATGTCACCTTCAGAAGCAATGGATCCAAGGGTCAAATCTTCTCCTTCTTAACTACTCAGAGTAGGTACTGTTGAGAAGCTGTTAGCAAGATTAAAAGGCAATATATATGCATGTATACTTTGCCTGTCACATTTAGTATTAAAGAAACATGTATTTTCCATTGCCTTCCCATCATTTAAAATAATTAATAGTTTGAAAGCATCTAATTTCCCTAGTACCTAAAAAAGCAAACCAAATCTGTATTCAAACATAGATATTTCCACAACATAAAAACACAGGCTAATTAGTATTCTTGGTTCTACATCCAATATCCTTAAATGAGTTATTTATAAATATCTAACATCCTCCTTTTTTAAAAACAAACTCATTTCCCTTATACAATGTGAACTTAGGTTAGAGCATAACAAACAAACAGCTTTCCTGAAACTACTTCAATATATATATGAAATGTGACAATCATCAACCCACAACTGGCGTATTCATATATTTTTGCAGTTCATTCAGTATTATAAACCACCCACTGTTCTTCAAATCCAAACTCATAAGATGCAATGACCAACTATTAAACCAGTTTAAATTTTGTCTTAAGGATGGAACACCAAAAGTAACCTGATAAAAGTCAACTGTCATCATTTTTTATAAAAAAAATAATCTTCAAGAGCAAATCAAAATAACAATATTATTCTCAATTCTTAAAGATAAGAAAATAAAAATGACCCACCATGCCTGTAAGATACTTCAGTCTGAAAGGCTTTGTAACTGATAAAGAGGTTGTAACATATGGTTAATTGCTTGGTATCACTATCCAGACCAAGCCATTGTAAGGACAACATATTACTTTCACAATTAAAGAAATAACTTAAAGACTGAATTACAGACTGAAACATTCTGTACACTTGAAAAAACTGGTAAAAACTCTGTTTCTTAAACATTTATGATTTATATAACCATTTATAAGCTAATAATCAGTGAAACCAAATTAATAGGTTTACAGGTTCATAAGACTGTACTACACTAACGATCACTGGGGCCTTTTTAAGCCTAACCATGCATCCCGAATCTCTGGCAAGTTATGGTACCCTTAATAAGTGTAAGCAGGGGCTTATGAGGTGAAACATTTACAAAAAGGGGCCTGGGAGATGAACCATTTACAGGCTGTCTATGCACATTAAAGACATAAGCTCCAATCAGGGAAGGATTTCTTGTTCTCCAAGTTACACTTGGATTGGGTTGGGGGAACTCTGCTTCACATGGATAGGGAGCCTGTTCCAAAGAAAGGGTGGTCTGTGGGATATATACTTGTCTCTCCATCAGGTCCTATTTATATCACAGGCAAGAGTTAAGTCTTTAGAATGGGCAATTCTGGTGTTGTTTGCTTTATGGACATGCAGGAAGTCCATCCACGAGTATGTTTGTAAAATTAGTTTTGTTTCAGTCTTTGATGTCATCAAAAATTAGTCTTCACAGAACCTGCAATGGCCCAGAAATGACTCCTATAATTCATATGGAGTTACATGAATTGGTAGCAAATCTAAATGCTACTATAAATTATTTTTTATGAGACCCGTTGTTTCTACTACTATTGGAACTGTCTGGAACCTTCTTCCACATAGCCATCATTTCTTACTGCAAATCCTGGTATTTTATGACTTTGTGTCTCCCTCCACATAAGACACTACAGTCACTGGATGTAGCAAGTTCAATGATCACTGCTACTTTTGCGTTCTTATCATGGGGTACTATCTTTGGTCTTCTTGCATTTATTTTTGGAACTGTTGTTAATGAGTGATCCCATATGATATAAACTTCCTCATTTTCTATAACATTTTGAGGTTCATGTTTCTAATGCTTCGCAGTGACATCAGTACTGTAATGTTTGTATAATCCCTGATGCAACAGTCTTGTTGCATTATTATACCTTTCAGTATACATGCCCACTGCCATTAATATATCACACCAAAGGACAAGATGTGCAACTGTTTCCATTTCTTTTTTACAGAAGCTATATTTGCTTGTTTCTTCCATGTGTTCAATGGACTTTGTAAACCAATGTGTATGCAGTCCACTATTCTGGGTCACGTGTATTAACCTTTTATCTTTTGGTTTAAATTGAATACTCCTTAACCATTCCTGTGTTAGATCCTGACTGGCTTGTGGTTGTACTTGCAACTATATTTATGTGTTTTCCACATTTCTTGCCTTCTCATCTGATCCTTCTCCTAATATTCTTTCTTTTGTTTTTTTTTTTTTGCACATTCCATTGCTGCCTGATTTTTGTCTACTTCTGGTTTGATTTTCATTTCTGCTTGACATTAATATGCTGCTGATAAACTAGGCAGGGAAGTCAACATAGAATTGTTGTCATCATGTTTTCAAAGTTTCACTATGTTTGGATCTGCTGAAGTCAGCAGATATTTGTGCAGTCATATCTATACATGTAATAAATTTCCCAAACCTCCTTCAGAACGAGGAAGTTATAATCTCAGTATACACTGATTTTTATACATTATTTGATAAACGTGAAACATTTTTCTTGTTTTCCTGTCCAACTAATCCAGTACCTTTTGAGGCCAGTCAATCACCCCAAAACTGTAAGTTAGAAAAGGAAGTGCAAATTGGTTTATAGCTTGGACTTTCTTCCTACATGTCAGGGCTGTTTTCAGTATTAATTTTAATCTTATACAATATTTCTTACTGAGTTTTCTTTGCATTTATTCATGTGTTACTGTCGATCCTTCATCAGTTCCCAAAATATTTCTACACTCCCTCCTGCTCAAGTTTCTTAGTATCACATTCCTTTACCAGACTGATATTTTCTCTGTGCTGTAGCTTTCCTGTTGCTTTTTCACATTTATCAAGATCAAATGACATTCTTATATCAGCTGAAAAAGTTTTAACCAATCATATACAAAAAGAAGATGAGAAGCTTTCCACGCTGTTGTTTTCTGAGACCCAAATTGCAAGCAGAGAGCTTAATGGGTTAAGGGCAAGGCAAAAGAGCAGTGGTGACAGTCACCCTGAAATATCCCTTTTTGCATTTTTATCCATGGAATAATAATCTGTCCTTTATCATGGCTTAGCTGCAAAGTGGTTTGCCACTGTTCATGGCAACTGTAGTGTAATTGATCAATGCAGGATGTATCTCATACATCTGTAAGTACTCCTGCATCCATGAATGCAGGATGCTGTCAAATGCTTTTTTTGTGATCTCTCCTTACCATCCTTAGATTATTCCCCTTTTTACAATTCTATATTATGACTTTCTTAACAACAAATGATCCTCTAATTCATATGATTTTCTTTTGTTACCCTTTTATTCTACTGCCATGATTAGTTTTTCCTCTAAATGACTATAAACTCCGCTAGCATCAATTCCAGTATATTGTTTAGACATCATCAGAAGGCAAGTTATTGGTCTATAGTTTTTAGGATTTCACTATTAAGGATGAGTATAATTTTTCATGTTGTTAACTAGGTTGGTGTCTGGTTGGGATGCATATATAAGTAGTTATTACAAAGGCCTAAATATTTGTGTAAAGATTTTAATAGCATTAGTCAGAATTAGGTACTGGATCTGGACCTGGAGTTTTCTATTTAGGAGCTCCTTCTCGCTCAAGGTCTTTTATATCAAATTCCTCTCCCAGGCTGATGTTTTCTTGGTGCTGCAGCTTTTCTGCTTTAAAGGTTGCTTTTGTACATTTATCAAGACTAAATGACATCCTTATATCAACCTTTCCCAACTCACGCAGAAGGTTTGGACATAGTGATGTGCTAGAGCTGATTTTCATTGATTCTAAATTCTCAGACTACATTTTGAGCTATAAACCTGACTCAGTGCATGGAGCGGACCTCCAAATAATGAGATGGAAGCTAAACAAATCACCCCTCAAGCTGGTTCCTCTGCAACAACTGTAATTTTAAATGTATGTTCACATCGTGCTTTACTATTCCTTTGTGAACGGCCACTAGCACGCCACTGTACCAAATAGTGCTGCTATACCCTTGCCCATAATTATTGTTAAATTCATAGGTGCACTTTATCTGGCTGCTGTGACTTCTCCTTAAACCTACACATTGCTCCATTGACTGATTGTTTATTGTTCATTTTTTATTCAGCTTTCAGCCATTTGGTCCAGCCATCTGGTTCAGCCTGTTCCATTTGCCCTTGCTGCACTCTCACTCCACTCCCCTTACCCTACCCCCATTCCCACCCTCCCACACTTTCATTACATTTACATCTAACCATCCCTTTGCCCTCCCTAGCACCTCCCCTTCCTTCATCTCCCACACCAAATACACTCTCTCCTTCTACCTCCCCTCTTCCCAGCACACCTTCATCACACCCTTGTCAATCTAACTGCACCTATACACTCCTCTCGCTGTAACCCCAACCTGTCACAAACTTGCACACCTCTCCTTCTTCACACATCACCCTATCTTTACTCTCCTTACAATTACACCTACCCAACTAGCAAATCTAGATTGCCCTCTTTCTTCATCAGTCTCCATGTCCTACATATGCCACAACTGTCTCTCAAACCACACCCTCCTCTAATCTATTTTCATCTCCATCACTTACATACTTACCTCTTCCTGCTATCCCATGCTACTTACTGCCTTTCATTCTTCTTCTTTCACTCTTTCTATCACTTTTCCTATCTCATTCACTTAAACATACTCCACTACTCCAGCCTTACTATCTATCCCAATGGGTCTAAGACTATTCGCTGAAAGCACATTTCACTGAAACACATTTGACTGTGCACAATTCACTGAAAGCGCAATTCACTGAAAACACAATTCACTGAAACACATTTCACTGAAAGTTATATATGGCCTTTTCCCCACTGTTGTGCGACCCCGAAGTTAGTATATACAGTAGGGGGTGTTTGGGGGGTGTAGCCAAACTATGTGGAAGGGCTATGCCCCCCACACCCCCCAACCCCCTTACTATATACACTAACTGCAGCATCACACAACAGTGGGGAAAAGGCCATATATAACTTTCTGTGAAACGTGTTTCACTGAATTGAGTTTTCAGTGAATTGAGCTTTCAGTGATTTGTGCACAGTCATTTGACTTTCAGCAAAATGTGCTTTCGGTGAATAGTCCTAGACCCCTATCTCAGCCTAGTACATTCCTCTATTTGTACCCCTTATCCCATGTTCCTTATTTTTCTCTCCACTTCTCTACTGCTCCTCCTATCCAACTTCTCCTCTTATCACACCAACATAGGTCATCAGCACTCTCCAACTATCTCTATTCACACTACCAATCGCATATGAAACAACAACACATTCACTATATCTTCTTCACTATTTCCAACTTCTAACTCACTTCTTCCCAGGATTAAAATTTCACCCCTCTCCATTGTTCCCCTAAGACTTAAGTTCAAATACCACTTACAGCACCTCTCCCACCCAACTCTACTTTATCACCACATTACCTTACTCCTTTCAGGGGATACTCACCCCAACCCAGAACCCATCTCCCACCCCTCCCCATCTAACCTAACACCACAACCTACATCACATCACCCTAACTATACCAATATACCCTTATCTATGTACTGTATGAATATCGACAGCATTCTAAACAAAATAAGTGAATTCCATGTTTGGGTGGCCCTACACTTTCCTGATATTATAAACCTGGCTCAAACCCCATATCTCGATTAAAGAATTCCTCCCCCTGGCTATAATATCTTACGACTTGATCAAACTCACAAAAAATGTGGTGGTGTTGTCATCTTACTTACCAACCACCTGCATCTTTCCCGGCTATCCAACTCTCCAACATCTCTCCCTTTTGAACTTCTTGCAGCTAACTGCAAATTTAATAACCACAAAACTCTTACCATTGCTGCTATCTATAATCCCCCGGGCAACAATATTACTTTACTAGAACATACTCTCTCCTGGTTTTCCTACAACATACCCAATGAAACAGCTATCCCAGGCAACATCCACTTTAACTGGCTATCACTAACCTCCAACATACGAGTCTCCTTCATTAACTTACATGGATTCTCCCAACTTTACTAGTTCTGCTCACTTCAATAAACCTACCAACTCTAGTACAATACTTGACTGGATATTAATGTCCAAGCCAGAGGTCTATCATCAACCTTCCTCTCTACCTGACTCCCTCAGTGATCATTCACCTATTAGCATTCAAAGATTCTACCCTCACCACCTTAGCCTCCCAAATTTCTAAACTGCCACAATCTCACCAACTTCCACCCTGAAGTACTCAATAACATGATCTTTTCTTCTAACTGAACTTTCCTTTCTCAACTACCTCTTGATGATGTTGTTCATAAATGTACCTTTATTTTCCTGAACATTCTTAACACTGTCATCCCCCCCCCTCAGAGTCAGAAGAGTAAAATCACTCTGCTCTCCATGGCTTACCCAGTCCACATGTACTCTCATGCACAAAAAAGTCTGGAAACAAGGGACCGATACTAAATACCTTACCCATCTACAGTCATACAAAACACTTCAAAACCTTACAAAAAACACATCAATATTTATAAGAAAAACTTCTATACAAATCCCCAGACAACTCAGCTCAACAACCCAAAAATACTTTGGAACACTTTAAACTAAATCCTTCACCCAGGTAACTCCACTTCTCATAACCCTGTCAAACTAACACTCCTCTAGAAAATGCCACCATACTTAAATCTTATTTCATTGACACTACTAGTAAACTAATACAAACCCCAAATCCCTCCAAACCTACTCCCCCTATATTTACCTCTGACCAAAACAACTCCTTCTCTCTAAAACTGATTTCCATTAGCCACATAAAGTGTCTCCTACCCAAGCTTAAGCCATGCTCTCCTTCTATGGATAGTCTTCATCCACTCTTCCTTAAACTAGCTGCATAATCCATTGCACTCTCTATCTCTATCCTCATAAACTGATCTATATATGAATCCACAGTTCCCACACTTTGGAAAAAATTCTATACCATACCTATTCACAAGGGTGGTAATTCCACAGATCTTTCAAACTACCAGCTTATAGCTATATTGTCCCCTTTCTCTAAAATTCTAGAGAAATGTGTACACAGGCAATTGCTAAACCACCTATGCCTGGAAAATCTAGTCACCCCCACCCAACATGGTTTCTACCCTGCCACAGTACCTCTACTGTCCTCATCTCCTTTTGTCACTCACTATCTCTCACTAGATACCAAAAATGAACTTGTTTCCTGTGTATTTCTAGATCTATCCAAAACATTTGACACTGTCTCTCACCACCTTCTCCTCTCCAAACTCTCCAGTATTAACCTCTTACATTCTCCTATCACCTGTTTCTCCAGCTACCTCTCCAACAGATTACAGTCCATCAATTTGCACTCTGAACATTCTCCCTTTCTCCCCATCTCTACAGGAGTCCCTCAAGGCTCAATCCTTGGAAAACTACTATTTAACATCTTCACCAGCAACCTGCATACCTTCTGTCCTCACTCCTCTCTCATCCAATATGCAGATGACTGCACTATCATCACCATCTCCAATACTCTCTCTGACCTACACACTTTTGCTCAGAACTCATTTAACTCCTGAAAACTGACTCTCTAACAATCTACTTCTTAACTCCAAAAAGGCCAAACACTTCTATTCTTAACAAAATTTGTCACTCTCTCTCTAAACTCTCCTTCACTATAACTTCTCTCAACAACACTGTTATCAATGTAGGCACTCGCATCAAACTGCTTTGGGTCATAATAGATGAACAACTCAAATTCGACCAACATGTTGGCTTCTGCATTAAAAAAAAATCACCAAAAACTTGAACTACTTTACAGAATAAAACATTCCTTACAAAGGAGTCCCGAATCACACTTGCCCATGCTTACCTGCTCCTTAGCCAACTCTATGGGTCCCAAATCTTAACTAACATCCAGCCCTCCCTTCTCACCAAGCTGTAAACCACCTACAACAAAATTGCCAGGTTAGCAATTAATTTATCCTCCAACTCTTGTCACTGTCAATCCCTCAATATTTTAAACTGAATCAAGTTCCCTAAACAGCTTTTCTTTTCACAACTTCTTGTCATTCACTCCCTTCTGAATAATCCCTGCTTCTACCCTAACATTTCTACTATCATCTCTTGGTACACTCCTGCCAGACAGCTTAGGAGTGTGGACCAAAATCTCTTAGATATTTATAAGGCCAAAAAAATATATTGGCCAAAACCTGTAAATCTACTTACCAGGCCTGTTCTGGAACTGGCTTCCCATAACCATCAGAGAAATAAGCAATTCTGCAGCTTTCAAAAAACCCTCAAGGAACACTTAAATAGCACCTGGACATGTCACTGTAAAAACCATCCATGAACTCCCTCCATATTACTGTACCTTGCTATCGCTCAATCTCTGTCCCCTCAACCTTCCATTCAACTCCACTTAATCCCCTGTAACAATCCATCCTCTTACTAAAGTACTTCTAGAATAATATCTTAGTATTATATTCCACAACTTGACTCCCCTTATTTCTCAAACTTTCTGTATCTTCCTCTTTTTCTTTTTCATTCTGTTTGATTCACTCAGTGATGATGTTTATTTCTATGTTGGATATTTTCTCAAAAGCTCATGTTCTGTACTTTAAATACGATGTCTCTTATATATTGTATACTATATCCAGTCTTTTGTATTTTAACTTGACAATGTTGTGGAGCTTTTCTCCCAGGGCCTCTACTGAAAAAGGACTATTACTCAGTTGGACTTTCCCAGTCAACAAATGTCAACTAACTAACTAACTAACTAACTAACTAACTAACTAACTAACTAACTAACTAACTAACTAACTGACTAACTAATTAACTAACTAAATACATATATAAATACATACATACATACATATATACATACATACATACATACATAAATGTTTTGACCAACCACTTGCAGTTGTTCTTTCAGTTCCTCATCTGATGAACTATACAGTTTTAAATGATCCACAAAAAGAAGATGAGAAGTCTTTACATTGCTGTTTTCTGGGATCCAAGCTTAAGTGGTTATGAACAAGACAAAAGATAAGTGGTGACAAACAGTCACCCTGGAATATCCTCCTTTAAATTTTTATCCCTGAAATAATAATTTGTCCTTTATCATGGCTTAACTGCCAAGTGCTTTGCCACTGTTTCATGGTCACTGAGATGTAAACAATAAGGGCATATCTTATACATTTTAAGCACTCTTTTATCCATGAATGTGGGATACTGTCAAATGCTTTTTTGTAGTCTAGCCATGCCATACTAAGACTCTTCCCCATTTTACAGTTCTCCATTATGACTTTATTTAACAACAAATGATCCTTTGTTTCATATGACTTGCTTTTGTTAACCTTTTTTCTAGTGCCATGATTGAGTTTTCTTCAAAATGACAATAAACTTTGTTGCCACCAATCATCAGAAGGCAAGTTATTGGTCTATAATTTTTAGGACACCTTGCAGGTTCGCTCTTAAGGAGGAATATTGTTTTTTTCTGTTGTTAACCAGGTTGGTGTCTATTCAGAGTGCACATATAAATATTTCTTACTCTTGGCTAAATCTTCATGTAAAGATGTTAATACTTTTAGCCAGAAGTTAAGTACTGCACGTGGGCCCCATGTTTTCCATTTATGAGCTTTTCTTAACTTTGTTTTAGTTTCTTGGGCTGTTACTTTATCCCATTTCATATCCTGAACGTTTGAACTTCTTCTTCTTTCCTTTACTTTTTCTATCCATTCAGCATCTTTGTTATGTTCCACAGGTTCTTCATAGATATTTCTCCAAAATGCATCTCTTGTGGTGTTTCATTTCCTTTTGCCTTGTTTCCTAATTCTCTATAAATGTTTTTTTGCATCACCTATAAATTGCTTATTTTGTACTTTTACTTTGCTTATCTGCATATCTTGTAAGTTTCTCTGCCTGTGCCAATATGTTTAGTTTATTATTTGTGACAGTGTATGATATATCCCCATCTGTTCTGATACTGTGCATTGCTTTTATCACATCTATCCTTCTGAATATTTTTGCTGATCTGTTCCCTGTTCTGTACTCTTCTAACAGTGACATTTCTTGTCTTAATTGCTTTACAATTTTCTCTGTTCAGTACTTCCATGATGGTATTTGATTTCTCCCCTTCCTTTCCCTTACTACCCTGTGTTTTTTTGCTAAGGCTTTATCTGTTATTAATTTACCTGCACATTAATATATCCTTTTTACTTCTGTTATTTTGCATGAATTTCTATGAACAGTCTTAATTATTGTGTTCATTTGTTTTATCAAACTTCTAACTTTTTGTGTTTTATTGACTTTCTGCAGCCTGTTTCTTTCATTGATCTTAATATGTATGTCCAGATCTATTAAATCAAGCAACTCTTCTCTTAGATTATTATCTTCTAAACTGAGAGCACATTCTTTGTTCTCCATTTCTTGCAGGCATTCTATAGAAAGTTCCAGAGCATCTTCCTGTGCTATATTCTCTTCAGCTTCATCCTGTATTATCCTTTGCTCTTTTATATGGGAACTAACTGGCCTATCACTCAACAACATTGACTGCATCAGACTTGCCACAGTTTCCTGTTCCTTCCCTTGCTGCGCAACGCCAAATTAACTTTTGTACTGGTTTGCTACTGAAGGCTCCAAAATATCTTCATATGAAAACTGATCAGAGGCTTACCACTCCACTGTTTTCTCCATAATTTAGGATCCATTGCTCTGTCCTGCTGTGGTGTTATCAGAGTTAGAGTTTCTACACTAAATCCTTTGCTATGCAGGTAATCCATAACCTCAGTTTCTATTTCTTTAACTTCTCCACTAGAACCCTCTTTTCTATTTTTCCTCTTTTTTTTCTTTTTTTTTTTTTGTATTGTAAAATTTTCCATAGCTGGTGCCTTTGCCTGTATTTCTCTTCAAATATCTTTGGTGTTGCTCTTTTTGTATTGATTAGTTTTGCTTTCTCCTTTGTATACATATTGCACCATATTAAATCTCTTTTTCTTTCCCATGGCCATATTTCTTCTTCAGATGTCTCCTGCTCCTCCTCTTTTTCCTTACTCTGGGAACTAATTGTTCCATTATCCTGTGATATAATCTCTGTTAGACTTTCTACACTAAATCCTTCACTTTGCAGGTATTCCATAACTTCAGCTTCTATTTTTTTAACTTCTACTTTACTAATCTTCTGTTCTGTATTCCCTAATTTGTGATTTTATTTTCTGTATTGTGAAATTTTCCATATCTAGATGCCTTTGCCTATATTTCTCTTTGAATATCTTTGGGGATGCTTTTTTGTATTGATTGATTTTGCTTTCTCCATTGTGTGAATATTACACAATGTCAGATCTCTCTTTCTTTCCCATGTCCATATTTCTTTTTTATACCTTTCAAAAATTTCTAGATTTTATTCATTATATTTTCACACTTCCTCAGTCATTTATTTTCCAAATGGCCCAAGGTTTCTTGGTTTCTATGATGTTTTTCAAAAATGTGTTGTATTAATGAACAAACATTTGCAGTTGAAGCTTTTGACAGTTTTTCTTGTGCAAATATTTTTCTTTCCTCTATTTTCTCTCTTAATCTTTTTGTATTTCTTTGGTCTTGAAATTCTAGGCTTCTTGCATAATAGTAGCAATACATAATTTCTTTCTTATCCTGAATAGTCCACTCTATCATCTTTATGGCTCTTTTTTTGGCCTGTCAGTTTTTGTGATTTTTGTGTGGACTGATACTTCCTTCTAAAACAGGGGGGGGCATCCTCCCCCAAGCTTGGCCTAACCCCATTGTAGGAATGTTTCCATGTCTTGAGGATTCTACATTGTCATTTTTACCAATCCCGGCACCAGTACACCTACCAGGATTGGGTACTTTTTTATCCTGTGACCTGCATATCTAGCTATCTTTTTTTATTTTTTACCTACACGTATATGTTCATGATGTACGATATATAAAATACAGTATATATCAGTGTTGTCTTAGTGAGATTTTGTACAAAACAGTTACCACCTCTTGACGGTATCCACCAAGACTTAATGACAAATTCAATTCCAGCAATACTATTCTCCTTTGCTTGTTGATTTTATCATTTCTCCATTTGGAGCCTTTGTCTCAGTATAGGTGGCTCCATGAACAATGATCTCTGCATACAATTGTGTGCTGCCTTTGAGATTTCAGACATAGCTAAAGAATGCCTTGTGGCTGTGCTTGGCCTCGAAGCCCAAGTTTACCTTAGGCATTGCTTTGGTAGACGTTGTTTGTCCTCTGAATGTTTGTTTAGTTTGATGAGAGTTATTATATACCACTGGGTGTTATGCCTCCTAATTTTTGCCATGATTTTCTTCCTTCTATTATACAGCCTACTGATGTTGTGATTCCACTAGAAAGTCTTATTTTTTCAATAAGTTCTGCACTTATTCCTGGTGGGTAGATCTGTTTCTATGCAGATATTAATATTCTTGTATATTGTTTCTGTGAGCAGTTTTGCATAGACAACAGTGTTTTCAGTGTTTAGAGGGCTTGATATTTTGCTAGGTTATCATTTTATAGTTAGAAGTTAGCCTTAGAGTAGCTTTTGAACTCAAACTTACAGTACAGTTGCCAAATTTGGAACAAGAAAACCTCACTGATCACTCAATTGCAGTATATTAAATAGCTTGAGTTTGATATCCTTAAAAATAAACTGAGTTTCGAACAGGTCACATTGACTCACAAACTACTGTTCAAAACCACTTGCCACAACCTCCAAAACATGCCATTTGATGAAATGTTACAATGGGCCTAAGATCATCCAACCCATTTTTATATAAACTAAATAAATATGACAGTAAGGTGTTTAGTAGTTGTTTTCCATGTACTTAGAATAAAATGTCAGTATAGATGTACACCAAGTGGCATTATTCATCATTTAAAACTCAGTTTGCTTGTTTGTGCCTTTCGACGTTTCCCAGTTAGGGGTCACCACAGCGGAACTCCAGTCCGCTAATGATTGGCGGTAGATTTTTACGTACTGGCTTGCAGGGCCTAACGCACAACCTTCAACGAAGGAACACCCATTCACGCATGTCGCTACACAGAAGATGCTCTAACTGAGAATCGAACAGGCAACATCTAACTGTGAGGCGACAGTGCTACCGCAGCACCACCACCGCAGTAGACTATCATTTATGCAATGCTTTATTCATGTCAACTAAACCCCCTGAACCCCCTGCTGTATCAGTTGTCACTGCCATCTTACTTCCACCTCTGCCATGACCAGGAATGGCACTGCATCATTCAATGTGTGTTGTACACCTCAGCCCCTAAGATAGCTGGCAATAATTTTCTATTTTATTGCAACATATTTATTGTATATTTTTATAATACTTATTAATGTCAGGTTAATTGTAATTTTGCATTTCTGTTACTATATTTTCATACTCTTATGTGTCCATGTATGTGCAGACATTTGCTTAACACTGTATCTTAAATATTTTGCTTTATGATACATTTTATTTGCAATCACAGTCTTTGGCTTTTATATTTGAAAATATTTATTATACAAAATAGTTTTGAGGGATAATCTGAGATCCTCTCTGTATTGTCAATAGCTCCCATATGGGTTAACCCAATAAACACAATATAAATAAATAAATGAAAACCATTTTTCCTTCACTTTAGGGAATCGGAATGTTGCATTCTGCTCAATGTCTCACTACACAGCAATGATGATATGCAAAAGAGATAATAATCTTTGAGTACTATTATAATTTTATTTCTTTTCTATATCATCAGGGTAGAGCACTGAGCAGCATGATCCTATTTCGGGCTCACCCCAGGAACATTATCTGCTTTAGTGATATGCCTAGGGAGCAACTAAAGCAGTGGTGGCCAACAGGTGACACTAGGGCCACAGTTCAGCCCAACAAAGTATTTTATATGGCTCTTGGTATGTTCTATAACAAATTGTTTTGAATGGAGAAAGACATCTTGGATATGGTAATGTGCCCCCCTCCAACCTTGCCAAGTATGGTTAAGTGGCCCCTGAGCTAAAAAGGTTGGACACCCCTGAACTAAAGGGTGTGGGAATTGAACCCAGTACTGCTGCAAGGTACAGGTGTATCAGCCATAGTCTTAAACATCTGCACCCAACTGGCAAAATTAACTATACCAAACTAAATGTATTATTTCAATAACATCTACATGGATTCAGATGACATTACCTTGCAACTGCAAGTTCAAAAAGGTGTTTTGCTACCTTACTCAGAATGCTTTTTGTCCCTTGAAATATAAAAAGTGTGATTCCTGTTTTCCTTTGAAATGTAAAAACAGTAGTTCTTGTTTTCATAATGGGCATGGTAAATTAGAAATGTAAGTAAAATGCTCACCGGTTCTTACTAGTTCACCTTATTACCATAAAAATATGAGTATATTTGTAGTAATATGTATATGACATGACTAGTACTAGCCATTGTAGTTCATATTAGCTACACATTTCTTCACCTGGAAATTCTTACAAACTGTCTGATAGTTTTGTAAAGTTATATTTTACAAAGTATGAACAAAAAGGTGCACCATACGCTGTATTAAAAAGGAGTAATGAAGATTAGTCTCATGTAGTAAAAATCCAAGTTTAATGGCAAAAACGACTGCAGTAACAGGTTAGCGCTTTCACGTTTATCACAAACGCTTCTTCAGACATAAAATGCAGTCAAAGACCCTCCCTTTTAATACATCACATCCTTGAGCAAGCAATTAGTCAATCATGAAAAGCAAAGCAAAACATTTGGAGACACATCATCTTAGATAAAAAAAATGGCTAATCTAAGCTAGTGGTTGAGGGGTCTAGTGGCTAAAAATGGCTTGAGTGCTATTCTGTCATTCAAACCAAATTTGTGTCCCTGTAACTTAAGTATCCACTTGGCCTCCCTCTCCTCAGTTAAATTCTTGACATCACCTAGCCTGCTAGTCTTAGTGACCAATTCTAACACTTGAAATTTGAATGAATGTGAGTCACCTTTATCTAATATATGTTTAGCTAGGGCATTATTGATATTGCCCTTGCTGATGGCATAAACGTGTTCTCTAACACGTTCGCGTAAAGATCTTGTGGTCATGCCAACGTAAAAAACGTGGCATGTCTGACATGTAGCAACATAAACTAAATTAGTAGATCTGCAATCAGCATACTGCTTAAATTTGTAATATCGATGTGTTACTGGGTGCGTGAAACAATCAGTATGGAGTATGTGGATGCATTGCTTGCATGAATGGCAGGGAAAGGTACCTATTTTCTTCGAAGATCTATCACTTGAACTGTTCCTTTCATAGCACAACAATCTGTTAAGGGATAACATGTTTCTATAGGCTATTCGGGGTCTGTCTTCGATCATGCCCTTGATTCTATCATCCAACATTAAAATTCTCCAGTTCTTATTTAATACGTCTAGAACATGGTTATTCCTATTAGTATAAGGGAGGATTAACCTATTAACTGAGGACATGGGATCTACCAAATGTAAATCCTCTGGGGAACCTAGTTTGTTTAAAATGGGGGCTCCAATGTTATCCCTGTGGGCATCCCCCATAGCAATATCATCTAATACTTGCTTTTGGTCATAACCTCTGCTAATAAAATTCTTAGCTAATTCTGTTTTGTGATGATTATAGGTGCTACTCTGTGTAGTCAATTTAGAGATTCTGATGGCTTGGTTCTTAACCACATTGCGGTGTATATGTTTCGGGTGCATGCTGTTGCGATGCAATAAGTTGTTTCTCCAACATGGTTTCCTGAACAACTCAGTATCAAAACCTGTTTCTCCCTTGGTTATTTTAACATCTAAAAATTCAATTACATCAAAGGAATAATGGCACTCAAAACTTAAAAAACTTGTTGTCTTGTTTAAGTAGCTTACAAAAGTTAGCAGTTGTTCGACTGTGCCACCCCATAACAAAAGAACATCGTCCACAAATCTGTTGTAATATTTGAGGTATGTGTCATGCTCAAAGCCTGTGTCAAAAACATATTGATCCTCCCATTGTGCCAACACCAAATTGGCATAGGCATTGGCACATGGTGTGCCCATCGCCACTCCTTTTGTTTGTAAATAGTATCTGTCAAGTTATATTTTAAGTGAAAACTATTTGTGGAGATGACATATAGATTCATAGGTGTGTACTAGGTTAATGACCACTAGACTAGACTTCCAAAATCTCTGAGAAGGTCTGGTATCCTTGATTAGTGTAAGCAGAGGCTTGGGAGAGAACACATTTACAAGCAGGGGCCTGTGAGATTAACCATTTACAAGCTGCCTGTGTCCATTAGAGACATAGGTGCCATACCAGGGATGAATTTCCTGTTCTTCATCCAATTGTCCAAGTTGTGCTTGAATTGGGTTAGGAAGGAACTTAAGTATGATGACTGGGGAAAGCTGATTCAGGGAATCTCTAAGATTTTTCAGACCTGCTTTTCCAAAGTATACAGGGGATTTTCTTTCTCCTCATCCAATTTTGGCAAAAAAAAAAAAAAAACAGTGTAAACATCATCAATAAAATTCAGATAAACAGACATTTAAGAATAAATGGCAAAGGGGTTCCAGAAATAAGTCTCAAACCTCCCAAAACCAAGGACAGTACATTGAGTCTGTATAAGTATTATTTGGATGAGCGATCTCTTGACAAATTGGGATTCCAAGAGAATATTCAAAGTCTTTCTTGATTCCCTCGCATAGGACTATGCCCCTAGAATTAGATACCTCAGTTCAAAGAGCTTTTTTCCACAGGAAAATAGATCTTCATTTAAAAATAGAGCTAGTTCTTAGGCTTTTGACTTGTATTTCAGTCATTATAAGGGAATACCTCAGGATTTTTGGTCTCATGGCATGTATCATTGTCATGATACCTCTGGCAAGACTCCACGTGAGAAAATATAGTGTACCTGAAATCATTTTCATTCCAACATTAACACCCTTTATCTTTTTAGAACTCAGTGCTGGGACTTGTCAGAAAAGAAATTGTCTAATGGAGACAACAGACTTCCTTAAATCAGGATCTTTCCTTCTCTCGCCTTGTTCCAAAGCATTCAATCATCACAGACACTTCAGACTTTGTGTAGGGAGCAGTTTCAGGAGGGATAAAAGTGCAAGGGGGGGGGTGTGGGACACCAAGAATTTATGCAAGCAGATAAATATCAAGGAGATGCTTGCCTTGATCAAGGCACTCAACTCTCTGGACTGTCATTTGTCCCTGGGAACTCTTCAAGTGGTGACAGACAATGCCATATTCATGTGGTATATTGACAAGCAAGGGGCTACCATGTCATACCCCCTTTGCAGACTAGCCCTGTCAGCTTGGGATACAGCGTCATAGCCACTCTCACTGTACAGGTATCCTACATTCTGTCAGAGCAGAACTGTGAGGCAGACGAGCTGAGTAGGACCACAGCAGTCCTACAAAAATGGAAACTAGATTGGGGGACTTTCAAGATTTGATCCATATGGGGGAATCCCACAAGCAGACCTCTTTGTCTCCTCTCTGAATAGTCAACTGACACAATTCTGTTCCAGAATTCCTTACAAGAAGGCATAGAAAACAGATGCCTGTTCTTTTCTTTGGATAGGAATGTTCCTGTATGCATTTTCCACCCTTTTCACTATAGTGAGTCAACCCTATCTCATTTTCCAAAAGGACAGGTTTTCTTTGAGAACTCCTTCTTTTATGCCTAAAATGGTATCCAAGCTTACCTTAAGTCAAGCTATTCATCTCCCCATTTTCTTTCCTCAACCTAAAAATGAGGGAGAATGCATACTCCATATCTTGAATGTCCACAGACATTTCAGGTACTGTCTTAACAGAACTAAATCTTTCAAGTCTTTGGATCAAGTGTTTATTGCTTGTAAAGATTAGAAGGAATAACTTGTATCAAAATAGACTCCAAAAGGTAGTCTAAGGCTATTATCTCTTGTTATACTCATTATAACAAATCTATTTCAGGCAGGATCAAGACCAACTTTAGCAAGGCCTTGGTTTCATCAATGGCTTTTTAGGAAGGGTTCAATTCCTAAAGTATTCCAGAAGCTGCTACTTAGCTACTTGGTCCTCCCTTTTTTATTTCTCCAAGTTCTTTGGCTTTCTAATACCATGATGGGAATGAACCCCATTCCTAAGTCAAAGTACCATTACATTTCATGAAATTAGTATTATTTCACTCTTTGATGTCAGCCAAAAGTGCTCTTCGCAGCACCCGCAGTGTGCCCAGTAATGACTCCTTCTGCAGTTCGTATGGAGTTACATGTGCTGTTAATGTATCTAAATAAGATTTTAAACTCTTTTTTTTATAAGACCTGTTGCTCTTACTACTATTGGAACTGAACTACTTGGGTATCTTTCTTCCACATTGCTCTCGTTTCTGCTTCCAGATCCTTATATTTTATAACTTTATGTCTCTCTGTGCACAGGACACTGTAGTCACTGGGTGTGGCAATTTCAGTGATCGATGCTACTCTTGTCTTCTTTTCCTGGACCACTGTATCTAGTTTTCTAGCATCTATCTTTTGAATTGTTGGTAATGGATGATCCCTTGTGATGTAGGCTTCATCATTTTCTATGATGCTTTGTGAATCATTTTTCAAGTGCTTTTCAGCCACTTCAAAACCATAATGTTTGCACAATGGTCCTCTGTATGACTTAAGCCATGGTGCTTCTGATAAGTACTGTGATCTACCGTTTATAAGACTAGATAGGTAGGGGTTCTAATCTCACTGCAGGACACGTGTGTGTGTGTGTGTGTGTGTGTGTGTGTGTGTGTGTGTGTGTGTGTGTGTGTGTGTGTGTGTGTGTGTGTGTGTGTGTGTGTGCGTGTGTGCATGTGTGCGTGTGTGTGTGTGTGTGTGTGTGTGTGTGTGTGTGTGTGTGTGTGTGTGTGTGTGTGTGTGTGTGCGTGTGTGCATGTGTGTGTGTGCGCACATGTGTGCGCGTGTGTGTGTGTGCATATCCTCCTCCCAAACAACTGAGAAATCCTCATTGGCTATGAAAATGCAATGGTTATGCATTTTTATGAGGTGGTTTGCATAAAGGTTAAAGTGTTTACCTTACAAACACAACGTACAGGGTTTGATTCTAACATTGAGTAATTCACTAGGCTTAATATGGCCCATAGGAGCAGTTAGCCTTGTGCAAATCTATGAACCAATGTATTTTACAAAGCACTACAAGTTTAATTCCATTTTTAAGTCTAGTACAAGCTTTGCTAGAACTATTTTTTGGCAGCTCCTTGACCCTTCTCCTTCCACCTCTCAAATATAGTTAGCTGTGTTAAGCTACCCATATAGCTAAGGCTACTGCAGCAGTGATCAATATGAAGAACATAATACAGTTGAATTGAATTTACCAGAACAGTAGAAGTTTGAATGATCACTGCTGCAGTATCCACTCCCTCCCTCCATTCCCCTTGTTTTTTTTGTTGTGATTTTTATGCCAGGGTGGGGCATAAATGTTTTGTTGTTCCTAGTATTGTCCTTTCAAGGCTCAGCCTCTCTCTCTCTCTGCTGGCAGCATTGTACCCAAACTTGCTTTCTAATTAGCTCAGCTTGACTTGTTTGACAATTTGGGCAGACGGAAGGTGCTCTGAAGCTTGGGAAACTTGCCAGCTGTTATATCCTTGGCAGGATGTAACATATGTAACTTGGGCTACTGCACCAGTGATCATTTGAACATCTACTGCTATAGTAAATTCAACTTACATAACTGTACTTTATGCAAGTTAGACATAATAGGCTAATGGCTTATTTTCAGGAGATATCTGAAAGTAGATATTTTTGCATAGATGTCAAGGAGATTATCTTACTCTTTCATCATGTCCCAGATGAGAGAAGGAGTCAGACTGTATGGCAGTTGTGCGTGAAGTAGCATTACACAATGCATGTTTATTGGCTGACAGTATCCCTGCGATTTAGCTTCCTGGTGAGAAATTCAACCAGGTACATGGGCGGGCAAAATAGATTTACTAGAGTAATCCCTGATACCTTCAGTATTAGCTGAGAAATTTATTATATTGCTTTTATTGACTACATTAGCCTCTGCTATCCATGGATGATTTTCAGGGGAAACTCTATTTATGGTGACTTGGGTAATTTGGTCATGATACAGGAAATGTCCCTACTCTTTTTGAGCGAAAGAGATGTCATCAGGAACCTGACAACCATATACATTTTTATTCAATGAGTGCCATTTGTGCAAAGTAAAACCACTGTTGTATAGCCAAGAATTTACTATATATATATATATATATATATATATATATATATATATATATATATATATATATTTTTTTTTATATTTGTTTACTGAGGAGAAAAGCTCCAGAAACAATTGCACATACTATACATAAGATATTTATGTGAGCATTGTGGTTTACACATACAGTTATAAAATACAGCAGATAATAACATATGATTGCATATGATATTTACATAAGCATAGTGGTTTATACATACAATTAAAAGTTTAGCAGGTAGTAACATATGATTGCTGTTCATACAGTATGGTCATTTATATACATACATATATATATATATATATATATATATATATATATATATATATATATATATATAGTTATATACATAAATTACATACATTTTATATATATATATATATATATATATATATATATATATATATAGATATATATAGATATAGATATGTGTATATATTGAAATTTCATAACACTGAATTTCATAACACTAAGACCTAAACATCTAAATCCCAAAAGATTGAAAACCCAAAACATTGAAGATTCAGAACACTGAAAGTATACTTCATAACATTGAAAACTACAATGAATATGTAAATAACATCCTCTCCACTTATAACAACACCTAACTAACAAACTCACTTTCTACTACGTTTCTGCATGGGGGGTAAGCCCCCCTGTACCCCCCTGTGATGGGCTATGTTCCCCGCTCCCCCCGTAAATTAAATATACCAACTCCAAGATCGCACTACAGTGGAAAAAATTTAATTTCATAACCTCACACTGAGGTTAGGAAATTAACTTTTTTCTGCTGTAGTGCGATGTTGAAGTTGTTATATTTAATTTAGGGAGGGTGTGGGGGGCAGAGCCCCCCCCCCACATGGGGGTGTAGAGAGGCTTGCCCCCCTGCAGAAATGTAGTAGAAAATGTGTTTGTTAGTTAGGTGTTGTTGTAGGTGGAGGTGATATTATTTACTTGTGCAATGTAGTTTTCAATGTTATGAAGCACCCTTTCAATATTCTGAGTTTTCAATGTTTTGGGTTTTCAGTGTTTTGAATTTTCGATGTTATAGTCTCAGTGTTATGAACTTCAACGTTATAAAATTTCAATGTTATGATGTAGACCCATATGTATATATGGGAGTGCTTTACAATCTCGAAATACTGAAATGTCAAATTTCAGTACTTCGAGACTATAAAATCGAATGTTAACAATAGCGAAAGTTCATAATTGCGAATTTGAATATCTCAAATTTGCGGTTATGACCTTACGCTAGGTAATGTCTGTGATTGTGTGTTGATGGTGTGCGGTGCAGTGTGTGGATCTAGGTGTTATGTCAGGTAAGTGAATGTTTTGTACGGGTATTGAGTGGGAGTTAGAGTGTATGTGAGTTTGCCGATATGTTTGATGTGTGTGTGGGAGGGACTTGAGAATGTGCGTGTGTGAGTTTGCTTTTGTTTCCGGTTTGTGCGAACTTGGAGTTAGTATATATAAGTGGGGGGTGTGGGGGGCTTGCCCCCCTGCTTATGTGTGTATAAGTTGTGTATGTGTGTAGTTTTGTTTGTTTATATTGTGATGTGGGTGTTGTGGTGTATGTATGGTGTAGTGTGTGCGGTTTGTTCTGTGTTTTGAATTTCATGGTTTTGTTGTTTCAGTGTTTTGTGGATTTGGTTTCTTGGTCTTGAGATACTGAAATTCGATATTTCAGTATTTTGAGAGTGCGTGTGTGTGTGTGTGTGTGTGTGTGTGTGTGTGTGTGTGTGTGTGTGTGTGTGTGTGTGTACATATATATATATATATATATATATATATATATATGTGTGTGTGTGTGTGTGTGTGTGTGTGTGTGTGTGTATCTATACATCTATGTCTATATATATATATATATATATATATATATATATATATATATATATATATATACACATATGACACACATACATACACATGTTAGAGAAGTGCATGGTTGTCTCCAAAAATAACTTATTTTAAGATTTACTTGAAGTAGTTTCAGCAATTTTATTTTGTACAAATGGCATTTGCTATGTCAGAACTGTGCTTAAAAAAGAGGGGAAGTGGGAAAAACAGAACTTGGTGATGTGGCATAGACCAGATGTGCAGTACCATCTAATCTAAATAAAGAGTATGCTATAATGTCAGAAATGGAAAGGGCAAAATTTGTTATTGCAAAGAAGGGTTCCTACAGAAACTTAGAAAAACATGGATATCCTTCTGAGTAGAGGTCGAATACAACACAAATCAGTAATGAAATGAAAATTAAAATAATTGTCAATTACCATGGCTGTAAAACAAATAAACACTTTAATAAGTAAAGACCAGGTAAGCGCTTTCACATCCTCATTGGTGCTTCATCAGACCTATATAACACAAACCAAATACTCACAATGTAAAATAAATCACACCAAATCACATCAGTGTTGGAGGTCCCATGACTTCAGCAACAGCTTTAAAGAAATATGTTTATTTAAACCAGGGGTCTTATTCCCCTGTAGCTTCAAAATCCATTTCAACTCACAGTAGTCTGTTGTATTGTTCAAATAACCAATTCTAACACTCACTTTCACAATCTCAAGTACTAAAAATTTAAACCAATCTTCTTTTCCACACTTATTGACATGTTTAGCCAAGGTATTAGTCATTTTTGATTTCCTAATATTCCCACTTTGTTCCAGTATCCTATCCTTCAATAATTTATTTGTATTTCCTATGTAGAAAGCCTCACAGACCACATATCATGCATAATATACAAGACTTCTACTCTTGCAATCTGCATAAAGACGTATATGCACAGTATATCTTGTAGGGTAAAAGCGTTCACCTGGCTTTTATTTGTTTTTTTTGTTTTGTTAAAGTGTTTATTTGGTTTACAGCCATGGTGGTTGTCTATTATTTTAAATATCATCCTATAGAAACTTGTTATTGGTACAGACTTGTAGTACCACTTCTCAGAGTTACAGTAATCTGCTATCATACAGCAACTGGAGTTGAAAGAGAACAGCTTGACTAAATTAATAGATAAAAAGAGAGAGAGCAATGGTGTCAAGTGAGGATAAGGATGGGCACAGACAGCACTGAGCATGATTGGAGAGCCACATGAAGAAAACACAGGTTCACCCCTATACCACCTTACTTGCATAACAGTACCATTAAACAAGACATTCAGACAAGCTCACAAGTACGCACACACAACTATAAATCTGTCCCCTTCCCTAAACTTACACTAACCCTATCCTGCAAAAACTCACACATACACTCCAAACCTTAATGCCAAAATTTTCAGTATATCCAAAAGATTTCAATCCCACACTCCCCATAACCACAAGCATTTAATCATTCTCCTTTTGACACTTCAGTCTGATTGGCACCTGACTGGTAAAGGGAGGCTGTCCAGAGTCTACATTTCCTCTCTGTGGCTGCATGGGTTTCCTCCAGGTGCTCCCATTTCCTCCCACATCCCAAAGGCATGCTGTAGGTGGATTGGACACTCTAAATTGGCCCTAGGCATGAGTGAATGCATGTGCATGCCTTCTGTGGAAGGTTGGGTGCCGGGCTAGCAACTCAACACTGTAAAAAAAAACTCCACTGCCAATCATTAGCAGACAGGTGACCTGCTATGGTGACCCCTAACCGGGAAAAAGCCAGAAGAAGAAGAAGTCTAGGGCTTGGAATAAGCATCATCTTTGGTCTTTTTGAATTTTGGTCGAGTTTGTTAGAGCCAAAGCCAGATAGTTAATTTCAACAAATTTTCCCTTAAAACTCAGGCAGAAATATCCATTAGCTGGGCTCCTCCATGATCACAGTCTTCAACCTACCATTACAGACAAGTTGGACTACTCTTGTTTCTCCTACCAACCTTGCTGACTTGGGTCTCTTGAAGCAGTCTAACAACTGCCTCATGTACACAGGTACCACTCTACTAATAACACAGTCTAGTACAGAGTGCGAGAGATGTACTTACTCCAAGAATCTAGAATCCATCTTCTCTTTCATTCCAATCAGTAACACGGAGAAGGTTGCCAACTCACCCACCATTACATATTCACATAGTACCACTACTCATACACATATGTCTACTCATACACATAGTATGTATCAAACACATAAATGCACATATGCATTGGTTCTCTCTAAAAATTTACTGAAACACCAAAGACCTGTAAAACACAAGTCTGCTACAGTTAACACAGTCTCCACAGCACCCATGACACATAGCAACACCAGTATCTCACCCACCAAGCACATAAGGTGTAACACTCAAAAGACAAGTTCTCTTGTCATTGGAGACTCAATAATGAGACACATGAATATCCCAGTCACCAGAGAAAGTCATGGTCAACTGTCTGTCTGGTACCAAGATTTGTCAAATCACACAGGAACTTAGGTCTCTCAGCAACAAGTACCATTATGACACATAGTTCATGTTGACATGAAAGACCTGAGATGTACCTCACTGGACTATATGAAGAGAAACAACATTACCAATGTGAAATTAACCAATCAGAACAAAAAATAAAGGTCAT
This sequence comes from Protopterus annectens, assembly GCF_019279795.1. Classification (NCBI taxonomy): domain Eukaryota; kingdom Metazoa; phylum Chordata; order Ceratodontiformes; family Protopteridae; genus Protopterus; species Protopterus annectens. The sequence goes on from NC_056745.1 coordinate 1,088,612,068, forward strand.
GCTGCTAAATGCTAGGATCTTAAACCCAAAATTGCTCTCCCTGGAAGCATTTATATTACTAGAAGATGTAGATGTCTGTGCAGACACAGAAACCTGGTTTAAGGCCTCATGGAGTATTCTGGCCTTGCAAGGCTACAATGCCTTCCGCACCTTTAGACCACAAAATGAACATGTGACAACCAAAGGAGATGGCATTTCAATCTATATTAAATATAAATTCACCTCATGTATTGCACACCTGTACAACATCCATATATGATAGAAAGGTATTCATTTGCTATTAAATAAACAAATGTCACTGCTCTGATATAAGAAACAGCTGCCTCTTTTTTCACTATGACAAATTTGAATTATGCATTCTAAATTAATAATTACAATTACCATAATGTAATTACTCCTGACAGACTGCTGTTAAGATCTTATAAATAATTGTAAGTTTAAGAAAAATGCTTCTTCTGGGCACTGAACTCACACACACATAGTAAAGCTAATATTCTAATCTTGTAATGCAAGCAACAAAAGTTATTTGGGAAAGCATACATGCTTGAGATGAAGGAAGAGGTATGCTTGCTTGAGATGGTAGTGCTTGAGGGAATGAAAAGAGCATTATGGCTTGAATTTTTACATGAATCATACTTATGTGCTTCTCTGAGGTGAACTAATCTCTCTTGGTGTACTTCATGGTTTGCAGCTATCTCCTCTGCAGATGATCAGCACAAAAAGAAAAGAAATATATATGAAAGAGTAATGGGTTGGCTTCCTAGATAATTACTGCCATATCATAGACAGGTTGTATACTTACACAACTTGGGGGGGGGGTATTCCCAGTTCTAAATTCAGCCTTCCGTTGGCTTAGGAGGTCCTGCTTGCACTTTGTAAGCTTACTATTGTGATGATGACATTTTTTCCCCATTATGTAGAATGCATGTTGCATTGGAGACAGCCTTGGCTGAGCTATTCAAAGCCTCAATCTGAAAATAAGACTCAGTATAATCCCACTGCAGCAACCTATGGCTGTATTGCGTCATGAGGAGTGTCACAAATATCCCGAACTCTTCAACACTCCATCTTTGTGCTCTAAATTTAACACCATTTTCTTCCTTACCAGTCATGTCTCCAAAAGTCAAGCTAACAAAATATGTCTGAATTGGTGCCAACTTCAGATCTCACGTGTCACTGATATTATACAAAGATGCACAGCCATGCCAAAAGCATTTGTGTAATTGAAAGTAGATGAACTTCTTTGCAGACATATTGGAACTACTTTCAGCACATAGCCGTAAAGGTTTGAAACATGATATTGTGCTGTGCCATGAGTGATGTTTCACCCATTATCATAGGTCCCAGTGTTCAAAAATGGACTGCTTGATAGCATAACTTTTAAGAGCTGCACTTTGAACAGTGAAAGATGCTGAATTTTGGAATATTGTCATGTTGGGGCTTACCCACTGTCTTCAAACATTACTGTAACAGTTGGGAATGGGCCCATGGGATACAGGATTCAGAAATTGCAACTTACTGTACAAACTGACATTTCCACAAGAGAACATCCTTTCCAGCATGGAAATTTCATATATAGTAATTTCCTGAAGCAATGGATATACTCTTCCGAGAAACCTATATGTATGTGGTTGTAATTAAGTCTTAAAATGCATTCCTATGTAAAATGTCATTCTTCCTGACAATAATCATGGTTTAGATGGATGCAACTGAATGTGATGATTAATAGAGGTTTGTTTATTTTGCATACATACTTCAAAAGACATCTTTTTCTTCTGGCTTTTTGCAGTTAGGGGGTGCCACAGTGGATCTCCTGTCTGCTCATGATTGGCAGTGGAATTTTATTACAGTGCCGAGTTGCCAGCCTGGTGCTCAACCTTCAAAGGGAAGGCACACACATGCATGCACTCATGCCTATGGCCAATTTAGAGTATCCAATCCACCTACAGCATGTCTTTGGGAGGAACTGGAGCACCAGAGGAAACCCATGCGACCACAGGGAGGACATGCAGACTCCGCACAGAAGGCACCCCAGCAGAGGATTGAACTGGAGAACTTCTTGCTGTGAGGTGGCAATGCTAACCACTGCACCACCATGGCCATCCCCCCATACTTCAAAAGACATGAGAGTCCTAAATATATAGTTGGGATATGTGATGAGACATGATGATGATAACAAAAAGCATTGTGCCCATCTTACATATGGAAGTGAATTTTATATGAAATATAGTCATTGCCATGTCTAGGAAATTGGACACACATTGTGTGTTTATCTGTAAAACATTAATCGTATATACTAAATAGCACAGTTTTGTTACGCAAGGCTTACAGATACATTGTTTGCAAAAAACAGATTTAAAATTAACAGTTTTCTTTAGTGTAACAATCCTATTCAAAAAGTTGTGAAAAATGGACTTCGTACTTAAAAAGTATTTTGTAGCTGGATTCAAACCTTAACAGGCTGAAATACATATCTAAAGTCCTTGCCCTTACACCTTGTGTCACAGAGATAGTTCTATGGCATGTGGAATTTTCTTTTTGTTACTGTCTAGAATGCTGAGAAAAGCACACAGTTACCAGACATATTTTAGTTGCCTAAGGTAGCCTAAACTAAATTTTTCACTTTTTTCCTTAGGTAGTGAACTCTGTACACTGCCAAGAAGACAGCAAAAGTATCTTAAAAATAAATAAAAATGGAAAAGTAAATATTGTGAATAATGGTGAAGTGTTCAGTAAACAGGATTTAAACAATGCTCTCAATGTTGCAGGGAGACAGGGGCATGCAAGGACACCAAGCACGTTTGAGTTACTTAAGGCTCCCCAACTAAATTATTTCACTATTTTCCTTAGTTAATAAACCCTGTTTGCACACTGCCAAATGGAGAGCAAATGGAAAAGACATTAAAGAAGAATATATGATAGAGAAAAATACAGAAAGTAAATGAGATGCGATGCATGGTTATATGTAGCAATGAACAGAGTAAGAAGTACATTCAAGTGAACAGTTCTTCCTTCTCACATCACCTTGCAATATCAGACACATACCTTGTGGAAAACATCATCAGACTTATAATTAATGGCAAATAATGTGAACATGGATAGACTAATGATCACATGTTGTTAGCAATAGTGACAACAGTCAATTTTTAAACAACAACACAATGGTATCACAAAATGTGATTAAATATGCATTCAAACAACCCTCTGTAAAAGTATCATGCAAGTGGATTTAAACCATGCATCTGATATACTTTATCGATAAGCTCACTGTACTTACACATTGTGCCACAGAGAAAGTTACTTGTCAGCTATATTATCTTCCTTGAGTTCTGTCAAGAGTGTTGACAGGAGCACAATGCTGCCTGGCTAGTTTGCACTACCAATGGCAGACTAAACTAAATTATTTAGTTTTTTTTTTCCCTTAAGCCATGAAAGTGACTTTCTTCTGGCCAGGTGGCATGCAAATGATACAAGAAAGAATAAACAACATAAACACTTATTGTAGATCAAATACCTTACATCCACATGTTTAACCAAATGCGTTATGTTGCTACAGAGACCTGTCCAGGTTTGAATCCTCAAAAAGGGGTATTGAAAGCAATGATTTCACATTTTTTCCTCAGAGTTGCCACAGAAAAAGACACACATTAGCATGGTGATAAGGAGTTTAGATGTACTGATCAAGTCTCATAGAAAGTGCAACAGAAAAAAGTTGTGAAAATTTGTCCTTTTATATTTGACAGTGAAAGTATGGACGATTGGAATATTACAAACAGTTATCATAGGTATGTGCTCACACTATTAAACAAAGACTGCAAACACTGCAGGTGTATACCTTTCTTTCTGTCTGGTGCCTCCTTTCATTATCTAAGCTTTCATAATCACAATTCACTTTTGTCTTGCCATGTGTTATCTTTAACATTAATTAAAGTTCTCCCTTTAATATGAATAACACCTCTTATTATGGACCAGTAAGTGAAAGAACTGATAAGACTGTACTGTACTGGAATTATCTGGAAACATTTGAAATGAGACTGAAACTAAAGTCTTTATCTGTTAACTACCCAAACTCATGCTGAACAAGTGCCAGTCTCTCCTAGATGTTAAGGTGAATAAAGATGTACTACAAGGAATTAGAACTAGCCTATACAGAAAACCCATGAGAAAGAACAACTTGTTACATAATAAGAGCATGCATCCTAGTGCAATGTACTTAAGGGACAAGTATATAGAGTTATGCACCTGTACAATGATGATTCACAACTTAAACTAGCTCTGCTTCACCTGAAACAGGAATTCCTCGATAGAGGTTATAAAGAAATAGACATAGATAATTGCATAAGTAATGCATGGGATCACAGGGCTACTAGATGTAAATCATATTATGGTGAACATGAAGAAACACAAGAAAATAATAAGAGGTTAGAAACAGATAATTGTACTATTAACAACTCTCTCAGAGTAACATCATAGCTGGCCTTAGGCATAGGCCAACTAGGCAGCCACCTAGGGTGCCGCTCTAGTAGGGGCACTTTTCCAGTATTTAATTGCTATAGGTAGACCAGGATGGGGGCACCAGGTGGTATGGTGGTGGAGGGGTGCCATGGAGCCCTTTTGCCTAGGGCACCAGTTGACCTAAAGCCGCTCCTGAGTAACATTACCATATTCCAATGACATAGGCACTTTCTGCACTATAATAAAAAGAAATTGGAATATTTTGAATACTATAGATGAATTGAAGGATGAATTAACAACCCAACCAAGTTTTTCTTTTATTAATAACATGTCACTGAAAAGACATTTGTGTTATAAGGCCAACAGTAAGAGATTTATATATTCTGACAGGGTAGGCACATATTCCTGTAGAAATTGCCTAGCATGTAAACACATTTTTAGTGGCAGTCACTTTATACACCACCAACTAGATGTAAGGATAGAATTTAATTTTTATACAGACTGCACAATGAGAAACATTATTTATTTTAGTTTTTGTACTGTATGCTATATGTTTATATAGGTAAGATGAATCATAGCCTTTAAGAAAGAATATTGGAACACTTAAGGGATATTAAAAGCAAGAAGTCAGAAAGTGCATTAGCACAACATGTCATGGAAAAGGGTAATGAACATGTCTTTAAATTCTTTGTTCTGGAAGTTACACATGAGAATATGAGAGGAGGGGACATAAAGAACATTACTGAAGCAAATGCACAAAGATGGATAATGTTATTTAAAGCAGACAAACTATCTGTTTTAAATAGTAAAGTTTCCCTTAAACCTTTCTTAAAAGCACATGCACTTAAACACTGAAAATAATTTGAATTTAACCTTGTGTTTTAGAATGTTTATTATTATTGTGTTTTTTGTGTGTGTGTACACTTTTAATTCTTAATGAACATGCTGCTTAAAGTTGTGATTGGTTAACCATAGTATTATAACAGATTGCTGTATTGTATGCACTTTTAAAGTCTGATGAAGTGGTCAGGTGTACCGCGAAAGCACTCACTTTTTATTAAATCTTTGTAATTACTTCACCTTTGGATCATGATTTTCTACTGAATTTGACTCTACACTGGATTTGTTTAAAAGCTGGAGACTTTTATTGCCTGCAGCTGTGAATGACTAGGGCTTTTGCTTGCAACTTTGACTCATATTTTATTTCTACTGTCACTTTATTTTGGTATTTGGAGTTTATAACTTTTTCATACTGAGTATGAATGTCATAGTTTGAATCTTGAGTGAAATTTACATTAGCGTATACTGAACATTTAAAATAGCTGTGTATACTCTGGAAACTAACTAAACTAATACTAAATGTATATTTTTAGATTGCTTTATGCAGTTTTTAAAATTAAACCAAAGATTTACTGATGTTTTAACTGTAGCAGTATTACTTGACATGTTTATACAGCAGGTATGGAAATGACATTTACTGATGAATTTTAACTTTTTTGAGTTGTTAACTAAACAGTGAATATAAAGTCTTACATAACATTATGGTCCTGGAAGAATGTGTGCCATTGTCTGTAGCTTATTAACCTTTTTCTTGCTTTTTGGCCATGTGAAGTCATGCCGGAAACTTGAAAGTTTGTGGAGATAGCTGTTAACCGAATAATGTATTTTATGTTTTGAAGGAACACTGCTTTAATTTAATACTGGTCTGCTGAAGTTGTTTGAGGCTTTTTCTGAAGTAAACACTGGTGCTGGGCACTTAACAGCTGTGTTTATTCTGCTATGTCCATTTTCTGCATGAAGTAGTGCTGTCTTACTGACAAGTCTTCTCTGTAAAGAGTAACTCTAGTGACATTATTTCTGGCTTATTCTGTATAGAGTTTACAGTCTTTATTTATGGAAAAACACTGGTATGCTGATGAAAAGTCCAAAATGAAACATTTGCTGTCATTATAAACTGTCACTAAAACCTTGAAGTTAAGCTGGCTGCTTCACTAAAACTGTACTTGAAAGGATTACTTACTGCAGCTATTTCTGCTGAAGTTTTGCTGATAAGGCTGCTTGGAATACTCACTCTGTAGAACACATGTAGTTGAATGAAACACTGCTATTCTGTAGATTTTTTGTGGAACACACATAGTCTGACTGCTGATGTAAAGTTTTATGGAGTTTTGCGAGTTACACCAATCATAGTGGCTTGCCATTGAAAGAATTGATAAGACTGTACTGGACTTAACTGGAAACAACTGAAATAAGACTGAAACTAAAGCCTTTATCTGTTAATTACCCAACACATGCTGAACAGGTGCCAGTCTCTTCTTTATGGGCCAAGTCTTGTGTACTTTTCAGAATTAATTCTCCAAACACTGTAGTTCCTTCAATAAAGCTTTATTAGATGTTCACAATATTCAAATACTGTCTTCATTAACATTGCTGATAATAACAGTGCTGCTAAATATATCCAAAGTTTATGCACATATCTTCTGATTGTCCTGAATGATGTAAATGGCGACAGTCTTTATTTGACCTGACCTCAGTACTCAGGCTCAAGTGTCTGTATTGTAGAATAACCTTTTTTGTAACATCAGGTCAAATGAACTAACTAACCTTAACTGACTTCCCTCACTGTATCAGACATATATTTTAATAATACCAACACCCTGTAATGCTATACACACCCTCTTAGCCTTGGTTCCCTTGGTTTCTAGTCCTGGTCTTAACCTAACATTCCATTAAGAAACATTCTGTAGCTCACAAGATTGTATCTTTCCCTTGAGAAAAAAAAATCTGTATTTCTGTATTTTCTGCACATTTTATGCTTATCTTTTCTTTGTAATAAACTGTCCCTCATGCTTGACCAGCAAGGTTATTCTTTCTTTCTGCTTAACTGCCTTTTATGCATAAATAAAACACAATTTCTAGGCCTATTTTACCCTTTAGCTTGCCTAATGTCTGATAACTACTTTAAAATGGAAGTCTCTAATCTAACGTGATCGTTAAAGTCAGCATTTTAATGTTAGTACTGTCAGTCTCCTAAATCACTCATTGCATTTGCAGACTTTTTGTTAATTTTTTTCTCTCTGACATACCCTTAGTAGATGCATATCAAAGCATGGAGACTGTGAAAGCTGATTGTTCCTGCAGTCAGACTAATCATAGACACCTGCAAGTCATTAACAGGGAACACTTCTCAATGATTGTCCTTGCAATGCTAGGATATGTGTGTATAATTGTTTTGGTCCTTAAACCATGTTTACATTCCCTACACTTAGTACAGCTTTTGATATTCAGGAATGCAAATTATTTCACACCTGATTTGCATACTCAGAGTGCACATAGGACTGACTTTGCACTATATAAAGGCAATTGTGTAGCTAATGCCCTTGTATTGTACTGGGGAAAGTGTTTTGACACATAGAGCTTGATACTGCTAGTAAAACAAGACTTTGGGAGATTTACCGATTTTCTGCAGTGCTGTATTATGAATGCATACTTCTATTTCTTCTCTAACACATTTGGCTTAACATTAAAAGATGAAGTGCAGTGACCACTGAAAAGCATTTGTATAATTTGACATGTATTTACTATTATCCCTTCCTTTTGCCATAGCCATGCCTGCATTTCAACAATTATGCTACTTAATGGTACACAACACATTTATTATTTAATTTTCTATAGCATGTCTGCACACTTATTACAGATGATTGTATTGTTAGTAAGTAGGAAGGTCTGGCATTTTTATCTGTGTTAGCAGGAAAAATAAGTTATGTTTATTTATTTAAAGTGGACTGAACTCCACAGCAGTGGATATAGCAGTTATCAGTTTGGTGTTGTTTTTTTAATGATGCATTTGTAATTGTTACTGTTAATGCAGCAATGTATTACAAAGCTTAAACCTGTGTTGTCTCCATTATAAGAGTATTATAAGATCTGTGCTGCTAACTGAGTTCTAAATGTGTTTCTTTCTTTGTTGGGAGGGGTTGTTGGGAGGCCTAACTTGTGTGTAGTGAGAGTGAGCACTTAACTCATTTAAACTATTTGAGTGCATGTTGGATGCATGCAGTCACACAGAAATGAGATTACAGCCATGCTTTCTGTTTATTTTATATTACATTCATTATGTCTGTTTTCTGTTTCATCTCTTACAGGGATATGGCACCCAAGAAGACATCTGTATTTCATAAGCCACCATATAGTGATGCAGAAAATGAGGTCACTCTCTGGGCCTTACTTTGCCATGTAGCCTTTCTATTACTGAGAGACAGAGGAAAGCAATCTGCCTGAGACAGGAAATGGAAGGAGATGGTCAATGGCTTTAATGTGTCAGAGAGCATGGGAGAACCAACTCCCAGATAATATACTGGGCAACTGAAATAATAACATCTGCCCACTGTAGGGCCACTATAATTGCCTGTGAAGAGGTGGCTACAGGGAGCTGTCCTGCTAACAAACAACCACTAACTGAAACTGATGAGTTCCTGTCCACTAACAGACTTCCAGATAGCTCAGCAGATGTTTTTTCCAGAAGTCTTGATGTTGGAGCAGATGTGGATATCAGACCTAGAGTATGAAGTCTGATATATATATATATATATATATATATATATATATATATATATATATATATATATACATACATACGTGTGTGTGTGTGTGTGTGTGTGTGTGTGTGTGTGTGTAGAGTCAAAAAAATTCAAAAAGACTGTATAAAACAAACAAAATCTTATAACACAGGACAAAATACCCAGGAGCCGGTACTTATCACTTTCATCCTTTAAATGATAAGGACTTCATCAGATAAACCTAAAATGCAGAACAGCATATAAATATGACACAAAGAAGGCAGTTTCTAAGAATCAATTAGCCAATAAACATCAATTTACATTTGAAACATAGTGCCGTATTTAAAACAATCCAATAAAGGATTTTCCAAGTGAAAATCTGAAGTGGACCAGTAATAGAATTCTGTCACTAGGTAGTGATGGAAATTAATGACGTATATCAGTTAGAGTAAACATCACATAAGCTATAACACAAGAGCCTTAACACATGTAAAATAAGATACAATATTAATAATGTATTTATAATCATCACTGCCATGCCATTTAAGTGCACACTTGATATTTAGATTTTCATTCAGACCAGGTGGGGCATCCGTATTGTCTCAGTTTCCATAATAATTACCTGACCTCTAATTAAGTGTTTGCGTCTCCAAAGAATTGATTAACTTTTTCCAGTATAACAAATTTAAAGCAAGTAAAATTCTGGCAATGTAGGCTATGCTTGGCTAGAGCATTTTGGAAGACTACATTTCTGATCGCTGCACAGTGCTCTTTAATTCTTGCAGACAATTTGCAAATAGTTTTCCCAACATAAAAAGATGACCATGAAATACATGTAGCAGCATAAACCACAAATAAAGATTTACAGTCAAAATGTTTCTGAAAAGAAACTGTGAAATTGTTATATTTGAAAGTAAAACTGGTGCCTTCTAAAATGTATGCATAGGCTACACAGGTTCCACAAGAAAACATTTCTACCGTGTAACTATCATTAATAACTGGAGACAGTACAAATTGACACTAAACACTATTCTAAAACAATGTAACTGGGAGCCACTACTTTCCTTTGGTTTAGACCAGGCAGTTGACTACTTTAATAGCACCTTCACTGATGTCCTTAATAGAGTCACCTCTATCAGGAAAATTAGAGTTAAGACTAATTATGCACCATGGCTAAGTAAGGACACAAAAGCCATATTAAAGTCCAGAGATAAGGCCTGGAAAATCTGAAAGAGGGATAATACCATCCAAGCCAAATTACAGTACAAACAGCTTAGGAATCATGCCAAAAATACAAACTAAACTTGATAAACAGAACTACTTTCTTGTTGTACAAACAAAACACTCAAAAAATCCTCAAATGTTTTGGCAAGCTATGAACTTCCTAAATAAACCAAGGAAAACTACTACTCCAGCTCCCACCTCCACCAATGACAACATGGACATAGCCTCTCAATTTAATCATCACTTTGCAGATTCCATAATGGCACTATCCAGCCAATTGTCCATAAATAACCCTTCATATATCCCAGCCAAGTGTCTAGATAACATTCCCCCCTTACTCTCTGACCTGTTCCCACCTCCAAAATTAAAAAAACTACTTTTGAAATTAAAACCTACTACCCTTGCAGCTGATAATCTACATGCCAATGTCCTAAAAACTAGCTACAGAATCATTATCCTACCCATTTCTATCCTCATAAACCTCTCCATAAAAGAATCCTACATCCCTTAATTGTGGAAAGTGTCTTACATTATTCCTCTTCATAAAGGTGGTAATTCCTATGACTTCTCTAATTACCATCCTATAGCTATTCTGTCTCCCCCTCTCCAAGCTGCTAGAGAAGTGTATTCACTCTCAAGTCATGTATTTCCTGAACACACACAAACTCCTCTCCACCACAGAACATGGGTTCCGGCCACAACACAGTACAACTACCGCTCTTATCTCATTTACCAATCTAGTAAACCAACACAGAAATGACTAAAACTATACATCTGCTATATTTTTCGATCTATCCAAAGGATTTGATATGGTCTCACACTCCCTATTATTAAATTCACTAGCATCCTTATCCTTTGCCTCTTCTACTATTGGCTGCTTCAAGAACTATCTAGCTGATAGGGAACAATCTGTCCAACGGCAAGGGGCCCTATTAAATCTAATTTCAACTTTCATTGTACCACAAGGCTTAGTACTGGGCCCACTTCTCTTCTCTATCTACACTAACAATCTACATACCTCCACCCAGCATGCCACACTCATATAGTATGCAGATAATCCGACTTTCATTTGCTCAGTCCCCTCTCTTTTTATTCTCCAACAACCAACCCAGGAATCCTTTAGCTCTGTGGAAAGTTGGATCACAAATATCCAACTCATCCTTAACCCTAATAAAACTAAATTGCTTTTATTTACCCCACACAAATCAAAGTCTGCTCCTCTTTCCTTTTCAATTACCTCCAAAAATGGCACTACCATTTCTCCTTCTGCCCATACCAAACTCCTCGGTGTTGAGATTGACAAAAACCCTTCTCTTTTATGTCCATATCTCTCAAACAATCAGAAAGGTCCACAAAAAATGGGCTCATTATACAGACACAAAAACTTCCTCTTAGATCAAGCACGGATCACCCTAACCCAAACTCACCTTTTGTCCACACTAATGTATGCAGCACCAATTCTTACCTATATCAGAAAACATGACTTGACAAACTTGTCATGCTATAATAATATTGCCAAATTTGCTAACAACACCACCTTCAGATCCCATCATTGTCTAGCTCTAATGACTTAAAATGGTTAGAATTTCCTCAACTACTAAATTACCACCAACTGGTTACTGCTTATAACATTCTGAAGTATCCAGATAAAACCCCATCACTAAGTCAACTACTTACCTACTATATAACAAATTGCACACTCTGTTCTAGTGACAAATCACTTCTATGCATCTCTAGGGCTAATAACACTGCTGGAAAAGTGCTATTCTCCCACACCATTGCTAAAAAGTGGAATAAACTCCCCCCATCACTGACCTCTATCACCACCACCTCACACTTCAAAAACTCTTTAAAATCACATCTCATAAGCACCTGGCTTTGCCCATGCATAACCTAAAAACATTGCTTAAGCTCTGTAGAAAGTTGAGAAGCTTATTACTTGACTAATGTAAATGCTACAGTTGTTTAACCCTTTAATATAGGTACTTCATTTTAACATGATGTATGTTATGACTGTCAATGTTAAATGTATTTAGTCTGTTCAGCTGCTGAGTTTATCCTGTCTGTTTTATATTTTTGTCTTTCTAGCTGGATTTTTGCTGTTATAATGTGTTAGTATCATTTTTTTACTACTATGTATTAAAGTCTAGTATTTCTGTTTATATATGTGGAGCTTTTCTCCCCGGGCCTCCTCTGTAAATGGACCTTGTCCAGTCAGACTGTCCCAGTTAACAAATGTAAAATAAAATAAATAAATATAGATATAGATATATGTGCATATACATATAGACAGAGAGAGGGAGTCAGCAATAGCTGTGAGTCAGACTACAGTCATAAAGAATAGTGGAGTATGCTTTGGGGTTTGAAGGGACAGCCAAATGTTCACTATTTTTTTTGAGAAACGTTTTTAATCTGAACTTGTGAAGGGGAATCTCTTGTTTTTTTGTTTTTTTGTTTCATTTGCTTTGTGATAGTTAGCAGGCTTCTTGCCTTTCCCTTCTTCACATGCAGGCACGTCTGCTTTGCAGGCTGCCAGCCCACCTGCACATGGTAAGCATACATTTGTTTATTGTTAATACTGTATGTAAGGTAGTTTCAGATTTGTACGACAATACATTTTTTTGTACCTTTAGCATCTGTTAAGATGTTTAACCTTCCTTTATTATAAGGAAAATATGTCATCAATTTTCTTTTCTTTTTTTTTTGTTTGTTGCATTTATTGCTTGTTACAATAGGTGATCCTGAGAGTGGTACTGTGGAACTACTTCAACCTAATGCCGGAGTATCTCTACCCCCTGATGATGATGGTGGTGATGTATAGGAACAATCTTTGGGTGCAGAGGGTCAGTCTGACACTGATGTTGAGACTCCCAAATCCCCTCCCCATGTTTCAGACACAGTTGGTATGTCTGTGCATACTCTGGACACATAGACCTCTCACAAAGACAAGTTGAGGTTGACACAGTTGACCAGGCTAGTGTGCTTCCATATTTACAGATCTGGCTGCCTCTCCTAGTAGCTATTGTGAGGGTGTGGTGCCACACAGGAGGGGTTGGCATGGATACTCAGAGGTGGCCTGCTATCTACTTTACTCTTGAAGCTGGTGTGGCATTAGGTGCCACCAGAATTGTGTGGAGGGCCATAGCAGAGTCACAGGCACATTCCACATGGGCCTTGGAAGAGATAGTGTGACTACAAATGTCTTGCATTCTGATGTGTGTGACTCCCTGAACCATTTGGGCAACTCCTAAGACAGGATAAAAAATGCATTTGATCAGGCAGTGTCTGTGAATAAATGTCAGATGGGTGAGGGTGGGCAGCCATGCGCTGGAGAGCAACTACATCTTCTGGTGTTATCAGATGTTCCTATGCAAGATCCAACTCCTTCAGTGACACCATATCAATGATTTCAGTGTTCACACCCAGACATGGTAGGCCACAGGGTCATGGTTCTGGATGTAGACCTGATGACAGCTTGTCCAGGAGACGTCATTCACATTGGGGTATCACCCCAACTTCTAGCCAGAGCCATGAAGGTAGCAATGCAATTGATGGCCGAGGTGGTTCTTGTGGTTGGGGGTGATGATGCTGACTAGTCTACTATGCATGTCTCACACTTGCCCAAGTTGCCAGGATATAGTACTTGCACAGTGCTTGTTTGTTTTCATACAGACACACACGCATTGAAAAAAAAGCACTTGCCCATACCACTTTACACACATGAAACATACCTAAAGAGTACTGTAGTCTGCTATAAATCTGTTGTTACTGACCATAAACACTGCATACTCTGGGAGATGCATGTGATTCTTACTCACACACTCACGTTTTTGGTGTTAGCCTTGCCCTCCTATCCCCTACCCTGTGCAAATGATGATGACAGTGCCCTGCTCTTTGCACATGCCTTTGTGACAGAGTTGAAAATAAGTCTGATGCATGCAGTGAATAGCTGATGCTTACTTATTCACAAGGTTGGATTTATCAGTGTTTATTGCAGACCTAAAGTTGTTGATTTTTGTTTTTCCTTCTCATTTGTAAATGGATTACTTCTATAATTGTGGAACCACATTTTATTGTAGTTAGTGTTGGCATTACAGCATTTGAAGCATTAGGTAATCCAGTTTTGCTTGTTAGTATAGTTAGCAAATGAGGATACAGCTGACCTGTTCCATGTTTTATGGACAGTGGTCAACTGAAATGCTTAAGGCACACTATTGTTTCTGAAATGTAACTGCATGTTGCAAACATCTTACAGAGGAAATATTACTGACATAACTGTACACCTTAAACATAAGACTCTGCTTAAGGGCATACACATATTTCCATAAGAGAGTAATCAGTTATATAAAATGTTTTTTCTTTACAGTTTTCACATTTACCTTGTCATTTCTACAGGTAATATTTGTGTCCTTTGAGGCTGTCCCTGTTTGATGCTATCAGAACATAGCCATTACAAGGTTAAGTAAAGTTTGTGGAGTCTAACAGGCATCACTTTTCCTATGTGTATGTGTGTGAGATCATTGGCTTTGACCTAGGTAGTAATTGCATGTGCTATCCTGTGCCACTTAGATAGAGCCAGAGCATACTGTGCACGCCTCCATCTGCCAGCACCATCTGCAGCTGGTGGTTCTCCCTCAGACACCTCATCTGTACCTGCTACTGCTGATCCTGCCTGTGATCCTTGAAACTGTGGTCCTACCCCTTCTTATCCTTAACAAAGCTGTTTCTTGAGTATTAAATTGTGCAAGGGGGCACAGACTTTAAGTATTTCAGGATAAGTGTCCAAATCGTACTGCAGTGCACCTCCTCATTTGTCTAAACACTGGAACCTTGATTTAAGCACACCAAACACACATTCTATGATATTCCTAGTTTGACTGTGGGCCTGACTGTGGGTTTCTTATGGGTGCCATGAACCAGAACTCCAGTGTATAACCTGCATCCCCTATTAGTTGAGCATGGGAATGTCACCCCTAACAAACCTGGTGCACAGCTCACAGGTGTGCAATATATGTGAGTTGTGGAAAATGCCTGGGTTGCCTGCACAGCCACTGTAGATGATCCCTTTGGCATTACCGACACTGTGAGAGTTTATAAAATGGAAATCTTTTTAGCTGATGTACTTCTTTCCCTGTTCCTCAGGTTGGGCTTTTATTTCCATGTGTGTACACTGTATGTCCCCCAAAACTTCAGGGAAGTGTGTTAATGCACAGAATTGCTGTATGGTTATTGCTTACACCTCTGGTGTTTGTGGGAAACAGATATGCTCTCTTGCATGTAGTAGCATTGCATTTAAGAAATTATGTAATACTCTTGAGGCTTATGCCTCTGACACCTCTAATATACCCTATGTGGGTCTCTGGAATGTACCAGTAGCTAGTATGTGTAATACTAAATATACTTTTATTTCCATTGAGATGGGCTCTCCTCAATTTCTCCCTGGCCTGAGGTAGAGCAGTAGAGGTTACATATTTCCTTCAGTACTTCCCTGTCCACCCTATATCTCTCAAGAATTTCTGTTTCATGTAGTCTGTGAGAAGTCAAATAGAATGTATATACCCTTCTTTTTCTTGCCCATGGTCTGGCAGCAGCAACAACAGCACCCTGATTTAAAGTCTGTTGCACTTAAAACACAGTAATAGCAGGTGCAACCCCTAACATGTTTTTTTCCCTAAGTATAATCATGCCTGCATTCCAAAGAATGTTGGTGTACATGTCAAAAGCCCACACTGAGTGTACATGATTGCTTTATAGTTTCATGAATAGATCCACCATATTGGATTGGTTAATTATCATGCACTTCAGCTATTTATCCTTTTATTAGCATATTCTGCCATTTCCCTTTGTTTGTTTGTTACCAAATATTGTGCGGTCAAGTTAGCAGTGCTGTGTGACATCAGCAAGATCACAATACTTCATGTAGCTGTTAAAGAATCTGCTCCATCAGTAAATGCATGATATAAATAAATTCACATTACGTAAGAGTCATTAGGTATAACATTTAAATATACAGGAGTAACATTTAAATATTCAGATTATTTAGATTATAGAAACATTCATACCACCATGCAATAATTAATTTGAGTGATCTAATATCTTACTTCAAATTTCAAAATCTCACTTTTATTTCAATCAGATGTGGAGCAAGTTGAAAAGTTAAAAATCAAAAAGGCAAATAGAAGAAAATGGACCAGTATTTTAATCTTGCTGCACAGTATGGACTTTAAAATGAGTGAAGCATCAAGATTTAAGAAAGCAAAAATAACAACACCCCCATGTAAGGTGGGGAATTTTAAAACACTTAGAGAAAGACTGGATATTACCATTATGTGATTCCAAAACATAACATATACCTGGATTGTCTGAATTAGTTCTCCCTATATCACCACAATGTTCATTTTAATTTAATTTTCTTCTTTTGTATCTTATATACCATATAGGCATAATACAGATGTAGCCTGCAATATAAAATACACGCTATCTCACAGAGGAGACTTGGTGACTTGGAAGGGTCATATCACGTGCCACATATCCTGTTAACATAGACTCGTAATTAAAGTGCTATTGTGCTTTGTGTACATATTCTACATCCTCCTTTCTATAGATAGATATTACAAATAAATAATATATTCATAATGCTTTAGAATGACTTTGAAAGACTAGTTACATTAGTGTGTCATGGGTATTTACAATGGATTTGATTTTTTGAAATAACCGTGATATAAGGCAAGTATATTAGTTTGGAGAACCTAATCAATCTTTGGTGGAAACAATATTTTTAATGTCAAAATAATGGACTTTTTTTCATCTATTTGCTAAACCATGTGCACTAAAGCAATTTGCAGTCAGTATTATATAACTTATTTTTTTTAGTAACACTGTCTGGCACTATAGAGGAAAATGAAATTGATATTCTGTGGACTTTAGTAAAGCTTATATGATAATTTTTACCATGTGCACATGACACAGTGATGTGTACACAGGCTCAGCAAATTTTAAATTCAGTACACTCAGTGTAGCTGTGCCCAATCATGTGCACTTACATGCAAACATGGAAAATTTCAGGGAATGCAATTTTAGCATAAGTAGTTGAAAGTTATGCTAATTAAGCAAATCAACACGACTGAGTGATCCAGCAACCTATAATGAAACCGTGTAGACTCCATATATGCACTGGCAATGTAACTAGAGAATTTCCAAGTACGGGAGTCTACACGGAAACAAGGGTAAGTAAAAGTCCTGAAATATTGACAGAACAGACCCTAACAGTTAACACCACACATATCATGGCCTAAATACACATTGTGGATGCTAGAAAATCAGTCTCCTAAAAAATGTCACTTTAACTGCCATGACCTAAATACACCTTTGGTCCCTCACCCACAAATGAAGAATAAAAGCATAATTGTCTGTTTGAGTTTTACAGAGCAAGCATTTGAGCATCAGCAAATGGTTCTGTGGCACTATGAAGCAATGTGCCTATGCAGGCCTCCCAAGTTGTTGTTCCTCACATGGCTTGCTTCTGTCATAGGCTCATAGGTTCATAGGTATGTACTAGGCTAGTGGCCTTGGGGCCTTTACAAGCCTAGCCCATAGGATTACCCTGACATCATGCCATCCAACCTTAGTTCCCAGTGCCTCTGTCAAGTAAAGCCACTGGAGTGATCCCTGGGGTGAATTTTCTATTTCCAATCCACTTATCAAGATTGCTGTTGAAGAGGGCCAGTGAGGTGCTCTACTTGACATGTATGGGAAGTCTATTCCATAGCATGGGCAGTGTCTGGTTTATGAACCTGTCCCTCCAGCATGTTCTGTTGGTTGTGGTAATGAGGTTAAAGTCTCTGGAGCATGTGGTGCAGAGGGATTGGGATTTCATTAGATGTAGCATTTCTAACAGAGCTGGGTCAGACATGACTTTGTAAGTCACACAGAGATCGCCTCTAAGTAAGCGATATGAGACAGAGAATAGTTGGAGTTTTTTTTAGTCTGTCCATATAAGACATGTTTAAGACCTAGATCTTCTTTGTGAGGTACTTTTGTGGCCTCTCCAGTTGCTGAAGGTGTTTAATGAGGTACATACCAAATGGGACATTGTACTCAATGATTTGCCTAATGAGGGAAGAGTAGAGGGAGACAATGACCTCTTTCTTCCTGGATGCAAAACCCTCACTAATGTGATGTGCCACATGGAAGGACTTTCTGACCACAGTGGCAATGTGGTGGTCAAAAGAGAGGTTGCTGTCAACCTGTGTTCCCAGATCTCTTATAATGCTTTGTGTGTTCAGTGGACTGTCATCGATGTGGTCATTCTTGGGAACCAGATTTTTCCCAAAGGGGATGATGACACATTTTTTGGCATTGAGCTTAAGGTCATGGTTCTGACACCAACCATTGGTCTCAAGTGAGGCCTTTCTGTACTATAAGTTCACTTGCAGTCTTATATAAAGCAGACTTGTGCTGTTGTATTTGTGTTAAGTTCTGTGTTCTGTAGTCTGTGCACTTAGGTAGGAGTTTGGTTCTTACTGTAACAGATTGTGTGTGTGTGTGTGTGTGTGTGTGTGTGTGTGTGTGTGTGTGTGTGTGTGTGTGTGTGTGTGTGTGTGTGTGTGTATGTGTTTGTGTGCCTCTATAATGAAGAGTGGAAGTGTGTATTCCAAACTGACTTCTCCAGTGGTATGGTTTTGCAGTGTTTTGGTGGTTGCACAAACATGCATTTCAAGCAGGCCTCCTACCACTTGTCCCCCCTCCACATAGCCTGCTGATGTCATCTTCTATAAGATCACCTGCAGTGTATTTAAAATCAGACTTGTGCTATGGAGTGTGCATTAAGTAATATGTTTTGTAGTCTGTGCACTGATATAGGTAAGGATTCTGTTTTAGTGCTTTGGTGCTTGCTCAAACATCCATTTCAAGTAGGCCAACAACTTCTTGTCCCCCACATGGCCTGCTGATGTCATCTACTGTAAGATCACCTACAGTCCTATTAAATTCATACTTGTGGTGATTGCATTAAGTACTGCGTTCTATTGTTTGTGTACACAGATAGGTAGGGGTTCTGTTCTAACTGCAGTGAACTGGGTGTGTGTGTCCATGAAGAAGAGTGGAAGTGTTTATCCCTAACTGACTTCTTCAATGGCATGGTTTTGCAGTCTTTTGGTGCTAGCACAAACATCCATTTCAAGCAGGCATCCAACCTCTTGTCCCCCACATGGCCTCCTGATGTCATCTACTATAAGATCACCTGCAGTCCAATTAAAATCAGACTTGTTCTGTGGTACGTGCATTAAGTGCTATGTTCTGTAGCCTGTGTACTTAGATAGGGGTTA
Organism: Protopterus annectens; assembly: GCF_019279795.1. Lineage (NCBI taxonomy): Eukaryota > Metazoa > Chordata > Ceratodontiformes > Protopteridae > Protopterus > Protopterus annectens. The sequence goes on from NC_056745.1 coordinate 1,088,631,632, forward strand.
TATTCTCAGTGCATTCAACTGAGGGGCAGGTGGTGTGTGTGTGTCCAAACTATTACTGGACATTACACAGAGAATGTTTTACAGCAGCATATGGAATGTTGTTCTATGCACTGTGACAAAAGGAGGTACCCCCAGCACAGTTAGCTGGAATTTTGTAAATAATTATATTTCATTTGTGAACATCAAAGAAATTTATACAAGACTTTGGTGTTACAAATGTATTAGAACTGTATGTTATATGATGCTTGTGTTACAAATGTATTAGAAGTGTATGTCATATGCATATCAAACTGCTTTGTACAGATGTTTGTGTTGAAAAGGTATTTGTAAAGTTCTTGTGTTTAAAATGTATCCACAGTGTGCCATACAGGAAGAGAACAGAAATGTATATGCACTATTGTAACTGTTTAAATGTATCTATTTTAACAGGAAACGGGATGGTTAACCTCAGTCTAGCAAACTTTACAAAAATATCTAAAATTAAATTACTTTATAAGCTAAGTAGAAAATGAAATGACAAACGAAAAACTGAAGAAAAGAACACAATGTGAACAAGCACCAACACTTCATCAGCTCGGTGAAGAAATAATGTAAAAAGCCATTCTTATTCACTTTAATGCCAAAACAAAATAAAATTAAGTGCTTTTCGTTTGGGAAATATCCAAACTTCTTCAGATGCAGAGCAGGAACAAAAGCAGTCAGCCCAGCAAAAAAATACTCTATATCATGAAGAGTTAATTGATTAATTGCCTGCAAGTGGATCACAGCACTTATTTAAAATTACACTTCACATTTGCTTTGTTTTGCTAACAAGACCAAAATGAACCTAAAAACTTTAAGACTTTACAAACATCATGACACAACAGAAATTATTACTTTTGCTAAGAATAAATATAAATATATGTGCATATGTAATAAAACTAACACCCATCCCTGACCTAATTAGTATGCAGTATTGTGAAAACATAATCTATACAAAACAAGGTATATAAAAGCATAATATAAAACATTGTTAATTCGTGACTTCATTATAGCATATTAATACTTTGTCAATAAAATAAAATAAAATAAATAACCAACCATCCAACCAAATAGCATGTAAAAATACCTAGGAAATTACCTAAAACATTTTTACCTAAGCAAGCTTTTTAATTTTTATATACTTGCTAAAGAATAAATTTCATTGATACATGGGGGGCACAGGAGTTTAGTAACGACTGCCATTTCAATTCATGTTCTTTGAGGTGTAACTTAACAATGTTACTATCTAAATACCTCACATTCTCATGTGCAGCTACCTGTGTTATGACTCTAAATTTAAAACCATGGCCGTGGTTATCTTTACAGTGCCTAGCTAGAGCATTATCCACTTTTTGTTTACCAATAGCACAGATGTGCTCGTAAATCCTGTCACGCAATCTACGATTGGTCTTACCGATGTAGAAAGCCGGAAAGGCATTGCACTGTGCAAGGTATACCACTGACCTGGAATCACAATTGAACTTGCCCTTAGTATAAAACATCTGTAAGGGGAGGACTCAAGGTGTCTATATTAAATGATTAATTTATAGAACAGTTGTTCAAAATAGGCTTGTATTCACCTTGGGACCTTTTTAACTGGACTTCATTTATAATACCAACCAAAAATTTGGAAGGGTAACCCCTGTTAAGGAACATATTCCTAAAATTTAAACATTCCTGTTGAAAGTCAACTTCACCAGAAACCATCCGAGCTGCTTGAACCAATTGTCCCTTAACAACAGATTTTTTCTGTTGTAAAGGATGTGCACTAGAGAAATGCAAAAAAGAGTTTGAATAAGTACTCTTTCTATAAATCTTTGCAGTGTATTTTGATTCCTGAATATTTTTGTAAGTTCCACATCCAAGTAATGGACTGAAGATTCCTGATAATCCTTGGTAAACCTCAGAAACTCAACTGAACTGTTGAAAAAATCAACAAAATTGGTAGCCAAGGTCATATCACCATTAATAATCATAAAAATATCTTCCAGGAATCTAGTATAAAAAACAATGTTTTTCATCCATTGACTAGTAAATATATAATTTGATTCCCAAGAGGCCATAACCAAATTCGCAAAACTGGCTCCACAATGGGATCCCATTGTCACTCCTATCCTTTGGAGGTAAAACTTGTCATTAAACAGAATGTAATTGTTTTTCAAGATGATCCCCAAAAGGTCTTCAATAAGACATAACTCATTTTCTGTAGCTCCCCTAGACCTGATAAATCCCAGTACCCATTCTGTACCTATATCCTGGGGGATGGATGAATAGAGATCGCAAACATTCACTGTTAGGAAATTATTTTCTTCTTTGTATGCCAAGACATTAATTTGTTCCAAAAAGGACCATGAATCCCAGCAAATCTGGGTCTCCATGCTGACAAATTTCTTAAGGCTGGAATATACTTCTTTAGCACATGGGTAGGTAATGGATTGCCTGGCGTCCACGAGTGGGCGCATAGGTGGATCCGAGGTCCCCTTGTGGATTTTGGGAATGCCAAAATGTAAGGGAATCCTTGTTGCTGGCATGGACAAATAATGATTAAGATTAATGTCAGTTAAACCATCAATAAATAAATCATTAATAAACATTTTCATCCTGTTATAAGCTATATTCATTTCATTTAAACTGACCTCCACATAAGTATCCTTCTCTAATAACTGATTAATTTTGTTGTTATAATGTAGTATGTCCATGACAACCAGTCCACCCCCTTTAGCCGGTTGCATGATGCGAATAGGAAGGCTCCTAAAATTGGAAAACAACTGCATTACTTCAAGAGAAATATTAGGGTTACAAACACTTTTTTTACTGCGACAGACCAACTTTCGAAGTTCAAGTTCACATAACAATACAAACATACCAACTAAGGGATTAGCAGGGGGGTTAAAAGTGCTAGCAACTCTTAATTCTTGATTACTATAAGCAGAATTACCCAACAGGACTGTTAAATGTAATTGTCTAGTAAACAATCTGAAATCAATCAATAATTCAGATAAATTACTTTTGTTCGTAGCTACAAATGTCATTACTTTTGCAAAAAGTTCCACTAGTTGTTCATCAATGGGATACTCAGTGTAATTAAACACTTTAAAATCACCTTTTTTATTTACAATTGTCCTACATTGATGAACTGCTTCCATCACTGCTGGGTTGTCCACTTCTGAACCTAAGCTCTCTTGTTGCTGCGTGTATTGTACACCCTCCTGGACTGCATTGAATTCAAGTTCCATTTTCTCCCCCTCCCCCCGTGGAGGTTTTTTTGAAACTGTTGTGGTTGGTTATTGTGAAAATTGTTCTTATTTCTATCATCAAAAGTATCTTCCACAATCCCCAAACCAGAATTTGTATTTATAAAGTTAGCACTACGAGTGTTATGTTGTTCACCAACTGTACTAGATTCAGACTCCCGCTGGTCTTGTCCATCAACATAACTGTTTTGATTCATGCTTGGTCTCTGGTTATGCTTATTATATATTTCTGCAGAGACCTGGGAGGTTGGAGATTCAGGAAAAGCTTTCCCTTCAGCATAGGCTTTTAAGTCCCTTTGAAGTTTCTTGATCTTTGTGGACTTAAGCCTCTCCAGCTGTTGTGCTATGCTGGTAAAAATGCGATCATAATCAAATCGGTAATGGTCAAAAACCATGTCCGACTTGATGTCCTTTTCAAGTTCCATAACTTCCCCTGCCAGGGAACTGATTTGCGACTGGTAATGCTTAGACATAAGCCTAAGTAAATCCAGCCCCTGGTTGTTGAATAAATCAATAATTTCCTTATAAAATATGAACTAGGGGAAGGAAGGAATCATCAGAGCAGGACCTTCTCAATTTCATTTGTTTTTACATACAGCCCTGAGGCTGAGGAGATTAGGTCAATAGTTAAAATATACTGGCATCTCTTCTCAGTGGATAAGGAGATCTCTGCTAAATTGGGGGTATCTCCGACTATTATATATAGAAAGGGACAGAACCTAAAGAAGTTGATGGAAACTACCATAAAACCATCCAATAGGCACGTAGGAATGTATAAGTGTGATGCATGCAGATACTGTATTTACATTGAAACAGGTGACAAATTTTGAGTTAGGAACTACAATTTTTATACTAAGGGCAAGTTCAATTGTAATTCCAGGTCAGTGGTATACCTTGCACAGTGCAATGCCTGTCCGGCTTTCTACGTCAGTAAGACCAATCGTAGATTGTGTGACAGGATTTACGAGCACATCTATGGCATTGGTAAACAAAAAATGGATAATGCTCTAGCTAGGCACTGTAAAGATAACCACGGCCATAGTTTTAAATTTAGAGTCATAACACAGGTAGCTGCACATGAGAATGCGAGTCATTTAGATAGTAACATTGTTAAGTTACAGCTCAAAAAACATGAATTGAAATGGCAGTTGTTACTAAACTCCTGTGCTGATCTGGGCAGATATATTTAAGTTCTGAGAGGACTTGCATATTTATTTGGTGACACTGTGTGCGCCACTCCTAAGAGCCTTGCTCTTGGTCAAACTACCATTTGTATTAGTATTAATATTACACAGTAAAATTAGACACCCTTTGTTAAGGGCCCTAAAGTAGCTGATAAGGAGTTACTGGTGGCAGTGGTAATGACCTTATTGTCTGGGCAGAAGAGGGCATAGCTAGTAAGCCTGTGCCAGCCTTTTTCCCAAGCGTGTTTGTGTGTAAATCAAACCTCAAAGAGTGTGTGTGTGTGTGTGTGTGTGTCAGCAACTTGGGCAGGGACATGAAGCACTGGTTGGACAGGGAGGATGCTGAAGGTCTTGGCTTGGTCACTCAGCTGAAATCACAACAATATAGCTCTGCCAATGGGGAGTCTTACTGGGGATCTGGAGAAAGAGTGAGAAACCAGCCCTGCACTGACTGTGGTCTCTGTGTGCTTGTAAGAGAAAATGCATTTGATGCAGAGAGCTGCATCTGGAAATATTGTGTGTACCTTTTATCCTCCTAGGCTCCTTGATTACTGGTCCAGTGGAGGGTTGTCACATGCACATTCATCATGCCATTGTTTTAGTCACTGTTATGAAATGAAAACCCTGCAGTATGTCCTGCTGCTGCTTTTACTTATGTAAGAAAAAGTATAGCTCAGCTTTTTTGTGTTGCTATGATTAACTTTGGAAAATATTGTGCTGCTGTTGGCTCTGTTGCCTATGTAATGTTATGAACAAACAAATTGTCAACTACTGCTTTTATTCTGTTGCAGTTGTGTTGTCCACACTATTCATTGGATTCACACTGGATGAATCTAGTTCAATTCAGCTATTGGTAAGTAAACATCATGACACATGATTTGTGAGAAAATGCTCCTGTATCTTTGTGCCTGGAATGTGCACTAGGACAATATATTTGAAGGTAACTGTTTCTGGTCTCATTTTGAGCTTTAACAGTGTTTCATTGCCTCAGCTGCTCTGCTCTTGTTTGCATACCAAGAGCTTAACTATTTGTGGTTATAGACTATGAAAAAAAACAATATAATTATTTTCCTCTACAATCAGCCAATGCTATCAAGCAGACCGGATCTTCAACAGCTCAACATAGCTAGGGAAATTTCAGTTAAATAAGCGGTAATGTCACATCTTATCTCTCTACAACAGAACTATAGATCCTACTTTTGATAGGCCTCCTACTGTACACCCCATATGTTAGTCCCCCTAAAATAGCACCATATCACATACCCCCATCCTTTTCTCATTCTCTATGCAGATACCAGGATCACACCTCATATTACAAGCTGTGAAGTTTCCATCTTTTTCTTCTGCCAGCCTAGTTGACATGTTTTTATTGATTCAGTGCAGGTAATGCATCGTGCCTGTACTATGACATCAGTGAAGTATCATCACAGGTGGAGGTACTTTCCAACAACCTACATAACAGCACAGACATCCAAAACACAAACATGGTACACCTAACACTAAACCCAAAGCACACAATACACATAAAAAAGGAGCACCAGTGTCTCATCCTAGAAGTGCTTAAGGCAATAGTTTTCTATTACAAAGGTTGTTTGTACAGTGAGGCATACACCTGCCCCACTCTACAACTTAAACAAGGAGAAATATAGGGTCAGCTGTGTAGCACAAGTAGTTGTCACATACACATGCAGTCAGGTCTCTCCACAACAACTCCCACTATTAATCCATCATAGTTGATGTTGGTATGCACAACTCGAGACATATCTCTAGGTAATATATGGAGACAGACATGACTGAGCTCTCTAAATATGTGTCCCAGGTATGTATGTCCCTATATTTGACCAACATTATAAGCTCGCCTAGGATAAGACAACAATATAAAGAACAAATGATCTTCTGAAATTGGTGATGTGCCTGATGTCATTCTAAGGGGCTCCAGTTCCTGTGAGAGTGGGATGATATTGTGGATAGACCACTCTGCGTTGCAAGACATGGACTTCACCTGGCACCTCTAGGCTTTTGTTTGCTGGCTAAGGCACTTGCCTCCACCATAATGCCTTTATTAGGCAAGGTCACAAAAACAGAAGTTACCATGTGAAAATATATAACTCCAACAAAGTAAGGGTCATGCTGATAACCTGTAGGAATTAGCATCAGAAACTGCAGTGTGTGACAGCATTTGTCCCAGTGGAAGTAGTGGATATCTGTGCAGTCACAGAAACCTGATTCAAGACCACAGGAAGTAACCAGGGCTTGCAAGGCTACAATGTCTTCCACACATTCAGTCTGCAATTTGAAGTTATGGGAACCATAGCAGGTAGATTATCTCTCTTCATTGAAGATAATTCCTGCTCTACAGGGGTTAGACAACATAAGTCTATGGAATTAATGTAACTCCAATTTATTGTGGCTAGGAAACCCCTTAATGTTAATGCCAGCTATATGTCCTCTTCCATGAACAAGAAAGGCCACACAGCCTGTTTATAAGTAATTGTAACAATTAAAGTTGAACAAAACAAGCTACTCAGGGATGATTTCAACTATAACTACATTGATTGTGAAACTTATATGAGGCCAGACTCACTTGCATAATAATTCCTAGACTTTGATAACTCATATGCAAGTGTCTGTAATATTCTAGATCTAGTCTTCACAAATAGCATTGACCAATGCAATCCCTCGTGTAAAGCCTGCACAGTTTCAGTCCAATCATAAAGTAGTTTTTTTAGAATTTGCACTAGGTACAGAATTAAAAAAAATGAGAGGTCAGCTGAAAATACATCTTCCAAGTTAACTGCACCAACCTAAGGGATGGTGTAATATTCTTCCAAACTACAGTTTCCACAGAGGACATTGGCAACTATAGTAAAGCATACCTTAATGGCCTTTATAAACATCTACGCAAATATATAGACACAGGTGTACCTGACAGAAAGAAAGATCCTTACAAAAATAATAACCATTCTGAGACTAATGACTGATGACACTCTTTGCTGTTAAACAACCATCATATATATGCATCATCATTTTCTTTGGTATTAACAATGTTCCAGCTTATTATGACATAACCCTGAATACCCTAATCACCAATTATTTATTGATAGACCTGGGAACACATGTAGACTGCAACATGTGTCTACTGTGGTGAGGAAGGTTTTCTACATATTGTATCAGATTAGCAAAGCCATTGCAGCAGTATCACATTCATTTCTAAATCCCCTGTAGTCATCCCTCCTCAGGCCTACTCCTGAATATAATGCTCCCTTTGCTATGCAGTGTAGCAGACACCCAAAACATTTGGCAGACCTCAGAGATTTACAAGTAATATAAATCAGGGTGTCAAATGTGTCTAATAAGGACAGACAAATGTAGCTGTCACTGTACTCAGTATGATATATACTGCTTCAAGGTGACTTATGTATGCCTTATAGTGCTATCTGTGACTTAGTTTTGATGGAAATGCTACCCCTACATATGTAATTTGGGACTACAGTCAGCTGTTTACGGGCCATCAATGCAGACTTACATATATAGGACATGCTGTAGAGACAGATACATCTCCCATAGGTTACCACTCCTCTAGAATAGGCTTCAAAACCATGTCAAGCTAAGCACCTCCATGGCACTGTTTCATCACAGCCTGGATGACATGATGTGAAACTGTTAATCTCTGCCCTGCATTCCCCTTACTTCTCACCTGTACGTGGGTTATCCTTGCTAGACAAATCTTGCCCATGCCAGATATATGACACTGAATTTTATATTGTGACTTAATGTCTAGGCTTCTAAACACTATCAGGTCAATAGCCTAGTAACATCCTATGCACCTATGAAGCTATGGTGATGTACATGCCAGAAATACTGTTATACTTTATTACTATTTTGATGAAAGTCGACTACAGTGCATACTTAAAATCCTGATATCTGAATTTGATGTTATGACTTCTGGTGTGCACCATAACTCTGTAATAAAAATAATTACAGGGAAATGTTTAAATTGTATGATACAATTTTCAGTTATTAACTTCACAACCTTTACAAGAGTATCCACTGTAAAGTAATGAAATGATGATGGTAGCATCTATATAAATGGCCAAGTACAATATAACTGATAGGTGCAATCATCAGGCCAACACCACACATGCAGATGTAATCATCATTTATGTAAATAGTCACCCTGTGCATCAGACACATAGCTTTACTATACCTGAATCCATAAGCTAGGAAACAGAGATATATCACAGTTATTACTTGCACAGGGTGTTGTGTGGAGGTACAGGAAGCCCAGGCTGATACAAAAGGTTTGTGAGTGTGTGTGTGTGTGTGTGTGTGTGTGTGTGTGTGTGTGTGTGTGTGTGTGTGTGTGTGTGTGAGTAAAGAAGTGAAAAGGGCAAGATGGACAATGAAAATGTGTGAGTGTGTCTGTAGGTGCCCTCAATGTAATATTGGTGTGTGAGTGTCTACATCCACACGACCAAGCTCAGTGATAGCTGTACATGTCTGCATGTTAGACAAATGTGAGCCATGCAATGGTAGAGTTGACAGTTCATCTTTGTTGCCCTAGACCACAAGAACTGGCTCTGCCAGGAGTTGCACTGGAACCTCTATACCCAAGGTCAGATGCAGGGCTACTATCTGCAGGTAAGTAACATCTGCTGGACATGTTCCCTTCATGGGAATGCCCAGGACCATGACCACATGTCTTGCCACATCTGGGTGTGGACTGCACACTCTCTGATGGAGTAGTGGAAGTACTGCCACTACAGGAGTGTGATCAGACACAGCCACATTGGGTCACAGCAGATGTAGTTGCTGACCTATGCCCATGAGGCCATCATTCACTTCCCAGCAGACGTTCCATCACAGATGACGTGCGTTCCATGACAGATACTCAGTGCTCCATTACAGACACATCTCACTCCAATGTGTTATTCATCCAATCCATGGAATCAACAACACGGTAGAGGCAGTCATCAGACTGTACCACATCTACAACCTATGCATTTGTCTGGAGTGCCTTTCTGAATGTGCCATCTCTACCAGGTGGAGGAGGGACAGCAGAGCTCCTCCAAGCACCTTTACTGAGTATCCTGCATGGCACATTGCCAACAGTTTGGCTATGGCCAGAGTCAACAGACTCACGCAGCAGTAGCTACACTTCCCTGGTTAATGTCCTCACCCTCCACCTGTCCAATATCTGTGGCCTCAGTGGACTGGGGTTGCATAGGCATACTGGATGTGTACTGGAAAAATGAGGGGGTTGCTGAGTTTCAACCTCTGTGCCAGATTCAGCCTCTGCAACCCCCAGTTGTGCCTCACTTTTGGCACCATAATCATCAGAGTCTGATGAGACACTGACATCAGGTGCTGCATGGGACACAGAACCATGATAACCTGTGATAAAAGAAAGAAACACAGGACTACATTAATACCTGCACTACTAGGATGCAATATATACTAAACAATTTACACTGCTGTCACTATTACAGAGAGTCATACCTCTCAACCTCTTAGAGCAAGAAATCTAGACAAAGCCATATGTAATGGATGGATAAAGGCCCAAGAATAAGGAAATTTTAAAATATTGCTCTTACAAACTTAGGAATTTGAAAGAATAGCAGGTTTTGCTTTAGCATGACATTTCTTAAGGGTATGAAGTCGGAAACTCAGATCCCTGTCATTATTTTATATCTTCAATCTTTAATGACTTGTCAATAATTTGCCAGAAAATCACTATGATATGAACTACTGGCCAGAAATATGAATAAACAATCTGGACATTCAGCAAAAATCTGTACAGTTGACAGATATGCAGACAGTACAGCAATACATACAACAGGCCTGAGAGGATGTATTATCAGATATCTTGGAATTTACCTACAGTACTGACATAAATGTATTATGCTTACCAACTGCAGGGGAACCTATGACTCTGAATTCCTGACGGTCCTGAAATAAGTAAAGGAAGAGGTAATGGCAACAGCACTGCATTTAACAGCATAATACAGAGTAATACCTTTACTCCTTTACTCATCTGTATCTGCAGTATCTCAGAGTAAACAAAAATGTGTCTGGCAAATTCAAAATAAGCTTAAAACTGAAGCTTTTCTCCCCTAACCACTTGACACAGACATATAAACTATTGACACTATTTCAGAAAGCCACCATATTCTACCTAACAAAGCATACTTGGAAGCTCCTCTTGGACGCTGGAGTGGCACCCACGTCCAGAACATACTGAGTCATTGATTGCTGGGAGCTATCCTGTGTTACACATTTTGCCAGGAATTCCTCTGTGGCAGTGAGAGAGGGCTCTGTAGCAGGCCCACCACCTGTGATCTGGTGATCATGTGCCACTGCAGCTGTATGCCTCTTTGTAGCTGTTATTATATCTGTGGTTCTGTGACGTACCTACTCATAAGTACAACTGTATCGTCTAACATAATTTATGTTGCAGACTAATTCATCCCACAGGGCCGTATGCTGAGCCATATTGGTCCAACCTCTGGACAGCAGTACTGCAGTATTGACGTATGCCCTCTGTGATGAGGTCATTCTCAGCCTTGGTAAATGGGGGCCTACATCGATCAGACATTTTGCGTCTTGAAAGACAAAAAATGATAACACATATAAGAATCACATAAGTACAAATAAACTGTTTACAGATAAAGCAATAAAAAAGGCTGTCAGTATTCCCCACTTGATAAACTTTAAAGATTCAACAGGGATCAAAAGCTAATGGGGGGATAGAAAACAAGGAGAGTAACAAGAGAAACATATCCTTGTTTGGGCCATAACAGATAACAACTATGCTCACCCACCCAAAGTAACAGTCCATTCTAGTTTGTGCCACAGCAGGGACTCATCTTTGTCTCTCCCACACATAAACAAAATAACAGGCTAAGGGCCACTTGTGCTAAGCAAACAACTGTAAAATGCTAAAACTGCTATCAAAGGACCTTTTCATGAAACGTGGACATAGTTATCACACAGCATTATATTTTCAGCCTACTCTACATCCTCTGTACCTCTGAAATGGCTTGAAAAACAAGGCCATGCCATGATTACAGTTCCATAAAATGCATACAGATTTACTTCACATTATTCTTAACTACATTCCAGCATATGCATTATGTTAGTAACAAAATGGTTACATACCTGCTAGAGTACAATACTCCTCTGTAGATATATACTGTTCAAAATAAATGTATCACAGAGTTAAACAATGCAATAGCTCTCATCCACATCAGTTTGTCTAGCTACACATTTGCCTTTTTATAATGGACTACATTAGTAATGGATTGCATCTGTCCTGGTCTGTGCTACAGAGTTGCTAATTGCAGCGTAAGCAGCTGAATTGCATGATACTCAACCAATCTTGTGGAGCTAGTTAACAAGATATAAAGCATCCATGTGGACTCCATTCTGTTTTTTATGAGGATTGAGAAAATAGTGGAGTACAGACACAAAGTAATCACAGATTGTTAGTAGCTGCTGCTTTTTAATATATTTGACTGTGCTACAGATTGAAGCCAATACAGCTGCTGCTGCCAATAGTCATAGGCAGAGATGATGAAGACTTTGCAGGTCAAGGACACAGTACAGGAACTGTGCAACCTCTGGCAGCCTTGAGCTAGAGCCAAATGCAAGGAAACCATCCCAGTTCAAAATAAAGTATGTGTTGAGCTTAAAATCTTAACTACAGTTACCTTTCACAAAATACCAGTGGACATGCTTGCTGTGTCATAGGCATCAGCATCCAGGATGTTCCAAATTTCCAAACATTCCTGCATGCTATGCTACAATGTTGGAGAGAGCACATATATTTTGCCATTAATTATGGGTACAGGGTTACACGAATGCTACAACTGTACCATGTATTGCACCCTGAAGTAATGTGTGCCATACACTGCAGTCATGCACAAATGAAAACAGCAACTGGGGAACAGGGTAGGGTCTACATTAACTGTAATGTCTACCACTGGAACAACTGACAAGTCATGTGTAATGGTGTGGGAATCATCTGGAACTTGTGTGCTGGCAGCCCTGGTCGTTAACATGGCTCCCATATGTGCCACATCCCCCCAGTGCACCAGATTTGTGATGTGACAGATATATCGCAAGCTCATTTAGGGGTGGATGCATGCTATGTACTGGAAACATGGCTGATGAAGCCCATCACGGTCCAACCTGTAATGTCATAGACCATGTTTTTGAGCTACTGCAGTCACAAGGCCTCCATTACAATCCACTGACATGTCCTACAATGCTCATAGTATGTGCTATGCTTCCCAAGTTAATCTTGTGGAAACAGCTGCAGCAGAATCAGCAAGGGGAAGGGTAACACATCCTCTCAACAATGCTAAGGTCACCACAGCCATAGGCCGATGATGAGTCAGAGGAGGAACCAGCAGCTGGTGTGGTTGCAGGAACACATAAACATGCTCAATATGTCCTTGCATTGGCTAGGAGACAAGCCATAGCACACTGAGTCACCACTTAGGAGACTAAAACCATCCTCCTGCTAAACCATACTTTTATACTGGGAAAGCATTGCATAGAAAAGTTCGACAGTAAGGATACACATTGAAGTTTTTGACCTCTCAACTATCCCTAAATCAGACAACAGGCAGGATGCCAAACAAGCAGAGTAACCAGAAAAACACAGTCTTGTTAGTACCATAGCAGGAACACACCTTTGCTTCCTCACTCTCAAAAGAACAGTCAGTGCTTGTTTGTGACATCGAACCTGACTTTCCTTAGTTGGCAACTGTATATCATATTATTCACAGTTAATATCATTTGACATTGTAAGTGCAATACTATAGAATGGTTTACACTCTGTATGTCCCAGAGTAGTAGTCAGATAACAGTTGAATGACCAAAGAACACAGAAATGTAAGACAGTGCTGCAAATTTGCAAGCAAGAATCATAACAGGGTGCATAATCACTAAGTGCAGTATTTTCAAAGATAAATATTTCGCTAAATTTGCAACTAACATGTATTGTTTTAATATAACTGTACATTCTGTTTAATTGGTTTGTGTGATGAATGAGTATTGCTGCTTGCTACAAAGGTGTTTAAGTGAAAAACAGGGTTAAGGCACTCATCATGTGTTATGAATATGCATTAGATGGTGATTTGGATTCCAGACCTATGTAGGCATAGTTCATGTGTTCTAACATATTGTACTGTGTATGTCATACATTGGTTTCTGGTTCTGCCTGTTATCACCTGTTTATGTCTCTTAAATTTTGGCTACTGTTTGCATAGTGCTGTGCTTAGCACAAACGGCTTTGGCTATGCTCAGCTGGTTAGTGTGCACAGTGTGTGCACAAACTGGACGATTGGACCACCCCAGGTAGAAGACAGGACCCAGACATCACAAAATAGACATCAAATGCAGTCTATTAATGTAATTGTGCCTGGCGCAAAACCTGGTAAAAGCCATTGTGCTGCATTTAACAGCATGAACCTCAAAATGAACACTAATCTAGGAAATAACCATGTAACTTCTCCTGTGGCTGCAGATGTTAAGTGTTGGGCTAAAGTCCACATGGTCCTGGGTTCAACTACAAGGATTGCAACCTTTGTTTTACTGCTGTTACCTTGCATTAAATAGCAATGGCTTTTTTTTCATTCTTCTTGTGACAACAGCTATAAGTGCAGGACTACAATGCATAAGATCCAGGGTTTGAATGCAGCAGACTCCATTCATTTTTAATGGTGTCCCACTTCACATTATAGTCACTCTCAATTATAGCAGTTGACCTAGTATTTCTTAGGCCATAATTATTTTCCTGATGGCTGACACACTAATATTGTGTCAGTTATGTTCTTACTTATTAATGTCTGTATTGGTTACCATCTCTACAGTGGTTACCATTGCACAAACCATAGTCACGCTCAGTCCTAGCTCAAACAACAGTCCTTTATTACAGAGTATTCAGAGGTTGTCCATTCAAAAGCCACACTTCCCAACTATAGAATAACGTATAAGTTTACATCAATATTGCAATGTAATGTAAGACCTATAAACCAGGGACAGCAATAGCCTGCTGAAGATTGTCATCAGTATAATTGGAAAACGCATGTGTACAACTTATGCACATATCCATGATTGCTTGATGCAATCAATAATATAATGTGCATCTGTTATGAGCTTGTCCGACTTAACAGTGCAAAAGTTATTTGTTAAGAGTTGGTAGAGTTAAAAGTAAAGGTAGCAGAATCATACGTCTCAACTGTTCAGATTTTTGCAGAATGTCCAAATTTGAATTTTATATTTTTGGTATGTTCCTCATAAAATGTGTGGTTTTCTGACAAATCACTGGGATTACCTGAGGAGTGAAGTCACTAAATAATGACATACATTTGAGTTTCAGACTTCAAATAATTCCTAAAAATGTATGTTCCAACAAAGCCTGTCACTCTAGCAACTTTCTAAGTTAATAGGAATAATATTTAAAATATGTCCCTATCTTTGAGCCTTTGTCCTTCTGTTTTGTCAGGGTTTGTCTATATTTCTTGCACTAAGAGAAGGAGAGGTATGAGCAGAACAGAGTTATAGAATTGTATACATGCGCATTGTATGCCACATATGATGTTAGTAATTTTCTTCTTTTTTTCTGTCACCCCATCCCTTTTCTTCTTTTTTATTTTTGGTTGTTTTTACTTAATTTTTATGTTGCAATGTATAATTTTGTATTTCTTTGTTACCTATTTTTTATTTATTATTATGTTTAATTATGTTTGTATATTTTTATAAATATTTATAATATTTGTTTTTCCTTATCATCTTTTTTTTTATTTACAGTTTTCTAGTTATGTTTTATTTTATTATTGTATTTTAAAGTTTTATTTTAACCCAGTCACTGGGGATGCACAAGCCAGTGCTTTTCTTTGTGCCGGTCCCAAGCCCGGATAAATGGGGAGTGTTGCGTCAGGAAGGGCATCCAGCGTAAAACCTCTGCCAAATGACTTATGTGGACAACATTTCATATTTCCATACCAGATCGGTCGAGGCCCGGGTTAACAGCAACTGCCACCAGTACTGTTAGCCAACAGGGTGCTGGCAGAAATTGGGCTACTGGTGGCCGAATGAGAAGAAGGGAGGGAAGGCATGCCCAAAAGCAGGAAGAGAGGAGGAAGGTTAGGAGTGTAGTAGTGAGAGTAGGAACTTTGAATGTTGGCAGTATGACTGGTTTAGGAAGAGAGCTAGCTGATATGATGGAGAGAGGAAGGTTGCTATATTGTGCGTGCAAGAGACCAGATGGATGGAAAGTAAGGCCAGGTGTATAGGAGGCGGGTTCAAATTATTCTATCATGGTGTGGATGGCAGGAGAAATGGGGTAGGGGTTATCCTAAAGGATCAGCATGCCAAGAGTATTTTGGAGGTGAAGAGAGTGTCTGATAGAGTGATGTTTATGAAGCTTGAAATTGATGGCGTAATGATAAATGTTGTTAGTGCATATGTTCCACAAGTTGAGTGTGCAATGGATGAGAAAGAAAAATTTTGTAGTGAGTTGGATGAAGTAGTGGTGAGTGTACCCAAGGGTGAGAGACTAGTGATTGGAGTGGTCTTCAATAGGCATGTTGGTGAAGTGAACAGAGGGGATGAGGAAGTGATGAGTAGGTATGGTGTTAAGGAAAGGAATGCAGAAGGTCAGTTGATTGTGGATTTTGCAAAAAGGATGGACATGGCTGTGGTGAATACGTATTTTAAGAAGAAAGAGGAGCATAGGGGGATGTACAAGAGTGGAGGAATATCCACACAGGTGAATTATATCATATGTAGAAGGGCCAGTCTGAAGGATATTGGAGATTGTAAAGTGGTGACAGGGGAAAGTGTAGTCAAGCAGCATAGAATGGTGGTCTGTAGGATGATGTTGGTGAACAAGAAGAGGAGGAGGAGTGTGAAAGCAGTGCCAAGGATTAAATGGTGGAAGTTCAAAAAGGGTGATTGTGAGGTGGAGTTCAGGGAAGAGTAAAGACAGGCACTGGGAGGCAGTGAAGAGTTACCGAATAGCTGGGTAACTACAGCAGAGCTAGTAAGGGAGACTGCTAGAAAGGTGCTTGGTGTGACATCTGGACAGAGGAAGGAGGACAAGGTGACCTGATGGTGGAATGAGGAAGTACAGGAGAGTATACAGAGGAAGAGGCTGGTGAAGAAGAAGTGGGATTGTCAAAGAGATGAAGAAAGTAGACATGAGTATAAGGAGATGAGGTGCATGGCAAAGATAGATGTGGCGAAGACCAAGGATAAGGCATATGGAGAGTTGTATTGGAGATTGGACACCTAAGAGGGAGAAAAGGACCTGTACTGATTGGCTAGACAGAGGGACAGAGCTGGGAAAGATGTGCAGCAGGTAAGGGTGATAAAGGATAGTGAGGGAAACATACTCATAAGCGAGGAGAGTGTGTTGAGTAGATGGAAATAGTACTTTGAGGGGCTGATGAATGAAGAGAATGAGAGAAAGAGAGAGAAGGTTGGATGATGTGGGGATAGTGAATCAGGAAGTGAAACAGATTAGCAAGGAGGAAGTAAGGACAGCTATGAAGAGGATGAAGAATGGAAAGGCTGATGGCCCAGATGACATACCAGTGGAAGCATGGAGGCGCTTAGGAGAAATGGCAGCGGAATTTTTAACCAGATTGTTTAATGAAATTTTGGAAAGTCAGAGGATGCCTGAGGAGTGGAGAAAAAGTGTTTTGATACCTATCTTTAAGAATAAGGGTGATGTGCAGAGCTGCAGTAACTACAGCGGGATAAAATTGATCAGTCACAGCTTGAAGTTATGGGAAAAAGTAGTGGAAGCCAGGTTAAGAAGGGAGGTGATGATTAGTGATCAGCAGTATGGTTTTATGCCAGTAAAGAGCACTACAGATGCAATGTTTGCTCTGAGAGTGTTGGAGAAATACAAAGAAGGCTAGAAGGAGTTGCATTTTGTCTTTGTGGACTTAGAGAAAGTATATTATAGGGTGCCTAGAGAAGAGTTGTGGTATTGTATGAGGAAGTCAGGAGTGGCAGAGAAGTATTTAAGAGTGGTACAGGATATGTATGAGGGTAGTGTGACATTGGTGAGGACTGCAGTGGGAGTGACAGATACGTTTAAGGTGGAGGTGGTATTACATCAAGGATCAGCTCTGAGCCCTTTCTTATTTGCAGTGGTGATGGACAGGTTGACATATGAGATCAGACCAGAGGCCCCGTAGACTATGATGTTTGCAGATGACATTGTGATCTGTAGTGAGAGTAGGGACCAGGTTGAGGAGACCCTGGAGAGGTGGAGATATGCTTTAGAGAGGAAGGAAATGAAGGTCAGCAGGGCTAAAACTGAATATATGTGTGTAAATGAGAGGGAGGGTAGAGGAATGGTGAGGATGCAGGGAGTAGAGTTGGTAAAGGTGGATGAGTTTAAGTACTTGGGATCAACAGTTCAGTGTAATGGTGAGTGTGGAAGAGAGATGAATAAGAGAGTACAGGCAGGCTGGAATGGGTGGAGAAGAGTATCAGGAGTGATTTGTGACAGACGGGTACCAGTAAGATTGAAAGGGAAGATCTACAAGAGGGTAGTGAGATCAGCTATGTTATATGGGTTGGAGACAGTGGTACTGACTAAAATGTAGGAGTCAGAGCTGGATGTGGCAGAGTTAAAGATGTTAAGATTTGCACTGGGTGTGACTAGGATGGACAGGATTTGGAATCAGTATATTATAGGGTCAGCTCAGGTTGGACAGTTTGGAGACAAAGCAAGAGAGGTGAGATTGCATTGGTTTGGACATGTGTGAGAAGGGATGCTGGGTATATTGTGAAAAGGATGCTAAGGATCGAGCTGCCAGGTAAGAGGAAAAGAGGAAAGCCTAAGATAAGGTTTATGGATGTGGTGAGAGAGGACATGCAGGCGGTTAGTGTGAAAGATCAAGATGCAGGGGACAGGAAGAAATGGAAACAGATGATCCACTGTGGTGACCCCTAATGGGAACAGCCAAAAGAAGATGATAATTTTAAAGTTTTATTTTATTACTACAGCACAATAGGGTAGGCCTGTTCCCCGCGATCCATCTACACTCACTCCACAGGCTACAGCACCAAGGCCTGGCACTTCTGGGCTGCAGCCTGGCCACCCCCCCACTGATCCTTCCCTACCTGGACCCTCAGGTAGTTCTGCCCCAGAGGTTGGGCCTGTGGTTTGCTCTGGGAGCAGAGGCAGAGGTGTGATTTTGTTATCCAAGCTGAACTGCCAGGTATTGTGCATAGGACTGTGGGCTGTACAACTGATGCATACCTATGCCAAATGAAGACACTGCTCTCCATCAGTGTCCTGAATAACACAAGGACATGCAGACATCAGACACGGTATCCAATGGTCCAGTGAGGTGACAGTGATGACAGTCCAGTGGGTGAGAATTCGATAATCACTTTCATCAAACTTGATGCCCATAAGATCATGACTTCCTCACCTTCACCCCAACCATGGTGTTCTCCCCTGCTGTGTCCTTCACCAATCCTCTGTCTTGTCTAATATGTCTTGTCTGTCAGCAAATGGTTCCTCACCTTCCCAACTTGACCACCCCAGATATGCCTATATCCCTTCTCCAACATTCCTCCCGCAGTTGAACCCAGTACCATCTGCCTCTAACAGCAATGTATTAACACTTGCTGCTGAAGAGTCAGTTAGCTAGTAGATGTATTTAATACATTCAATAGCAAGTGACACAGTTTATGAAAGATTTCCCTTTGTACTTCACCGTGCTTGCTCCCCATATCACTAATGTCATATCTTCTTCCTTAACTTTCTATGAAACAGCATTGCATGATCCCCTGTAAAGTTTCACAAAGCATTATTGAGTGATACTCATTTATTCTTGGACAGCAGTAGTGTGAAATGTTGTGTAATGCTATGCATAACACAGTATTGAGCATCAGCACTACTAACAAAATACTTGAATGCATTACCTGTAGCTAAACAATTTGCCCCAAAAAGGTATTTATCACTACATTAAGTGCATTCATTCCTGCAACCAGAGATTCAGTTAACTAGCAGCTGTATACAACAGCAGTTAAGTCTGCCATTTGCTATACAGTCTGTAAAATACTCCTGCTAATTATCTGTAGCACCACCAGTTAATGCAATGGTACATGTTTATTTTTTTTTTTAGATCATGCTTGGTTCAAATCCAGGTGTAAATTAACAATGTCAAATAATGTTACACATGTAAATCCAAATTTTGAAGTGTGATAGCTGTTATGGAGTGTCTATAATATGGCTAGATGGTACTGTTTCCAAACCAACTATATACTACTTAGAACTGGGATATACAGTTATATCACTGCTTTTTACTGTTATGGTGTGTTGTTGCACATTGAGCACCATAGCGCAATATTTCTTTAAAGAAAAGAAAAGGGGAAGATAGGAAAGTGGTGATATGGGGAGCAAGTAGGGGGAATAACAAAGTGAAAATAAGGCAGGAATGTGCAGGTAGGATGTAGGAAAGAACCATAGTTTTCCATTTCTTCCAGAATAAAACATACAAATGAGGTGGAATTTAGACTGTTACCCCCAGAGAGAGGGGTGACCATAACACAATCTGTTGTATAGAGAATTGTATAGAGAATTTGAAATAATCATGTGTGTCATGAACATGTGTGTAAAATGGAGAGCTATGTATCGGATGATTTTTTTTTGTGGGACAGGTCCCCATTTTTTTTTTTTTTTTTGAGTGAGAGAGAGGAATGTTGGGGAAGGGATGTTGGAATGTCTGGATTAGGTAAGTTGGGCAGGTGAGGAAGCAATTGTAAACAGGCAAGACAAACAAGACAAGAGACAAGGGCGGTGAAGAAATCATGAGGTGGGTGAACCCCATGGATGGGGTGAGGGTGACGTTATTGTGAACCCATGAACATCAAGCTGGGTGACAGAATCAAGTACTCACTCCAATGGACTTTCATCTCTGTCACCTCACTGCATTGATGGCTGCAGTGTCTGATGTCTGTGCCTTCTTGTATTATTTAATACAACAATGGAGAGCAGTGTCTCCAGCTGGCATAGGCATGCACCAATAGTGCAGTTCACAATCCTATGCAACATCCCTAGCAGTTTGTCACAGGTGATAAACTCATCCCCTCTGCTACTGCACCCAGAGAGAGCCACAAGCCTGTCCTGTACCTGAGTATTGTAGGGGCGGCAGAAAGGGATGCTACTAGGTACTGCACCAGATGTGCTGGGCAATGGTGCTGTAGCCAGTAGAGTGGTGGAAGGTGGATCTCATGGGGCAGTCCTACCCTACAGTGTACTGTGGGAAAAACAAAAAAATAAAAAAGTAAACACACAAAAAAAGAAAATAATAATCCCCGTCCAAAAAAGAAAGAGAAAATGGTTGGGGTGAGAGAAAAAATAAGGAGAGAATTTTAGTAACTTCATATGTGACATACAAAGCACTGATATAATTATTTTACTCTATTCTGTTACCTTTACATTTAACATTACAAACTCTTAACAAATACCACTGTCTACTGTTCAAACTACCCAGCTTCTACCAGATGCACAATATACTACAGATTGCAGTAAGCAATACTTGATGTGTGCATATATTGCACATATGTGTGGTCCAAATTTACTGATTACAGGTTACAGCAAGCCACTGGTGACACTGCTTTACAGCTCTGATGTTACATTGTAATATTGATGAAACCTTAATGTATTTAAAATATTATATATATTTGATATATTTGGGAAGTGTGGATTTTGAAGGCACAGCCTATTACTACTTTGTAATAATGAACTTTTGTTTTTCCAACCAGAGTAATGCATGCATACCTCCCTATTACAGTGAAGAAATGATTGCTCAATTTGTTACAACTCTATAAGTAACAAATAAATGCTTTACAACTTTTTAGTGCTAAAATAACCCCACTGTTGGGATGCATGCATACCACATGCATCTTGCATCCATACCAATCTAGCATCATGAGTCAGCGCATTCAGTGCCCAGTTTGTGATGACTGTGGAAAAAAACAACACAGCAGAATACCATTAAGCATACCAATCCTGACTATATCCTGCTTTTAACTCTGACAAGTAATCTCTGTAAGTGATACTTACTTATCTGTGGGGTGCTCTTAGTTCTACATTCCTTGATCCAATGGTCGAGAGTATCCCTCTTCCTCATCCTGAAGTCTCTATAGTGGTTTCTGCATTGTTCACTGGTGTGGATGACACTGGTAGCTTTAGTCACAGCCCGGTCTACATTATCCCATGCCTCTGCCTTGTACTCCGAGCCATGATAGTCCCTCTGCAACAGCCTGCTCCCATGTTCATTGACTAGGAGTCATCCAACAAACACTTTGGACTCCTGGACACCCCATCTTTGAACACAGAATCTCAACAACTCTCCAGGAATGCCAGCCATGCCTATTGCAGATCAAGAATAATGTAGAATAATGTTTTCTCACCAGTTGCAGGTATCGTGCTTACTAGAAGTGCACAATTTCTGCATTTGCAACATTTGAAGGTGTTGCACATCACTTACCATCATGCAAGCATGTTGAACGACAGGAAGTGTGTTTGCGTGATGGCCAATAATATTACTTGAATATATCCAGTGTATGTGTATAGCTGTCTGGATTTTCTGCTAAATGGGTGGCCCATTCATGTGGTTTATGCACTACCACTTTACATGCAAACAATATGCACATAGCATTCTCTGTTTGTGCTACATGGTGCATCGCACAAATAGGACATAAAAATAAAATAAAAAGTACAATATTAAACTGCAAACAAGGGAAAAATATGTGTGCTGTCACATAAACCTAACATCAGATTATCTTGGCATGACTTTTGCAGTGCATTATAGGTGTTGGCTGAAATATCTTGTAAGACATATGCTATAAAGTATGGGATATGGCACAGTGCGCATCACTTGCACAGGATGTTGTGTGTCAGTCATTACAGACAGGAGTCACAAACATATGATACACCCAACAGTTTCTAATTTCCCAAGCCTTACAACAGCATTCAGTACAAAGTAGTGACAATTGCATGCTCTCAACTACTTACATATAATCGCAATATATGCCACAGGTAAAATGAACATTTTTTACAACAGAAATCCAAATATAGTAAGCAATAAACTAGTTGTGCACCCTCAGCTTCAGACACTGATGTTGTATCCCTGAATCACAAAGGTGGAACACAGGGATTTGGCACAGTTATCATCACCGCCACAGGGTGGTGTGAGTGAGGCAGGAAGCCTAGGGTGAACCAAAAGGTTGGTGAGTGTTTTTGAGTACACACATTTGGGTCAAAATAAAAAAGGTAAGATAGAGAAAGTGAATACCTGTTTTTTGTGTGTGTGTGCGTGTGTGTGTGTGTGTGTGTGTGTGTGTGTGTGTGTGTGTGTAAGTGTGTGTGGGTATCCTCCATCTCTGCCTGGATTTGCAATGGCATGCCCAGATGCATGGCCACTGACTGCTGGTAAAGCTCCCTTCCTGGGAATTCCCAGGGCCACATCCCCATGGCCTGCCACATCTGCATGTGGGCAGCACATTCTCTGAGGAACCAGTGAAAGTACTGGCACTATGGGAGCACTATCGTGAACTGCCATGTTGGTTGACAGTAGGTGATGTTGGTGTCCTATGCCCACAGAAATACTGTTCCCAGACACTCCATGACATCACCAACATGGTGTAGGCATTCGTGCATGCCAAGCTGTGCCACATCCATTCTCCTGAACATTTGTCTGAACAAACAATGGGAATGTGCCTGCTGTGCCTCCATGATGGTCCTAAACATTTGCTGAGTGGCATGGGAATGAGACCTGTATGAAATGGTGGAAGTACAGTAAGCCTCCTCCGAGCACCACTATCATTTCCCCTGTGTAGCACCA
Source organism: Protopterus annectens (assembly GCF_019279795.1). Classification (NCBI taxonomy): domain Eukaryota; kingdom Metazoa; phylum Chordata; order Ceratodontiformes; family Protopteridae; genus Protopterus; species Protopterus annectens. The sequence goes on from NC_056745.1 coordinate 1,088,654,981, forward strand.
CACCCTCACTTTGGCTATGGTCAGACTCAATTGGCAGTAAAGCCGCAGTAGCCACACTCCCCTGATCAATGTCCTCATCCTGAACCTGTCCAAAGTTTCTGGGCTCAGTGGATTGGGTAGGCATAGGCTACTGGCTATATTGAAGGTCAATGTAGGGGATGGCTGAATGGCAGCCTCTGTGTCAGATTCAGTTTCTGCCCACCAGACTGTGCCTCACTTTGGCTGTTCTTAATGTTAGACTTAGATGACATAATGACATCAGGTGGCACCATGCCTACAGTTCCACTGTCAGACACACCTGCAAGAAAAACACAGAAACACAGGAATAGCTTAGTAAGAGAAATACTGCATTGCAATATATGCTAACAAAGTAACAATGTTGCCAGTATTACAGAAAGCTGAGCAATATGGAAAACATCACTTAAATAAAAATTACACTTTACAATATTGCTTTATATTGATCAGCACTATTGAAATGACAGTAGTTCACTTATCAGTTGCAGATGGTAAGCATGCCTGTAGGCTGGATGGACCTGGAAGAAGTGAAGCAAATGTAAGGCCAACAACACCACAATCAGCAGTAACACAGGCTCTACTAAATTATCCCCTGAATAGCAGAAATCAACAGTTACCCAAGAATGTGGTTTACTATCATAAGCTGTTTATACCTGTAGCAGTGGTCTAACCACCAAAACAAATACCAGATGTGCCACAAATAATTACTTCATTTAAATGCCGTGGCCTGTACAACACTATTCAACTGTTCAGGTGACTAGGCGTACCTAGTAGATCCTCCTGTGATGTGATTGATGGAAGCAAGTCCTTCTGCACTGACTGTGGACCTGGAAGAAGTTAAGAAAGAAGTAAGGCCAATAAAACCACATTCAACACTAACAGAGGTAGTAATATAGTTGCGCATTTAAAGATGAAAACAACAAAAACTGTTCACAGTAACGTGCCTGACAACTACAGGCTAAGCTTATAACAGTCACAATCTGCAATCCTCACAAACAAACAGCTACATGTGACACACACTTGACTTATTAATTTCTCTTCTAGAAATATACAACACTATTCAACAGTACACATAGCAAGACCTAGTTGTAAGCTCCTCCTGGGATGTTGACACACTGGCACCCACATCAAGGACATACTGCACATCAATGTCTGGCTGCTTCTGAGGTCAGCAAGGAAGTGCTTATTGGGGGTCACATGTTCTTGCATAGCAGGGCCTCCACCTGTACCCAAGAAGTCACAGCCTACTGCAGCAGCTCTTCATCCGGCAGCTGTGATCATGTCAGTGGTTCTGTGGCACACCTCGTCATACATTCGTCCATGACTGCCCATGGCATTTACTTTGGCATCCACTTCTTGCCAAAATGTCATTCGATGGACACTATCCCACCTGCCCCTTTGGAGTAAAAACACACTATGGATGAGTAGGCCATCTACTGTGGCCTGGGTTTCCCCATTGGTAAATTGTGGGTGTCAGGGATTCACATCTCTGGATGCCATAGCTGCACTTGGCCTGAAAGGAGACACATGTAGAGTATTACATAAGTATTGCATAACTGCAACATAACAGAATTTTGAAATACAGTCCAACAAATGCTATATGTAGGTGCTGTATGTAGGTGATGAAAATTAAACATACCTTGTGAGAATGATGATTCCTCTGTAAAGAAAGCTTGGAAATACTGCTGGTTCACAATCTTCCAAACATATAGAACTAACAAGAACTTGACTACCTACAGAATTTCCTTTTTATAGTGTGTAGATTAGTAATGGATTGCATCGGTGAGTGATAACTGTTTTAGAGGGGAAAATCACAACTGCACTGCAGACTACCTTACATCCACTGGGTGTAATCTTCAATCGACAGAGTTGTTACATCTAAGTTTGGAAATGTAAGTCAGCAGCAGATTACTCTCAGAGGGATAAGAACATCATTTTAGGTTGTGTATGTCATAGTATCCTTTTCAGCCTTTCAAAGACATGCTCCTGCGGTTCCCATTATGCAATGTTTTGCCTATCTGAGTACAGCAGTGTGCAAACAGGAGAACTGCAACCTACCTGTTGTTCCATTTCACATTGCAGGTCCTATCACATTCAGCTGTTGACATGGGAGAGCAGTTATTGATTTTATGTCTGAATGAGGTATGGATACGGTAATATGTTAGAACTATGTTAGGTATATATGTATGCATGACACAGTTTTTCACATGTCTAACTGTAAGATATCATCCTGTAAGTATTCTACTATCTGGACTGCCATTGTCCCCACATTTTGATAACAGACATACATAAAAGCTTACATATACAATGACCTAGGTATTGACACTGGACTTATGATTACAAAGTGAAATATTATTTATATATGCTCTCTTTACATTCTAAAAGCCATGGATATATATGCTGCTTGGCAATCATCTACCTGCACATTCATGGCCTACTGCAAAACATTACACCAAATAGCAGGTGTCAGGGTGCAACACTCAAAATTTGTATGTCCCCATATTGATTGTGTGCACAGCTATTTCTTTCAGCACTGTAGGGAAACATGAGCAAAACACCAATACAGTGTAAAGCTAGCATTTGCATTAACCTCACCAGACACATGCCGTACCTCTAAATAACACAGTCCTTTCTCATGCATATAACTTAGAAATTATAAAACATACCATGAGTTATGTGGATAGATTAAAACCTGGGTCAGTGTAATATGTAGACTACTAATGTGTGTTAAAGGATGAGGTCATGGATGGATGGTCTCCAGCACATTGTTTGAACATGCACTTGTGTGATTAATACATATGCAAAAGTATCATATAGCTGATGACATCAGCAGACTGTGTATAGGGCCAAATACATATTCTACATGCAGTAGTTAAATGCTCTATGTATTTTAACTAAACAACTGTCTTACATACACACAGTTCACTGTGATTGGAATAGAAATCCTATCTATATAAGTACAGAGACTACACAACACAGTAAATATGCAAGTGTCAGAGCTGAAGTCCAGCTTCAAGTGTGTCTAACAACACTTTATAGGGGATGACATCAGCAGTGTCTCTTAAACAGAGGGCAAGGGTAAACCATACTGTTTTAAACTCCTGTAGGTAACTCTAAGTAGCAGCTCATATTCACACATACAATCGCCTACACTGGGAACAGAACACCTACCTATCTAGGTACATGATATACAGAGCACTGTACTTAATACAAGCACCATGGAACAAGATGGATTGCTATGGGAGTGTAGGTGAACTTATAGTAGGTGACATCATTAGGCCATGTGAAGGACAAGAGGTTGGGAGGTCTGTGGCTGTGTCAGTTTATGCAAGTATCAAAACAGTGGGAAATCATGGCCTTGGTGAAGCAACCGTAGGATACCACATGTAGTCTGATAACTAGACACACATGCCCAGTTGACTGAAGTGGGAATAGAACCTCTCCCTATCTAAGTGTATGATCTACAGAACACAGTACTTTATGCAAACTCCACAGCCCAAAATGGCTTGCTACAGGAGTGCAGGTGAACTTATAGTGGGTGACATCATCAAGCCATGTGGGGGACAATAGGTTGGGAGGTCTGCATGAAGTGTGAAGTAGATGTGTCAACTTGTGCAAGTATCAAAATAGTGTGAAACCATGGACTTAGTGAAGTAACTGTAGGATACCATGTGTACTCTGCTAACTACACAGACATTTGACCACAGTGGGAATAGATCCCCTACCTATTTAAGGTGCATGAACTACAGAACACAATATTTAATGCAAGCACCATGGCACAAGTTGGATTTCTATAGGAGTGCAGGTGAACTTATAATAGATGACATCAGCAGCCCATGCAATGAACAACAGCTTGTGGGTCAGCCTAGGCATATAGCCTCATAGCAGTATATGAGACTATTAACCTAATAGCAGGATTCTGTTAATAATATTATTAGTGTAGCAACAGGAGTACCATTATTAACCATACCTGGATGTTTAATGCTATTTATTTTTATTTATTTATTTAGTTATTTTATTTATTTAACATTTGTTAACCGGGAAAGTCCAACATGGAATGAGCCAATTTTCAGCGGAGGCCCAGGGAGAAACGCTCCAGATGCATGTATTTGTAATGCTAGCAGAACATGGTTGTGAGCACCAAAAAGTGGACCTGTCAATGTGGGGGCACAATACAGTAAATATTACAGTTGGTAGTGTGACTGATACATGTTTGGAAAAAGGAATGAGTCCCCAGTGTTGTACTGATTTCTGTTTTGGGGAGGTAGGAGGTGGGCAACATATTGATGTATTGTAAATATATGAGACATGTTTACATCTAGACCTTATTGTGCAATGTTTCCAATGTAATATCCAATATAGATCAGCAATGAAGCATCATATATACAGTCTCGTACTACAGCATGGAGCAGGTTTGTGCGATAGTGTACACTCATGTGAATTACACCTCCATGTGCATAGGAAAGCAGTGCATAAACTTGAGCCACAGTGTGCTCATCTACCAGCTGAGTCTGTACTCCAGGCCTGGGATTTGCAGTGACCAAGGGCAATAATTGAATATCTGATTTCTGTTTTGGGGAGTCTGCTTCCTAGGTGGTCTTGTTTGGCCAGTTTTAGTAGTGATGCACTCCGTGCAAAATTGATTAGCAGAGCCAGACATGACACCTTTTGTTTTCTGCTACAAGCAAGGCAATAACCTTGCTCTTATTCAAAAACAACACTGTATATGTCATGTTTCATTATACTCAGACAATTTACCCCAGGACTGAAATGCACTAGTACTGGACATGGGCATTTTCTACATTCCTTATCCCAGAGTAAAATGCAGTCTACATAATGTGGGATTTGAACCCATGGATCATCAGAACACAGGATGGTTGCTTTACTCCTTATTGCCACAGGAACAGTGGTACAACACAGTAATACAAGCATTATTCACACAATGAAGTACAATACAATGTACACTGCTATTACAGATGAGTTACTGGTATGGCCAAACAAGGGAACCCCGCTGTTTTGTGTAGAGGGGCTGGCAAACCTCAGTTACTGTTATGTGTCAAAGAAGCTTAGCCTGTTGTTAGTTTGGTGATAACAGCTGATGTTCTGGCATGGCACAATGAAATCTATGTTATGCTCTCTGTGTTACTTTTTAGTCTCCTTGTTCTGCATCCTGCCTGTAGTTTGATCTTGGGACCATTTTTGAAGTCAGAGACTGCAATGTGTCTCATTACTTTACAACTGTTGTGTGTAACGCTTTACCATTGCAAATGTATGGTGCTCTACTGGGAGCACACAGTGTTCCTCAGTACCTTTGAGAGGGCTGACTGTGTGACTCTTTAATGGATGAGGCATCTTACTTAGTAATGGGAACATGTAAGTGAACACATTTGCTCTGCTGAGACACGTTGCCGTTATTTCTGTGGACATTCAACAATATTTACTTGCTTACTGAAGCAAGGTAAACAAATCAATAATATGCCATAGTATCATTAAACAATCAGCTCAAGTTCAGGTTTTCGGGAAAAAAATTGCTGTTCCAAGAAACACACATGCAACACAAACACACCAAAACAACATCAATCCACACACATACACTCAAAATCCTATATCTAACCCTACACTAAACTGTACATAAACGACTACCTATCCACTTACCTTAACCCAAACCCTAACCCTAAGGTCCGTCACTATTGCACAATCACCTAACCCGCACCCTAACTCTAACTCACCTATCCCGCCCTAACCCTAAAGTTTTTCACTATCGCATACCCACCTCACCCACTCCCTAACGCTAACTCACCTAACCCGCGCCCTAACCCTAACATCCACACATTCGCACACTTACCTGAATCCGACCTGTAACTTCCCACCACAGTCCTGATACTCGCGAAGCCACGGAAACGGCCCACCAAATTCTTTCCCTGGGAAAGAATTCGGTGGGCCACGGCTTCAGGATTACCAGTGTTTGAACTTTACAGTTTGAACATCTGGTATTCGATATTCAGCCATTTTAACGGACTGATATAACCCCAAGCATATACACTTGGGGCTATAGAAATAGTTACATATCAATTAGACAGACACCTGCTATATAATTCCTCATTTTACTGCAATTGCATTAATTGTCACAGTGCAATGAGTCCCTACATGAAGTGGTCTGCTCTACACATTTACAGTTTTTAGTGATTTAGTAAATCAAAGGTGTGGGGCCCTCATTTGCATAGTTACCATGTAGAGAAGCCCTCTTGCACACAGTTAGTAGCCATATAGTCAAAGGATCTGCAGGGCAGAGGTATGCATAACACAAAGGCAGTGGCAGATCCAGGAATTTGCAAAAAACGGGGTGCAGTCTGGTTAGCTGAGTACCAGGGTGGGAGTGGGAAAGTGGGACACTGGGCTTGGTGGTTTTGGAAAGATCACCTTAAAAAGCTCTGACATCATGTGTGTAAGACGGCAATATACCTTCAGTTACACATGAGGTTGCTGTGAATATGGTAGTACATTTTGTTCCGATCAGCTACCCTGGACCCTCCCACCACTGGCTGTAACTGCCTTTAAATAACTGACCTGTTGAATGTAATGTATTAGAACAAGAACACTCATCTATCTACCTACTTAACTGAATAAACTACTTGAAACTCCAACAAGGTGTCTTTATTCCTCCCACAGGGAGGGTACCACATAAGGAGTCCCCTAGATCTGCTAGCTAAAGTGATTTTTATCTGGACTAATCCTTTGTACTCTGTTTCTTGTTAGGCATCACTACTGGGTCACAGGTGGAATACCAGACGTGACTCAATCCTTCTGGATTACCTCTATTCACAGTTGTGATTTAGTCACATCAATATATTTGCATTACATGCTGCTAATATGTGCATGTCTCCAAGGACTCCCAGCTGTGGTGGGACAGATGTTAGTCTCAAACAGATAATTAATGCACTTCTCTTCACACTTTTCTTAAAACAGCATATCCTCTTATGTTTTCATTCATTTCACATATTAAATAGGAAATCCCTCTGAGCCAGAGGCCCTTATGAAAAGTAGTTTTGTAGTTTAAAAATAATGTAAGATTACACAGCAGAAGGCACACAGTTTCAGACCAAGTGATTATGTATATGGCAGTTACTAAAGAAAGCTGCAAATTCGTACATGGGTATGCATGAATACAATAATTAACACTGAAGTACTACTGCAGAATTTGGAAGTTGGATTCCTTACATACACTGCAATTTTACTTTTTCGAAAGTTATGTGAATTGCAGCATGAATAAACGCTGTATGGTAAACAACAGAGTCATGGTCAGCAGGTAGCACATTGGGAACACTCAGCAATTAATAATTAGCATAGTATATACAAGCATTAATACTATTATGTACTCATAAGACTTTTTACTAACAATATGGTATCTCTTGGTGTCACTTTTCATACATTTATATTTTTAATACAGGATAATGCAGCAGTACTCAACAGTCCTTTGGCGAGCACAAAAAATTCCAAACTACAGTTGTGGGTTGCAGTGCAGGGGAATCAGTAATATCAACTCAGTTTTGCAAAACAGAATGTTAGAGGAGAGGGCAGACATGATGAATAAATGTAGTGACCTAGTGTGACCAGCATGCCCCATAGCACTGCAGTAGTGCCCCACATATTGTTGCAGAGTTAGACACCCAGTCATATACAATAAAATAGTAGGCAATACAGAATAGCTGAGCAAAATCCCAGAGCCCCCCTTTTTTGTAGAGTATTAATAAGTCCAGCACAACATCATGGAATCCTTTGCAGGATGCATTATCTGAAGCTTATTTTGAAGGTAGAGAGATCGCTGAGGACATAATAGTCTTCACTATAGAGCCAGTAGAGTGTGATCATGCTATTAAGGATTTATCTGGTATATTCTCCTTGAAATTTATGGCCAAGATCTAAATGAACTGTGTCAAGTGCCCACAAATCTCTGCATTCCTTATACATGACAGCACCTTTTTCTATAGCCTGTAGGCCACCACCATAACATATTTAGATAATGCTTGTTGTCTGCATGGCAAGTTGAACACTTGCATCTGCCTTTAAGTCTTACCTGTCATTGGCTAATACTTTTGCAAGGTTTAAAATACATAAATCAAGAAACTGGAAGGCCGACTTTTGGTTTAGTCTTTCTGTGATTGTATATTAGGTTCATAGGTTCATAGGTTCATACTAGGCTATCTGCCCGAGGGCATTTACAAGCCTAGCCCATAGTTTTGTGGCTTACGCCACCCCTTTAGTATGGGGAACTATACCCATTATTTTGCTGTGCCTCTGTCGAGCAGTGACACTGAGGTAATCCCTGGGGTATATCTGCGATCTCCCATCCATTGGTCAAGATTTCTCTTGAACAAGGCCAGCGAGGTGCTCTGCCTCACATATACCGGGATTTTGTTCCACAGCATTCTTATCCAGATTTGTTTGAAACACCAAGTTCCCAGCTGTCACCTACTTTTGCCCCACCCATACCTCTCAACGTCTTAGTGCAAAAATTCTGGATGAAGCCAAAAATAATGGGGGAACAAAGGCCCAAAATCAGAGACAGATTTTAAATAGATGATAGTGATCAGGTCTGTGATCATAACCAGGTGATTATGTGTCTTGAGGGATCTACATTACTAGATCGACATGTGAAAACAGCGAAAATGACTTCACCGATGCCAGAAGATCGACAAAACAGCGAAAATGACTTCACCGACGTCAGAAGATCGACAAGGCAGAAGACCGACGGAGGAAGACACCGACGCTGAGAACACTGCGATGGGGAAAGGATGTGTAAGTATGCGGTAGTGACGGACAATAGGGTGCGAGTAAGGTAAGTGTGCGATGTTGACGGTGTGTAGGGGTAGGGGTGGGATAAGTGAGTTAGGGTTAGGGCGCGGGTTAGGTAAGAGTGCGAGTAAGGTAAGTGTGCGATGTTGGCGGTCTGTAGGGGTAGGGGTGGGATAAGTGAGTTAGGGTTAGGGCGCGGGTTAGGTAAGGGTGCGAGTAAGGTAAGTGTGCGATGTTGGTGGTCTGTAGGGGTAGGGGTGGGATAAGTGAGTTAGGGTTAGGGCGTGGGTTAGGTGAGTGTGCGATAGTGATGGACCTTAGGGTAAGGGTTTGGGTTAGGGTTGTAGATAGTTGTGTATGTATGGGTTAGTGTTGGTTTGTAAGGATTTTGGTGTGCTTGTGTTGTGTGTGTGGGTTTTGGATAGGGGATTTGTTTTGTTTGTTGGTATGATGTGTCGGGTGTATGCGGTGTCGTGTTTGTGCACTGTCGATCTTCTGGCGTCGGTGAAGTCATTTTCGATCTTCTGGCGTCAGTGAAGTCGTTTTCGCTGTTTTAACTTGTCGATCTAGTAAAGTAGATCCATCTTGAGACATGGTTACCAAGAAATTTATCTCAAGAGCAAAGCTCAAGAAGTGAATCTTGACATCCATGTTGAGATAATAGAGAGATATGATTGGAGACCCAGTCATAATTCTTCATAGTGCATGGAGCTTTAGCTTCTCCATGTACTACCAATTACAGAAGGAAAAAATTGTAGGAGCACAAAATGTTTTACTGGCTTTAGTTTCTGTAAAATTAATGGCTTTAACAGCTATTAGATAATGTGTTCTGACACTTTCTAAGTGTGGCAGAGTGAAATTCTAACAGCCTTTAAAAGCTGTTTTACCTTATTCTGTTCTTGTTTGCCAGCCAGCAGTCCCTGCTGTCAGTCCCTATTGCAAGACCGAAGTGTGACAACACTTAGGTGTCGTTAATAAACTTTGGTTAAACACCCTAGGCAATGTTGAGATCTGGAATCACTCAATTTAGGATCTTTGCTTGGAAGTATTTACATAGGCATTTTTATACCCCAAGATAACTCCAGATAATTTTTCCTCTGGTGCTTCATATATTTTTCATACTTGTGGTGTTTTACAAACATTCCTTTACTGAAGTGGGAAAATATGAATTGCATAATGCCTGTCACAGTGTCTTGTTTGGATATAATGAAATTGTCTTCACAAAGTCCAACATGCTAAAGTGCTTCATCTGCTCTGTTTCACTTCTACAAATCCTGGGATTCTTATGCTTCCAGTAGTTCTATTTATCTAGTGTTATGTTAGAATATTCCTATAAGAATGAGCTAGAAAACTATGGTTGTTGTTCAGTATGATAAAAATAATCAAGTGAATGCCTCGACCACAAATATAATTTCTGAAAATCAAGCATGCAATGTGCAAACAAAAACATAAAACGTTTGTACATTTAAAATAAAGTCTGAGGAAGGGCATGCCATTTTGACTGAGAGGTTCAATCTCAGAGTAAGAATAAAAAGTAGTTAGCTGACTAATTGGTACAATTTCTTTACATTTTACAGTATGTTTGCACAGCCACTTTACGCCATTCAATACTTTGAAACTTAACTCCAGCAGGTAATACTTCAGACAAATTTCTTCAGTGAAGTAATAGTAATCTAGCTTTTGTGGAATCAAGCTCCTTTCCCCAATTCAGTTGAACCCATCTGTTGGGGTAAAAAAAAAAATAAAAAAGCACAAAGGGAATTCTTACACTAATGCATATGTTTGGAGTGTAAGTTTAAAACCTCGGGTATTACTCATAATAAAAAATGAATGAGAACCCTTTATAGATTCTTAGGCCTGACAATTTCCTTAGGTCCTTGGCCTGATGTTGCATGTTTTCAAAACTAAAATGTCCAGGTTTTTACTATTATTAGGATCATTTAATCCATTGCTTGTATCTATTTACCCCTTCTGCTGTCTTACCATTGCCACTGGCATTCAGACTCCTAAAATCTTGCATACTGAAATATTCTACTGCCATAAATTAAAGTGTCAAAATGGACATGCTTATAAGGCAATGAATTCTTACATTAAAGAACATATTTCCTTGTTTAATTCTTTCCTTTTGAAATACTATTATGGACAGAGATATTTCTTTCAGCAGGCATTCCCAAACACCACTTCAGGGCTCTTGCTTAAAGGTTTGTTTTTCTATGAGCAAGGAAGATACTCATTGGCAGGTGCCTGCAGTTATGTACATTTTAATTGCAGAGATTGCATTTCTCCTTAAAGAGTAACCTCATACTCTCCCCTCTTACTCTGTCTTTCACTGTCTATCTCATGCACACAAACAGAGACAAACATGCACAGCTATGCATGTGTGTGCACACACAGACACACACACACACACACGCACACACACACACATGCACTCACGCACACACACACACACACACACACACACACACACACACACACACACACACACACACACACACACACACACAAATAACATAAATGTTCCTCTTTCCAAGGTGCAGTTTCAGTAAAAATGTTTTTCAAGTTATCCTTCATCTGTTGCATAGTTGTGTAACAGTACATTTTTCTGTTTCAATAAGGCAATTTCAGCTTTAGCACATTACCTCAACTGGGATTACTTTCCCACAGTTTCAGAGTAGACCTATCACATCAGGAAAACACAGAGCAACTCAAGCTATACATTAAGTTTTTCATAAGAAATCAAATAGAAAAACTCATCACCAAAATGGCAGATTGGGATCTAAACTAGTATGGACTTGGGATTTTTGCAAGCTATATATATGTATACCCTGAATAGCTTCTGAAAAGTTCCATAAAATTCTTGGGAAAGTATTAATTTGTTTGTTTGTGTCTTTCGGCTTTTCCTGAGGGGTCGCCACAGCGGAACTCCTGTCCGCTAATGATTGGCAGTAGATTTTTACCTACTGGCTTGCCGGGCCTAATGCATGACCTTCAACGAAGGAGCGCCCATTCACGCATGTCGCTACACAGAAGACACTCTAACTGAGAATCGAACGGGCAACGTCTAACTGTGAGGCGACAATGCTACCGCAGCACCACCACCGCAGTTATATTAATACTTTGCAAAAATAAATAAACAATATACATCCTTCCTCTTTCAAAGAGAAGATGATTAATCCAGTAGCATACAGTCAGTGACATGCACCATTCAAACAAACCACTTACTATGCCTGATGTAGTTCATTATTTACTTCATACGTGACAAACCTAGCAACTTACAGAGAATATCACTCAGGTTTCCTGTCAATGACCTTTACATCTTCAGCTAGCAGGCCCTTAAAAAAACAGCTAACGGGTCTGAAGTACTTTCAAAAGTAACTATTTGTGTTTTTCTCAACAACAGGAGTCGCAGCTTGTTAGTCTCTAACTGTCAGTCTCACCTGATGCAGTTGGAAGAGCAGTTCACGATCATCATATAGAGCACCTGACTGCAGCCTCCAATTGCATCTCTGATATGTTTTTCACAGGGAAAAAAAAACAAGTTTGCAAGTTAAAATGGAAAAATGTACCATTTTGGCAGTACTTTTTCCGATTTCAACAAAATATTAATTAGAGTTGGATCAAGGTCAAATGAGGCCCTAGGCAGAGTAATAAATTATCCCCCCAGAGCAGTCCCACCTGAGGCAATTCCCTCTCCCTCACAGCAGCCCCCGCCCCAGACATTCCAGAGTTCCACTACTTGCCTATTTCTCTCCAGTTACCATAAATACTGTTCAAACCTGTCAGTGTGCAAATGGCTTTTTTATTTACTTCTACAATAATTGATTGCAGATATTGAAATAAAATAGCACAGACACTAATAGCCATTTGCAGTAAAAACAATGCATTCTTATGATGAAAACAGAGAGCATAAACAATAAACTTCTCTGCCACATTCATTGAAATGGCATAAAATCCACATTCAAAGAAAATGCACCTGGTCAGTGGAGAATTACGTTTACTTTTGGGCCGTTTTCAAACCATAGGCTCCTTGCTCACATTTTTATGGCCATGCATACATGCATATGTTCTTTGATTCACCTTCCTGATTTTATTAAGTTATATTCCTTGTATAATACAGCACCACTTGTTAGAATATGGTTTAAATTTGAAGTTTTGAACATTCTTCCAGTAAGCAATGAAACAAAACGTATGAACCAATAATGACAAAACTACCCATTTCAGAAAATTTCAACAATAAAAGGCCACTCAGACATCTGTCATTACAATCCACCAATATCAGTCAATAAGTACAATCTCTAAAGAAGTAAAAGTCATCTGAATAATTTCGCATTAAAGAGGTGTGTAACTAATGAAGAGGTTGCTACTGGCAAACAACTTTACAGCTAAATGTTTCATCTACAAATTATGTGCCAGCTGCCTTTGAAGAATTAATTGCTTATGTGACATTAAAAAAAATGGTAAGCTGGTAATATTGCAACAGGACTGACAAACCAACAAGTATGCATCTTATACAAAGGAGGACACACTCAGGAGTGCAGAACATCTATCCCCCTTAAAATGCACCAAACAATCAGCACTCCATCCACATTGTGTGGGAGTAGAATCCACACCTTCTGCACTAAAGGCAATTATGCTACTAACACTGCTTTCAAATTCTGCAGCACAGTGACTGCCATTCACTAAATAAAACAGTTAGCTGCACATTGAAAACAGACTTAGCATGAGCAACAGTAAGGTTCTCTTCCCTTGCAACTCACTATTCTAAGAAAATGCACTGAAACTCATTCCCTCAAAATGTACTGAAACTTCTGTCAGCATTCTAGTAGTTGGTGTAGAGGACTCAGGCTCTTGTCTCCTGTAAAAAAATATAGGGCCAAGCCTGATCAAGTTAATTGACTAAGCTGCCCCCCAACTAGGGCATTACATACCATATCTCTATACCTCTCAACCTCTTACCACAAGAATTCTGCGCAAAGCCTAAAATAATGGAGATACAATGGCCCGAAAATAGGGATAGATTTTAAATATTGGTCTTTTTAACATAGAAAGTTGCTAGAATAACAGAATTTGTGTTAGTATGCATTTTCTGAAGGATATGAAGTCTGAAACCCATATATCATTATTTAGTGACTTCAGTCCTCTATGATTTGCCAGAAAACCACACATAAAATCTGGTCACTTGAGAGGTATGTTAAAAACAGACACACACATACATGTGTGTGCACATACACACACACACACACACACACACACACACACACACACACACACACACACACACACACACACACACACACACAAACAAAGATCTACATCAAAACATTTACTTTTCAGAAAGTTGAACTCCATATGGTCAAGACCATATGATCAACTTTCTGAAAAATCAAATAACACAAAACAATGAAAATCTATGATTATGCACATGAGCAACCCCCCCCCCCCATACCTCCCAA
>NC_056745.1:1088674244-1088676744 GCF_019279795.1 Protopterus annectens
TTAGGTTGGAGACACAAGTAGCTTTCTTAGCTACTCTTTGGCACCTCTGGCACCTCTGTCATTGTCATACACTAGCCAAATAAAACCCTTGCAGATAGACATTACCATTTAATGCAGGCAGCAATGATCGCTTTTTCTCTTCCTCACATTTATTGCATTAGCTGAAGTTCAGCAGCATAAAGACATCTAGAAATACCCAAACCAAAGACATGGCCAGTACCACCTTACAATAAACCAGTCTCTTATTTCTTCATATGCTTTGGGACTATGTAAATCTACATCCCCAAACAAATGATTTTGTAGGTACCAAATGGGATGGGTGCAGTTTCAAACATAAGTCAAAGAAACGTGCTGCTGTCCAAAGGAGAAAAATAAAACATCATGAATTAATCATTTCAGTCAGGCTGCAGCAGGATATGCAGGCAGAAGGGATAGTTTGAATTATGCACCTAAGTGTTGAATATGTTTACTTCCGCTGTGGCATGCATGTGGCAAACGCATGGTTCTCCTTAAGGGAGAAGACATCACCACCCCGGTGTTAAGAATATTTTTAATATATTATTAAAATAGTGCAGTGCATTTTTTAATTGCGTTCCAGACAGCTTTAAAAAGGGAGTGGTGCCCGCCCCTGCGCTGATGCCTAAATCTGCCACTGCAAAGGGGACACAACTATTTTTCCTTACATTTTAGTGTGTTCCACAATCTACATAGTCAATATACCTACATTATAGTGTCAGTGCTGATTTTCATGCCATTTTATATTTAGGATGGATACATTACTTATGGGTATAGTAGTATGGGGGGTGAGGTTTCCATTTATTTAATAAATATTGTTAACACAGTTATTCACCTTTTTTTAAACAAGACTGTCTAAATATATATTAATGTCTGTATTTTTAGTTTGTAAGGTCAGTTGTGTGCTGATGTGATCAGTTTTACTTGTGTAGTTTCCATATAGACTCCTTTCCACGACTGTATTTGAAAAGTTTTGGAATACAAGGCCAGAAGCTACATGTAGTCTGCACGGTTGCTTTACAGGTTATTGAATCACTGAGGACAGCTTTGCAGGGGTTATTTGCATGCCACAGAAGCTACATGGATGCTAATCAGTGTGTGGGTGATTACGCGTGATTGCCTGTGATTGTGCACTGCTAAAGAGACTTTACCGAATCGCAAACTGTTTGTGCCCACATGTGTATCGCAGCTCAATGCACACATGGAAAATAATAACTGTGTAGGGTTTGTTGAATCACAGAGGTTATCTTATTTTCTTCACCAGGAAATGCCCACCAGCACCTATTACTGAAATGAGACGACAAAATTCCCTGATGCCTTTACCAAATTTCCCTTGGTTAGTATGAATACCATCTCGGGTCTACCCTGAAAGAGACCACTGGCCTAATGGGACTAACCCATTCAACAAAGAATAAATAAATAAATAAAATAAACATATTAAACAAGTTAGTTTGTATCTGTTTTTCTATTATACTGCTTTTTTTACATCAACCAGGTCTAGCCGATAGATATTAAATCCCAACAATCCATTTTTATTTTTAGGCATGAAATGTTCTGCATAGCTAGATATTGCTTACTGCCATTCTCTCTTATGTTGTCATATAATGTTATAGGAAAAGTAACTGAAAGCTTTAGAAATGTAAAACCATTTTATCCTGAGAGAGACTGTTATCAAGGACTGAACTGATGAAATGGTGTTAATTTGTAGCACGCTGTGAGATATGTGAGAATACTTAATGTACAACTAGAATGCATTATCAGGAAGACCGTTACTCATGGGATCAAATGTTGATTTAAAAAAAATAGCATTGTCACATGTGAATCCTTAATACAAGTTCCATTTATCAAAGCTTGTATAACAGCACTTGTTTTACTCAGATATTCAGAATCCAGACAGTAAAAGCACATGAAATAAATCTTTTACACCTAAAGATATCAGGAGTTGTTGGATCACCTGTCTTGCAAATGGCTACAACAACAATATCTTTCCAATTAGAATTAATGTGGGATCCAAAGGTTCAGTGTTAGTGATAAGCAGAAAAATGGAAATAACACGTTTCATAAGGACTCTTTCCTGACATTATCTACACCGAGAGATGCATTTACATTTAACGTAAAAACAGCCATTAAAGGAACAATTTCCTGATAGAAATTGAATGCCCTGCAAGTCACAGACACATGATGACATGCCAGATGCATTCTTTGTAAGAGCACTGACAAAGGCACATTACATTTCAGCCTGACATTTCCAATGATATCATCAAAAGAAGCACAGTTTTTTGTCTTATTCTTTTAACAAAAGATTGCCTTTATTGCCATTGCTAATTTGACCACATAAGCTCATAATGTTTATATCTTTATTTTTCGTTTTCAATGAAGGATGCTTTATTTTCTTTTGACTTTTTATTGAATGCATGCAGGGACAGTGTTACAGAATTCATAATATTGCACATTCAGTTTTTCATTGCACCACTTGCTTTATTTT